>NW_012105809.1:1761866-1762208 GCF_000951045.1 Mandrillus leucophaeus
TCACATAATCCCATATTTCTTGGAGGCTTTGTTCATTTTTTTTTTACTCTTTTTTCTCTACACTTCTCTTCTCACTTCATTTCATTCATTTGATCATCAATCACTGATACTCTTTCTTCCAGTTGATGAGTCGGTTACTGAAGCTTATGCATTTGTCACGTAGTTCTTGTGTCATGGTTTTCATCTCTATCAGTTCGTTTGTGGTCTTCTCTGCATTCATTATTCTAGTTATCCATTTTTTCATTCATTTTTCAAGGTTTTTAGTTTCTTTGCGCTGGGTACGTAGTTCCTCCTTTAGCTCTGAGAAGTTTGATTGACTGAAGCCTTCTTCTCTCAACTCAT
>NW_012105809.1:1762258-1765320 GCF_000951045.1 Mandrillus leucophaeus
TAGTTCCTCCTTTAGCTCTGAGAAGTTTGATTGACTGAAGCCTTCTTCTCTCAACTCATCAAAGTCCTTCTCCATCCAGCTTTGTTCCATTGCTGGCGATGAGCTGCATTCCTTTGGAGGGGGAGATGTGCTCTGATTTTTTGAATTTCTAGCTTTTCTGCACTGCTTTTTCCCCATCTTTGTGGTTTTATCTGCCTTTGGTCTTTGATGATGGTGACATACTGATGGGGTTTTGGTGTGGGTGTCCTTTCTGTTTGTTAGTTTTTCTTCTAACCATCAGGATCCTCAGCTGCAGGTCTATTGGATTTTGCTTGAGGTCCATTCCAGACTCTGTTTGCCTGGGTATCAGCACCGGAGGCTGCAGAAGATAGAATATTGCTGAACAGTGAGTGTTGCTGTCTGATTCTTGCCCCGGAAGCTTCGTCTCAGAGGTGTTCCCAGCCATGTGAGGTGTGAGGTGTCAGTCTGCACCTAGTGGGGAATATCTCCCAGTTAGGCTACTCTGGGGTCAGGGACCCACTTGAGCAGGCGGTCTGTCTGTTCTCAGATCTCAACCTCCATGCTGGGAGAACCACTGCTCTCTTCAAAGTTGTCAGACAGGGACATTTACATCTGCAGAGGTTTCTGCTGCTTTTTGTTTAGCTATGCCCTGTCCCCAGAGGTGGAGCTCTTTCTCTAGCTTACTTTATTCTAAGAATACTGTATTTAATTCACAAAATATGTGTTAATCAACCGCTTATGTCATCAGTAAGGCTTACAATCAACAGGAGGCTATTCATAGTAACTTTTTGGGGGAGTCAAAAGTTATACAATGCTTGACTTTGCAAAAAGGCAGTGCCCCTAATTCCTGTGCAAAAAGACAGTGCCCCTAACTCCTGCATTGTTTGAGGGTCAACTATAACTATGTATGATAATAAATATAATACCGGTAACATAGTATAACATAAATAGGATTGTTTGTCATTTCTTCTTAATTTGGAAGTGTAACATGCACATAAGAGATTATGTGTAAATTCATGCAAAGCTGAAGGAATGGAGAGTTTGCATTTTTACTGTAGCTGTTCTATGGAGAAGTGGGACAGCTTCCATTCTGACACCTCTTACTGAGGCCCCTTGTGATAAATTCTCTCTGGCTTCCATTTTTCCACTTCCACTGGGCCTATGAAACCCAGCTCTGGGGATGCCAGAGATCTTCAGATACACTCATAGAAAATGGATATTTCACTCTGCACTAGAAACATTTCAGCTCATGTTGTAACACTGGCTGTCTCATAAAGACCTGGTCCAACTCAAAATATATTTTCTTAATAACCTTTAAATTAGAGTATTTTCAGTTGCAAAGATATGCTTGTTAGAAAATATGTTTCCAGATTTTTCAGAATATGAATTTCTGAAGAGAAAATTATATAAAGATACCTTTGGTAATCGATAAAAAAGAGAATCACCAAGAGACTATACAAATCTGTAACAAGGCTTGCACTTCCAGAGTTCTAAGCTTGTACCATAGATTTCTTTTTAATACTATAATAAATTGTATTCTGAATATCCTTGTACATCTAAAAAAGCATTATTTTCCAAGCAGGTACTATAATGTCTTGCTGAGTCAGAGACAGGAATTGTGCATGATGTAATGTCTTTCCAAATCTATTGGGAGTTCGTGATCACTAAGATAAGACATAGCTTCCAAGCTTCTTCAATATCTGGTTGTTTTCTGCAACAACACTTTATTTATTCTACTCATTTAAGAACAGCACGAGAATTTTTTTTTCTCTCTCTCTCTATGGAACAGAAAGCCATATATTTAGGACTGAGTTAATGAATCAGCAAAGTAGACATTTCCTAATGGTGTAAGTGCATGTGTTCAGAATAAGGACTCTGAGTCTCACTTTTCTCCTCATCAAAACATCTGGCTTTTTTATAGCTGCCTAAAAATTCTGTTAGCAGAATAAAGCTACTCATCCCAACACCAAAATTAAATGGATAAGTCTTAGGGCAATAATGCCTTAGCAAAGTGATTCGTACCAAAGTGCATAGACTGACATAAATTTCTTTTTTCTTCTTCCTATCCACAGGTGTTGATTAAGAGATCATAGAACATCACAAGGTCACTTGAGCATCATCATGAAAGTGTGTGTGAATGAAAATAAAGTATAAGGACAATGACGGCCTTTTGGCCATTGCCGATGTTTACTTCACAGATTTCTGTAGAGTTAATCCTGATTGTAAAGACATTGCCTAATTAAGAAGAACGTGCTCTCTACATGTGTAAAAACTGGGTTAAAAATATATTTGATTTTTACAATTCAGCAAAGGGAAAATTTCATTTTTAATAATGATTATTCAAATGTATTAAAGGTCTACAATTATAAAATCTTTAGGCATATTCAATAGTAATATTCAAATTCATTGAAGATTCATAGTTAAGGAATTATTGGATGCTGATATTTGAACATCTTTGAAGGGATTGTGAAAAGTTAACAAAGGGAAGATCCCAAACTAAAAATCAGCATCTCCATAATCCCAATCCAAGGCCTTTACCTTACTATTTAATACAGTTCATTTTTGTCAGGCAACACAGCTATACGTTTTAATTGAAATTATAAAATGACAGACTTGATCAATAAAAATTCCCTGTGGTGACAATAGTTTTTAAATCTAATCATGATAGAAGAACTATGTGATTACAGACATTGGCCAAAATAAATACGTGCTATCCACTGAATAGGGTGCTTTTCTTCCCTACTTAAATCTGCTGGAAGACCTGCTTACTCAACAAGCTAAATTGATTATTAGCTTAGAAAACTTGCTTACCCAAGGGTATATGCTACCTATAATGGTGATTCAGACACATGTTCAGTACACAAATGAATCTTTTCCTAAATCGAGTACAGCTAATCCAAAATCTTTAAAGGTATGTATGGTAAGAGCTGAATAGATTGGGCACCAAGTTACTCTCACATACTCGTGACTTCAGCTATTATATCTGAAACATCCACTCTCTAGCACAAAGCAATCAAGAGAGCAGGGAAATTGCCAGGAAAATCGGGGTTAACCTCATCTTT
>NW_012105809.1:1765550-1768825 GCF_000951045.1 Mandrillus leucophaeus
AGATAGATAGATAGATATTTTTACTATACTAATATTCATGTGAGTATTAACTCACATGATCACAAGGTCCCACAGTAGGCTGTCTCCAAGCTGAGGAGCAAGGAAAGCAGTCCAAGTTCCAAACCCAAAGAACTTGGTGTTGGATGAGTGGATGTTTGAGGGTGGGAAGTATCTAGCACGGGAGAAAGATGTAGGCTGGGAGGCTAAGCCAGTCTAGCCTTTTCATGTTTTTCTGCCTTCTTTATATCCTGGCCATACTGGCAGCTGATTAGATGGTGCCCACCCAGATTAAGGGTAGGTCTGCTTTCCCAGCCCACTGATTCGAATATGAATCTCCTTTGGCAACACCGTCACAGACACAACCATGATCAATAATTTGCAGGCTTCAATTCAATCAAGTTGACACTCAGTATTAACCATCCCAAGTCCACCGCTTGTTAGACTGAACCCATACACATCTGAGATTATACATAATCTTCAAATAAAGACAATAATGAGGTCATAATTACACCTAACATAATACAACTATCCTTCTTACAACTGGAAATGCACTAATCCCCAACCCAAATACTATTACATAAAGTTAACAATACTTAAGTGCTGATATGAAATCAATAAATCCTATGTCACATGTTAAAGGAAAAAGAAAATAAAATGAAGATATGTTCTTAGTACAAGTGTATACATGCACAAACATGCTTTTAATGAAAGAAAGAGAAAATGCTCATAACAATTACAGTCCTTATTTCTGCAACTGGTCACGTTATCATAGCTGGTATTGATGACTACCTTCTTCTGCTACTTATTCTGTATTCCTTTTGGCTTCAGCAAGCACCTCATCAGGTTGTGGTTTTTTTCCTGGTGGAGTGACCTAAACCTTCATTCCTGAAGGGTCTGTACCATTTGTAGTCCCGCCTAGATTGGGCTATTGTAGGTTCCCATTGACCTTAATCACAGGGCATGGTAATACTAAGAGATGCCCTAATGGATCTCCTATATTCCAAGCATACTTTTTCTTACCTCTGTTGTGGAGTAGTAGACTATTTCATCTTGATAGTGCGGGTCAATCCCACCAGCAAACACTATAACTCCCTTCTTAGCCTGTTGACTTAAAGGTAGGAGGAGCCCAGAGTGTCCAGGTGGCAATCTTAACTTCCAGTTTTATGAAACCATTGTTGTGTCTACTGGTGGTAGCCTTCCTCCCTCTAGGCCAGCAGAACATAATGTCGCAGACACGGGAAGCAAAAATTTTGCTAGTGGATCACTAGAGGGGACAGTGAATGGTGTCACTTCTACTTCCACCCCTTGATTCCTAGACCCATGAATTCTGGCTGTGAGAGAAACAATACCATATATTGGATGCTAATTCAGAGCATACACAGATTTCTGGAGAACTTTGCCCCAGCCCTGCAAAGTATTGTCACCGAGTTGGCACCATAAATGTGACTTCAAAAGGCCATTCCACCATTCTATCAATCCAGCTGCTTGAGGATGACGAGGAACATGGTAAGACCAGTGAATTCTATGAGCAGGAGCCCACTGCCACACTTCTTTAGCTTTAAAGTGATTCCTTGGTCATAGGTAATGCTGTGTGGAATACCATGACAGTGGATAAGGCATTCTGTGAGTCCATTGATGGTAGTCTTGACAGAAGCATGTGTGCAGGATAGGCAAACCCATATCCGGAGTAAGTGTCTATTCCAGTGAGGACAAACCACTGCCCTTTCCATTATGGAAGAAGTCCAATATAATCAACCTGCCACCAAGAAACTGGCTGATTACCCCAAGGAATGGTGCCATATTGAGGGCTCAGTGTTCTACTGCTGGCAAATAGGGCACTCAGCAGTGGCCATAGCCAGGTCAGCCTTGATGAGTGGAAGTCCATGTTCCTGAGCCCATGTGTAACTTTCATCTCTGCCACCATGGCCACTTTGTTCATGACCCATTGGACAATGATGAAGGTGTGTGGGGAAAGAGGCTGAGTGGTGTCCACAGAACAAGTCATCCTATCCACTTGATTATTAAAATCCTCCTCTGCTGAGGTCACCAGTTGGTGAGCACTTACATGGGATACAAATATCTTTACAGTTTTTGGTCACTCAGAGAGGTTCATCCACATACCTCTTTTCCAAATTTCTTTGTCACCAATTTTCCAATCATGCTTCTTCTAAGTGCCTTACCATCCAGCCAAACCATAGGCTACAGTCCATAAATCATTATATAATCACACATCTGGCCATTTCTCCTCCCATGCAAAGGGCAAAACCAGGTGCACTGCTCAACCTTCTGTCCACTGGGAAGCTTTCTCTTCATCACTGTCCTTCAGGGATGTCCAAGAAAGGAATAGTACTGCAGCTGTCCACTTTCAAATAGTGCCTGCATATCGTGCAGAACCATCTGTGAACCAGTACCTAATCTTCTGTTCCTCTCTCAACTGATCACAGGGAACTCCCCATGAGACCAACAGTGCAGGCTGGGAGAGAGAAGGCAGGGTGGTAGGAGTAGAGACCATGGGCATTTGAGCCACTTCCTCATGTAACTTACTTGTGCCGTCAGGACTTGCTCAAGCCCAATCATGTATATACCACTTCCATTTGATGACGGAATGTTGCTCTGCATGACCTACTTTATGGCTAGATGGGTCAGAAAGCACCCAGATCCTGATAGACAGTTCAGGTCACATGGTGGCTTGATGACACATCGTCAAACATTCAGTTTCCACCAAAGCCCAGTAACAGGCCAACAGCTGTCTTTCAAAAGGAGAGCAGTTATCTAAAGAAGATGGCAGGGTCTTGCTCCAAACTCCTAGAGGCTTCTGCTGTGACTCACCTATGGGAGTCAGCAAAAAGCTCCAATATCATCTCTATCTGCCACTGACACTTCAAGCATCATTGGATCTGCTGGATCATATGGCCTAAGTGGCAGAGCAGCTTCCACAGCAGCCTGGACATGTTGCAGAGCCTTCTCCTGTTCTGGACCCCACGCAAAACTGGTCACTCAATGAATGGGCTGGAGTAACACACCCAAGTGAGGAATGTGTTGCCTCCAAAATCCAAATAGGTCCACTAGGTGTTGTACCTCTTTCTTGGTTGTAGGAGGAGCTAAATGCAGCAACTTATCCTTCACCTTAGAAGGAATATCTCCACACCACTGAACCCCTAGAAATTTTACTGGGGTAGAAGGTCCCTGAATTTTAGTCAGATTTATTTCCCATCCTCTGGCACACAAATGTCTTACCAATAGTTCCAGTGTGTTTGCTACTTCGTGCTCACTGG
>NW_012105809.1:1768875-1781869 GCF_000951045.1 Mandrillus leucophaeus
CCAAATTTCTTTGTCACCAATTTTCCAATCATGCTTCTTCTAAGTGCCTTACCATCCAGCCAAACCATAGGCTACAGTCCATAAATCATTATATAATCACACATCTGGCCATTTCTCCTCCCATGCAAAGGGCAAAACCAGGTGCACTGCTCAACCTTCTGTCCACTGGGAAGATTTCTCTTCATCACTGTCCTTCAGGGATGTCCAAGAAAGGAATAGTACTGCAGCTGTCCACTTTCAAATAGTGCCTGCATATCGTGCAGAACCATCTGTGAACCAGTACCTAATCTTCTGTTCCTCTCTCAACTGATCACAGGGAACTCCCCATGAGACCAACAGTGCAGGCTGGGAGAGAGAAGGCAGGGTGGTAGGAGTAAAGACCATGGGCATTTGAGCCACTTCCTCATGTAACTTACTTGTGCCGTCAGGACTTGCTCAAGCCCAATCATGTATATACCACTTCCATTTGATGACGGAATGTTGCTCTGCATGACCTACTTTATGGCTAGATGGGTCAGAAAGCACCCAGATCCTGATAGACAGTTCAGGTCACATGGTGGCTTGATGACACATCGTCAAACATTCAGTTTCCACCAAAGCCCAGTAACAGGCCAACAGCTGTCTTTCAAAAGGAGAGCAGTTATCTAAAGAAGATGGCAGGGTCTTGCTCCAAACTCCTAGAGGCTTCTGCTGTGACTCGCCTATGGGAGTCAGCAAAAAGCTCCAATATCATCTCTATCTGCCACTGACACTTCAAGCATCATTGGATCTGCTGGATCATATGGCCTAAGTGGCAGAGCAGCTTCCACAGCAGCCTGGACATGTTGCAGAGCCTTCTCCTGTTCTGGACCCCACGCAAAACTGGTCACTCAATGAATGGGCTGGAGTAACACACCCAAGTGAGGAATGTGTTGCCTCCAAAATCCAAATAGGTCCACTAGGTGTTGTACCTCTTTCTTGGTTGTAGGAGGAGCTGAATGCAGCAACTTATCCTTCACCTTAGAAGGAATATCTCCACACCACTGAACCCCTAGAAATTTTACTGGGGTAGAAGGTCCCTGAATTTTAGTCAGATTTATTTCCCATCCTCTGGCACACAAATGTCTTACCAATAGTTCCAGTGTGTTTGCTACTTCGTGCTCACTGGATCCAGTGAGCATAATGTCATCAATGTAATGGACCAGTGTGATTTCTTGTGGAAGTGAAAAACAAGAGCTCTCTGAGTAAGATTATGACACAAAATCAGAGAGTTGATATACCCCTGAGGTAAGACAGTAAAGGTATATTACTGGCCTTGTCAGCTGAATGCAAATTACTTCTGGTGGGCCTTATGGACAGGAATGGAGAAAAAGCCATTTGCCAAGTCAGTGGCTGCATACCAGGTACCAGGAGATGTGTTAATTTGCTCAAGCAATGAAACCACATCTGGTACAGTGGCTGCAATTGGAGTCACCACTTGGATAAGCTTACAGTAATCTACTGTTATTCTCCAAGATCCATCTGTCTTCTGCATAGGCCAAATAGGAGAGTTGAATGGGAATGTGGTGGGAATCATCGCCCCTGCATCTTTCAAGTCCTTGATGGTGGCACTAATCTCTGCAATCCCTCCAGGAATGCAATAATGGTTTAGATTTACTATTTTTCTAGGTAGAGGCAGCTCTAATGGCTTCCATTTGGCCTTTCTTACTATAATAACCCTCACCCTACCAGTCAGTGAGCCAATGTGGGGGTTCTGCCAGCTGCTAAGTATGTCTACACCAATTATGCATTCCGGCACTGTGGAAATGACCACAGGATGAGTTCAGGGATCCTTGAGACCCACTGTAAGTCAGACCTGGGCTAAAACTTCACTAATTACCTGACCCCCATAAGCCCCTATGTTAATTGGAAGAACATAATGACATTTTGGGTCCCCTGGAATCAACATCAGCTCAGAGCCAATGTCCAGTAGCCCCTGAAATGTCTGAACATTTCCCTGTTCCCAGTGAACAGTTACCCTGGTAAAAGGCTGGAGATCTCCTTGGGGAAAGATGGGAGAAAGATTCACTGCATAAATTGTTGGTAAAGTAGTTGGGTCCTTCCTCAAGAGGACCCAGTCTCCCCTTCATTCAAGGGGTTCTGGGTATGTAAACGAACTCAAGTCTGGAAATTGTCTGAGAGGATGTGATTCTCTGTTTTTATAATTCAAATCAATCATTCGTCCATTTGACCTGGAAGTTATCTGCTTATATAAATTAGGTAGGAATGCAGTAGACTTCCTATCAAATTCACTGCTAGGAACACTGTGATTAATTAGCCAATGCCAGAGCTCTACACAAGTCAGACTATTCTGATTGCTGCTTTGCCTCTGCTGTTCATTATGGTAGCTGTGTCCACCTTTCCTTTGACAGTTGAGTGCTGCCACTTGGCTCCTGCCACCTTGGGATCCAATTATTCCCATTGTATTTAAATTTCATAGTTGAGTGACTGCAATTCCCACTGTTAGAGTTGACATACAGAGAAGAGCAATTACAGAGCTCTTCAAAGATGCAGGTGCTGCCCTCACAGATCTATTTTGCAAAGCATTGGTCAAGGATATATCTTCTGGTCCCTCCCAGCTGTGATGAGTAGGTCTAAAGTGACTAATCCACTCCACCATCCCAATCTTCCTAGGCCTTTGGATCCCTTTCTCTACATTAAACCAAGGGAGATCAGGTATCTCCAACTCACTCACAGTGGGCCATCTTTCAATCCATATTTCAGCTAACCAAGCAACTAAACTATTAGAACATTTTTAAACTCCCTCAGCTGCAACACTAAATGCAGAATCCCTACTTAGTGGGCCCAAATCAAAAAATTTAGCCTTATCCTACTCTATGTTCCTTCCACAATTATCCCATACCCTTAATATCCATTCCCATGCCTCTTCTCCAGATTTCTGCTTATATAAATTGGAAAACTCAAGCAGTTCTTTGCAAGTGTAGTGCAACTCCTCATGGGTCATACTGTTAACCTCACCTCTAGGGGCCCACAGAGACTTTAGTCTAGTTATAGGTCTAGAAACAAACAGGGGTATTGGAGTGGCTTCTGAGGAGAATCAATGTTATCTTCCCCAGCAACTGCCTCAGGGGAGGCCATCACTGTTGCCTGAGGTAGTGCAGTGTTTATCTCCTCAGACAAAGGTGGAAAGGCTGATGGGAGCATGGGTTGGGGAGGGGATGTTGCCACTACTGGGAATGGGGAAGCTGTTTCTTCTGTCAAAAAAAGTTTAATCAGAGTTTATAAGCTCAGCGTTCCCAGCTTCATCAGGGTCCTCACACACCCCATTCTGAGTTGCAGGATCCCATTCTTTTCCAATCAATGTCCTGACTTTAACAGTAGACACTTGGCAAGACAGTGCATGAACCTTTCATTGCAGGTCAGCCACTTGCATGATAAGAGCTTGTGTCTGTTTTTCCACAATTTCAGCTCTTTCTTTACAGAAAATAAGACTCTCACTTAAGGCAATCTTAGCAGATTTGAGCCTCAGTATCCGCTTCTGAAACTGGGAGTTTGAATCCCTGAGTTCATCTTTTCTTTCATCATTTTGTCCAGTGAACTTAGGAGCAACCAACAAACTTCATTATGTTCCTTGGTTCTCCACACATAGTCAAAGGTATTATGTATAGGGTCACTAAACTTTTTGTCTCTCAATAGTTATGAATCAGGAGTGTCGAATGCATTTATTTTGCATAACTCTCTAAACAGTTCATGCCAAGGACTATCAGTGTTCTCCACACTATTAGAAGTAGAGTCCTTGGCATTTTTGGATCTAATCATATTAAGCAGCCAACTCCAGAAACCCCAAAACCAATGAAAGAACTCCATCCTTAATATTCTGTTCCTCCAGAACCAGTCCTGGCACCAAAACCTGTATTAATCAGGGTTCTCTAGAGGGACAGAACAAATAGGTTATATATATTTATATATAAAGGGGAGTTTATGTAGTATTGACTCGCATGATTACAAAGTCCTACAATAGACCATCTGCAAGCTTAGGAGCAAGGAAGCCAGTCCGAGTTTCAATGCTGAAGAACTTAAAGTCTGATGTTTGGATGTTTGAGGGCAGGAAGCATCTAGCACAGGAGACAGATGTAGGCTAGATGGCTAAACCAGTCTAGCCTTTTCATGTTTTTCTGCCTGCTTTATATCCTGGCCGCACTGGCAGCTGATTAGATGGTGCCCACCCAGATTAAGGGTGGGTCTGTCTTTCTCAGCCCACTGACTCAAATGTTAATCTCCTTTGACAACACCCTCACAGACACACCTGGAATCAATACTTTGCATTCTTCAATGCAATCAAGGTGACACTCAGTATTAACCATCACAGATGCCTCATTTCACCTGAAATTTACTTAAAGGGCTTGCTTTGTACTGAAAATACAACCATTTACTCATCCATCCAATTTATAAATATTTTTACTTACATTGTTTTTAGATTTGTCTTTATTATTTTTCTTATTTTAAATATAATTTCTTTACCAACTTTCTGCCATTTTATCTGATAATTTTTAAAATATTTTCTTGCAGAGGCTGAGTGTGGTGGCTCATGCTTGTAATCCCAGCACTTTGGGAGGCCAAGTCGGGTGGATCACGACGTCAGGAGATTGAGACCATCCTGGCTAACATGGTGAAACCGTGTCTCTACTAAAAATACAAAAAAATAGCTGGGCATGGTGGCGGGTGCCTGTGGTCCCAGCTACTCAGGAGGCTGAGGCAGGAGAATAGTGGGAGCCCAGGAGGTCGAACTTGCAGTGAGCTGAGATCATGCACTCCAGCCTGGTCGACAGAGCGAGATTCCATCTAAAAAAAAAAAAAAAAAAAAAGTATTGCAGATGTTTTCAACTCATTATTTATTCTCTATGTTCCTGACAAGACAGATTTTATAACTACAAGATCAAACAATCGAACAACAAACATAGAAACAAGTAAAACCAAGAATCATCAGAGTTTGGGAATATAACAACTGGAGGGTTTGGAGAACTCTGATGATAGAATTTTTCAGCATGGGTCCAGTTGCACTTGATTATACATGGACAGACAATTACATTTTAAATTCCATAATCCCTCTTCCTCCTTCCTTTTATACTCTCGCAGAAGAGGCACAGCAGTACCTCCTCCAATATAAATCAATACCTACACAATACATGTGTCTTTCTAGGATTTTTATTTGATTCTCATTCATTTAAATGTACACTTCTATTTTTCTGTCCCTCACACAATTACATTTTGTTTTTTATTAGTCTTATAAATTTGAGATTTTACCAGCATTTGTGAACTATTTTTCATTTTTTGTTCTCTCCTGTCATGGGCTTTCACATGAAAAGCTCAGTGTGCTTCTTTCTATGTGGCCATAATATGATGATGATGATGATCATGACGGTGATGATCATGGTGGTGGTGATAGTGATGATGATGGTGGTTGTGGTGATAATGATAGTAATAATGGAGATGATTGTGGTGGTGGTGATGATAGTGTTGATGATGATGATGGTGGTGATGATGGTGGTGGTGATGATGATGGTGGTTGTGGTGATAATGATGGTGATAATGGAGATGATTGTGGTGGTGGTGATGATAGTGTTGATGATGGTGGTGGTGATGATGGTGGTGGTGGTGATGGTGATGATGATGATAGTGATGGTGGTGGTGGTGATGGTGGTGATGGTGATGATGGTGATGGTGGTGGTGGTGATGGTGGTGATGATGATGATGACAGTGGTTGTGGTGAGGATGATAATGATAATTTCCATTATTCTTTTCTTTCATCTTCTTCTGTACTACTCATAGATAAATACTTTATTTTCTAGCTTTCATGCCCAATATGTATACTCATAATTTCCATCTCTTATTTTACTGTGTTTAAATCAGTTCTCCTATTTGACCCATTAATTATTTTGAAAATATATTACACATCAATACTTTTAATTTACAAGACTTCATACTCTTTATTCAGTTTCATCACACTGTAGTTTTTGATAAGGATACATTGTAATTTAAAATCTATCTGTGAATACTGATTAGAAAAAATGATGATTTTTGTTGAATAAATACTTTTTCTGAAGTCAATTGTCCCATTCATTCACTTGCATTTTCTCTTTCATGCTCTAAATTTACCTGCTGTTTATTGATTCTGTGTTTCACATCAGTGACTGGATAGAGCGTGGTGAGGTTTTCATGTGTTTCCCATGGCTGCGCAGGCCAATGGGATCAGTTCCATCACTGATCTGAAGGACTAGTAACATGATTCCTATATCCGTCAAGATAACTAATCAGATCCTGTTTTCCAGTACTGAGAACAGGAGGAATAAACTCACAATGAAGTATATTTACTTAGGAAGCATGAAGGTGATAAATTTTTTATTTCTCTGTGTACTTTAATATGCTGCAATCATTACAGCTATTGGCACAAATGAGTTTTTCTGGCGTGCACCTGAACCATATGAAATGACACTCAGCATATAAGACCAGCATATTTACAAAATGAGTACAAACACTCATATATAAGGCTGTTCCTGGAAGGGGATGGTGAAAAATACTGGAGGTCAGATGTGAACCTTGTTCAAAAGATCATCCATAACTGAGCTTCCTCTGGTGAGGATTTTGAGACAGGAAGTTTATATCACTCTCTGACCTACCTTTTAGCATCCTCATATACTATTTGTATTGACTTTCTTTTGTCTACTTGGAATAACAAAATAAGGAGAAAACCCCTGTGTCCAGTATTTCCATTAATCTGAGTCTAATGTGGATAGTGGTGGGCAAGGCCTCTCCCTCAATGGACATCTGGAACTGTGGACCCCAGCTGTGGACCCCAACAGTGGCACCCAAATGGTGCCATCACAGACATCTTTATTTGTGTGTCATTGGAAGAGTGCTGAAAGGCCACTCCCATTTATCAATACTGTTTTCTCATGGACAGTGGCTCGCAGAACAGCTGTGTTCTTTTTGTCCTTACTTTTTTGGTCTTGTTCATATTCTTTACAATGTCTCAATTCGCCTCATGCTCTGTTTCTCTTTGGAGATTCCAACCTACATTAGAGACCTGCTGGATTTAATGGCTGGAATTTGTTTAGAAAACAGTCCATTTAGCTTTACTTTCTGGGGTCAAATACAATATGCAATGAATCCTTATAAATAGGCGGAGGTGTGGGGCATATAGGCCTGGATGTTTCAGAGATCATTGGTGCATTAGTTTCACAGTGATTTTCCATGGACATCTGCTGGTCCTTGCAGCTGTTGACTGGGAATTGCAGTTTCTCTGGATCTCATGGTTCAGCACCCTCTGTGCAGCAGCAAACTCAGACATCCTCAGGCTTGGATTTGCTCTATTCTAGTCTGTCTGTTGAGTTGATAACATCTTTCTTCCTTATTAAAACCCTTGGAAATGCTTGGTTTGCTGGTTGTATCCATTCTTATCTTCCAATAGTTGTATAATGGTCATGGAAAATATTTTCCCTGCTCTCTAAACTCTATGTAGAAAGAAAAGAGAAGCAAGCATGTTGGCTCAATCTATTATCTTGAAAAGAAAACATGTTTAGACAACTTTAAATTATTCTCAGTATAGAGGTAATTCACTGTTGCATTCACTTGATAGTGATGTGATTATTCCTCTGAGATAATATTTGATTTCTGGGGAATGGATCAAGTTGTGAAATGCAAACGTGTACAGTGAGATAAGAACTCAAAATAATGTGTTGTCAGAATGCCTAGCGTAAAAGGCAGAGTGGGGTGACCGCGGAGAAGAGCAAGAGAGAGATTAGAAATGGAACTGACACATAACACAGGATCCACAGAAGTGGAAATGGCAGAAAACCTTCCTATGCTAAAAATACAGCAACATCTTTTTGTTTAACAATCAAAGCAGTTTTTTACTCCCGCTGTGAATTTTGGTGCTAGTTCATTTTATCCACTCAACAACTCCAGACAGCACCGTGATGACCTCCTTGTCAATGTCCATAATCCCATCAACACCATAACCTCACAATTCCTTGGGCTCCTCCACCCAGTGACATTTGCTTCCAGTTTAATTCAGCTTCACCCTTCTTCAGGCTCACCCTTGACATTGGTATCACCACAACTATTTCATCACTAAAGTAAAAAAAGAAAAAAAGAAATGCTGTTCTTGTTCATACTTCACAATCTCTCACAATAAGCAGACTTTTTGGCTGAAAGGAACTTCTAAAATAATTGTGAAAAATACAATTACATATTTACTTTTCCAGATAAAATGACTGATATAAAACAGGCTATCAATGTTAATTTGTTTCTCTCTTTGCCTGTAATAAATCCAAAAATCAATTGCTTTTTTCCTCCACAATCCAATTTGCACTTAGTCTGGGGTGCACCTTGCTTGATGGCGAGGTTGAAAAGGGAGCACTGTGACAGTGGAGATAGGAGCTGAAGATCTCTTAAAGGCTCAACTCTGGCCTCAGCCACATTGTATTAGTGAAAATAAGGCCAGGCTCTACTTATCTTTACGGACAGTGGAATGAGACTTTACCTAACAGTGGGAAGAGTGGCAAAAAATTCCTGTCACCTTTATATCATCACAAGGACCATGCAATTGGACTGAACTTAGTATGTATTAAATCCATCTGGAATATGTATATGAATAAAATAATAAATACTCTTATCTCAGAATAGATACATTTTTACCTTCACTCTGTCAATGGAAAAAGTATTCATTTTTCAAGGTCTAGTTTACTGTCGCATTCTCTGGGAAGGCTTTTTTTTGTCTATTAGAAATGATAACTTTCACTTAATTTTAATTGCATTATAACATTTTTCATAGCCAACATCCTACTTAAGATTTATATTCAATTTTTTCTTCATGAAATAGCAAGTTGAAAATGGAATATTTTATTAATAATTGTCTACAAGTGGTATTCACTGTATCTAACATACAAGCTCTTAATAAATAATTGCTGAATAGTTGATGTTAAATTGCAACATGAATTAAATATGAGGTTAAATATTTAACAAAAGCTTTGTTGATGGGTAGAATTAAGTTTAATATGTATTTTAACAATATATGTCTTTGTATTTATCTTTTATGTGCTGTTGTTTTTTTAAAAAAAATATCAGGTTCAGGGATACAAATGCAGGTTTGTTACATAAGTGAATTCATGTCATGGGGGTTTGTGGTACAGATTATTTCATTACTCAGGTATTAAGGCCAGTGCCAAATAATCATCTTTTCTGTTCCCCTGCTTCCTCCCACTCTCCACCCTGAAGTACATCCCAGTGTGCGTTGTTTCCTTCTTTGTCTTCATAAGTTTTCATGATTTAGCTCCCCCTTACAAGTGAGAACATGTGGTATTTGGTTTCCTGTTCCAGCATTAGTGTGCTAAGGATAATGGCCTCCAGCTCCATTTACGTTCCTGCAAAAGACATGATCTTGTTCTTTTTATGGCTATATAGAACTCCACGATGTGTATGTACCACATTTTTGTTATCCAATTTGTCATTAATGGGCATTTAGGCTGAGTCCATGTCTTGCTGTTGTGAATAGTGCTGCAATAAACATACACGTGCATGTGTCTTTATGGTAGAATGATTTATATTACTCTGGGCATATACCCAGTAGTGAGGCAGCTGGGTTGAATGGTAGTTCTGCTTTTAGCTCTTTGAGAAATCACTGTACTGCTTTCCACAATGGTTAAACTAAATTACACTCTCACCAACAGTGTAGAAGGTTTCCACTTTCTTCACAGCCTAGCCAGCATCTGTTATTTTTCAGCTTTTTAGATGTATAGTTGGCAAAATTTTTCTACCATTCCATCGGTTGTCTGTTTACTCTGTTGGTAGTTTCTTTTGCTTTGCAGAAACTCTTAAGTTTAATCAGATCTCACTGTTGATGTTCGCTCTTGTTATTAATTGCTTTTGGTGTCCTTGTCATAAAATTTTGCCCATTCCTATGTCCAAGATGGTATTGCCCGGGTTGTCTTTTAGGATTTGTACAGTTTGGGATTTTACATTAAAGTCTTTAATCCATCTTGAGTTGATTTTTGTACATGGTGTAAAGAAGGGGTTCTTATTTTACTCAAAGTAGAAAACTTGGAAAACATAAAAAGAAGGAAAAGATTTGTAATTGTATATCATTCAGATAATCACAGAGGACTATTGATGGATATACTGGCACTCTTTATGTACACTCCTGTTTTTTTAAGAACACACAACAGCTCTTCACTGAAAATTTTATATTCACTTCAAACATTTCAAAGTAAAAAAAATAACTCTAGTATGTTTTATCAATACAACTAAGAAAACAAAATCTACTGTAAGGAATATTTTGTGGCCAGAGCATTTAATCTGAAGTACTCATTCTGTTATTAGAAAATAATTACATTTTGATGTCTCCAGCTATTTTTCCCATATTCTATTGGAAAATATTTTATTTGTAAAATTATAACTCAAAATATACCTCAAATTAATAGCATGAAATTTTCTAAAATTATAAAATTAACTGAATGTTTTTATACAATATAATTTTCTTCTTAAAGATCTGCTATGTTGCTTTTAATATTTCACTATTTTATGTAATGTTGAAATGAATATTGTTTAGTTAAAATTGCCTGCTCACTAAAGGTTATTATTATTATTATTGAATGGATTACGTGAAATGGGATGGCTGAGAAAAACACAAACCCTATATTGATAATATATGAATTTTAAAAAGAAATGCTTATTTGTATTTACAAATAGATATTTCTGTGACATCATTACAATAGTAAATTTTTAATAATATATCTTCTAATGTTTCACTTTGTGGTACATTTACATCAGTGTCCATATGTCACTTTTCATAAATGCTTATGATTTGCTTTAAAATTAACAAGATTTCTCTAGCTTTTTAACTTCAATGTGATGAGCCATAGCTTAGAAACCAGCAGCCAGTAAAACTATGAAATATAAGAAATGCTCAATGATTTTAAATTAATAACTTGAGTCATATTATGAGCAAAAACGTTAATGATCTTGTAGTATCTTAGGTGAAGTAACATAATTGATTTTGACCATGATATCAGAATAAGGAAAAAGAACAACTTTAAACTACTTTACCTATTCAAAAATAATTGATTGATCACAATGTAAACAATATAACCTTCAGTATAATATTGTTCGCTGTATGTTATTCAAAATTATGTTTGTGAAATTCATCCATATTTTGCCTTTGTAATTTATTCATTCTCTTTGCCATGTACCATGGTGGTTTGCTGCACCTATCAACCCTTCATCTAGGTATTAAGTCTCATATGCATTAGGTATATGTCCTAATGCTCTCCCTCCCCTCGCCCACCATCCTCCCATAGGCCCCAGTGTGTGTTGTTCCCCTCCCTGTATCCATGTGCTTTCATTGTACATGGATGCAGTTTTGTAGGTACTTAGCAAAGAATGAAATATTTACATTAAAGGATATGTTCATTGTCAGGAGATAATAAAAAATAGTTTTATACAGTTCCTGTACAATTTACATTCCAACCAGCAATCTATAGGCATCCCATTGATTCATATTGTCACAAACTGTTGGTATCACTGGTCTTTATAATATTAGCCATTTTGCATACATTGTATTCAGGATTTAATTTGCAATTTTCTGACAAAAATAATGACTTTTGTGATTTTTTTCTATTAATTTTTTAATCAAATTTTTTATTATTGTAATACTAGTATTTGTATTTTTGTACTTTTGTATTATTGTTCATACCATTTGTATTTATGATAATTTCATAAGGCCTGAGGCTAACATCAATAATATTTTGAGCCTTTTTTTTTTTTTCGAGAGAGAGAGAGTCTTGCTCTGTCGCCCAGGCTGGAAAGCAGTGGTGCAATCTTGGCTCACGGCAAGCTTGCTTCCTGGGCTCAAGGGATTTGCCAGGCTCAAACAATTTGCCAGGCTCAAGCTATTTGCCCGCCTCAGCCTCCCAAGTAGCTGGGACTACAAGTGTGTGCCACTGCGCCAGCTAATTTTTCTACTATTTGTAGAGATGGAGTTTCATCATGTCGCCCAGTCTTACCTTGAACTCCTGAGCTCAGGCAATCTGCCCACCTCAGACTCCCAAAGTGCTGGGATTATAGGCATGAGCCATCATGCCCGGTCAACTTTTGCAATTTTTATAAAGTGACTATGCAATTAGTTGGCCCATAATTTGGGGGCATTCCCTGCTTTTCCTCTCATTGATTTGTTGTTCGTGACATATTCTGGATACATGGTGGGCATATGATTTCTTTGTTAGATATATACACACAAAATCACTTACCCCATTCATCTTAATTTTAAATTTTTCAATGATGAATTCTTATGATGAGAAGATCTTGTTGGAATGTGATCCAGTTTGCAGTCTAGTCTTTTTAAAATTATATTTAGGTATTTTTGTAACCTTTGAAGAAATATTTTTCTACCCGAAGCTCAGTAACATCAACTGTGTTGTCTCCTCAAAGCTTTATTTTGCTTCTCATATTACATATATAATCAGCCATGTATACATTTTTGGGTACAAGGTAAGGTAGATGCAGGGTTACTCACTTTCCTATGAATATTCAAAAGGGAATATATCTTTCCCATTGTTCTGAGTGCAGATTTGTGAAAGTGAATCACAATATATGCCCAGGAGTCAAAAGAGCATGTATGCTTTGAACTTTCACAGTGCTTCAGATGTGGAGTGAAAATTATAAACGCTTCTTGTTAAGTCACTGCATCTGAAGTCACCATTGTCAAAACTAACTCTTCCCAACATTTTGGGTTTGTTTACAGATTCTTTACGATGTTTAGTTGGCTTGATTGTCTATCTTGGTGCCTGTCTTCAGTGTCAGTTACTATAACTTTACAATGAGGGTTGGTGTTTAATAATGTTGTCTTCCCACTTCATTCTGCTTTATGATTGTCTTCCCTTGGTACAGTTGGATGTTTGCCCCTTCAGTATCTCCTGTTGAAACGTGATCCCCATGTTGGACATGGGGCCTGGTGGGAGGT
>NW_012105809.1:1781919-1784337 GCF_000951045.1 Mandrillus leucophaeus
AGTCTTGCTCTGTCGCCCAGGCTGGAAAGCAGTGGTGCAATCTTGGCTCACGGCAAGCTTGCTTCCTGGGCTCAAGGGATTTGCCAGGCTCAAACAATTTGCCAGGCTCAAGCTATTTGCCCGCCTCAGCCTCCCAAGTAGCTGAGACTACAAGTGTGTGCCACTGCGCCAGCTAATTTTTCTACTATTTGTAGAGATGGAGTTTCATCATGTCGCCCAGTCTTACCTTGAACTCCTGAGCTCAGGCAATCTGCCCACCTCAGACTCCCAAAGTGCTGGGATTATAGGCATGAGCCATCATGCCCGGTCAACTTTTGCAATTTTTATAAAGTGACTATGCAATTAGTTGGCCCATAATTTGGGGGCATTCCCTGCTTTTCCTCTCATTGATTTGTTGTTCGTGACATATTCTGGATACATGGTGGGCATATGATTTCTTTGTTAGATATATACACACAAAATCACTTACCCCATTCATCTTAATTTTAAATTTTTCAATGATGAATTCTTATGATGAGAAGATCTTGTTGGAATGTGATCCAGTTTGCAGTCTAGTCTTTTTAAAATTATATTTAGGTATTTTTGTAACCTTTGAAGAAATATTTTTCTACCCGAAGCTCAGTAACATCAACTGTGTTGTCTCCTCAAAGCTTTATTTTGCTTCTCATATTACATATATAATCAGCCATGTATACATTTTTGGGTACAAGGTAAGGTAGATGCAGGGTTACTCACTTTCCTATGAATATTCAAAAGGGAATATATCTTTCCCATTGTTCTGAGTGCAGATTTGTGAAAGTGAATCACAATATATGCCCAGGAGTCAAAAGAGCATGTATGCTTTGAACTTTCACAGTGCTTCAGATGTGGAGTGAAAATTATAAACGCTTCTTGTTAAGTCACTGCATCTGAAGTCACCATTGTCAAAACTAACTCTTCCCAACATTTTGGGTTTGTTTACAGATTCTTTACGATGTTTAGTTGGCTTGATTGTCTATCTTGGTGCCTGTCTTCAGTGTCAGTTACTATAACTTTACAATGAGGGTTGGTGTTTAATAATGTTGTCTTCCCACTTCATTCTGCTTTATGATTGTCTTCCCTTGGTACAGTTGGATGTTTGCCCCTTCAGTATCTCCTGTTGAAACGTGATCCCCATGTTGGACATGGGGCCTGGTGGGAGGTGTTTGGGTTATGGGGGTGAATCCTTCTTGAATGGCTTGGTGCCTTCCCCACAATAATGTGCGAGTTCTCTGTTAGTTAGAGCTAGAGTTCATTGTTTAAAAGAGCCTGGTACCTCCTCCCCTCTCTGTTTTGCTCCCCCTCTTTCCAAGTGATACACGGGTTCCACTTTTGCCATCTGCTATGATTGTGACCTTCCTGAGGCCCTCACCAGAAACAGATGCGAGCACTGTGTTTCTCATATAGCCCGCAGAATCATAAGCCAAAATAAATACCTTTTCTTTATAAATTATCCAACCTCAGGTGTTTTATAGCAATTAAAAAAAAAAACTAATCCATGACTATTCTTGAGTCTTTGCATTTCCATATAACTTTTAGAAATAACTTGTGAATTTTTTACAAAAGAACCTGTTAAGTATTTTGATGGCGATTACATTGAATATTTAATCAATAAGGGGATAATTGACATATTTAAAATATGGATGTTAGCCAGGAGTGGTGGCTCACTCGTGTAATCCCAGCATTTTGGGAGGCCAAGGCAGGTGGATCACTTGAGGTCAGGAGTTCAAGACTAGCCTGGACAACATGGTGAAACCCCATCTCTACTAAAAATACAAAAATTAGTCGAGTGTGGTGGTGTGTGGCTGTAGTCCCAGTTACTCGGGAAACTGAGGCAGGAGAATCGCTTGAACCCAGGAGGCGGAGGTTGCAGTGAACTGAGATCACACCATTGCACTCCAGCCTGGGCAACAAGAGTGAAATTCTCTCTCAAATAAATAAACAAATAAAATTTGGATATTTACAATTATAAACATGTTACATCCTTCTATTTCTTTAGAAATTAAAAAATTATCTTACTAATATTTTGTTGTTTTCTCTGAATGGTCTCAGATAATTTTGCAGATTATTGTCATATATATATAATTTTCTATTTGCTATCCTATTCCAGAAGTAATTTATTTTTGTTAATCGTGAGCAGGCACTTCATGTGTGAATTACCTTAATCCATTTTCTCTGTAAGTTGCTCAATTTAGGTTTCAGATGTACTCATGTCATCCTTTGAGTTCCCAGCTAAAATCCTGGGGCCTCTTATCTTTGGCAGGTCCTATACCCTACCCCTCTAAGCCTGCCGAAAGTTCTGCTCGCCTTATCATCTCAAATGCAAATCAGCCATTATCTAGAAAGGAAAACAGCCAAGTATCAAACTCCCCCTCACTACTTCCTCTTCTTTCATATGAC
>NW_012105809.1:1785307-1797220 GCF_000951045.1 Mandrillus leucophaeus
TCCCTAAAGATCTAGTGGGGAGGCTAAAACTTCCTACCGTCTAGTCATGCCTTGGTCTGTCTGGAGACCTGCCTCTGTCCTGACTCTCTCCAGGGGCTCTGGCTGTTACTCACCTATTAGCATATAAAAGAAAGTCCTGTCACTTCAGGGAGTCCAAGGTCTTAGCAGCCATTGTGTTAGTAACTGGGAAGTAAGCCCAAAAATTATAACAAAAGAGGTTCCCATCATCCCCTATCACTCAGAAAATTACAAGGGTTTTATTTAGAAACTTGTGCCAGGAAACAGGAAGATCAAATATATATTTATTATTATATAAAAATTACATCATGTCAGCGAGAAAGTCTTTTATTTGTTATTGAATGTTGAGCATAAGAATGACATCAACAACCAGATAAATCTTATGTTTATAGAAACGATCCTACTTAACATTTCTTTGAGTTTATTTAGTGGGTCTAGATTTCTATGGAAGAGGTTAATTATTAAAGTTTCAAAATGAGGATGTGATATGAGTCAATTTATTAATATGTCATATCTGACAATTTTATCTTCTAAGATAGCTAAGAAAATATACTTTAGCAAACTTTATCATTTGTACAAAAGCATTTGGAAGAGCTAAGTAAAAGTACTTATACTCATGCCTCCAGTGGTTCAGATTTAGTAATGTAGTTGGACTCATGTATTCCTCATATGTACGTATTGCATACTTGCTGTAATTGGGTTCATACGTTGCATTTTTTTGCCAGTAAAATAGTTAATTCTGATACTTGCTCTGATGATCATAATTTAATAAATACTGTTTTAAAGTGAAAATGAGTCATAATACTGTTAAAAGAGAATGTGTATTTTGCATTTTCAGAGGCGATATAAATGTGGCTTTACAAACAATTCTAACCTTTTCCTTTGCTCAACAGAACTCATCACTCTTGTCAAATTCTTTCCATCAATTGTGCATTTTTAATAAGGATAATGGAGATATCAAATATGTCATCTCCATAGTGAACTACTAATACATGTCTTGGCATGAAGTTTCTTTTCAAACCATAAGAAAAAGCAGTAGTGTTTACCTTTATTAATAATTCACAACATATTGACACTGGTAATACATGGAATATTTAAAATACAAAATATGTAACAATACTCTAAACTTGGATTCTTCAATACACTTGATTGTTGTACATTTAAAATAATTATGGACAAGAGTTATTTGTCTACTTGTGTTTTTAATAAGATTTTGCCCACCCACAATATTTTATTGAACCATTTATTTTCGCAATTTCATCAATCAATCATTTTAAGATAGGGAAGGTAAAGAATTTTGGAGTTTTTCTTTTTTTCTCATTATGATCTCACTTTCTCTTGACAAAATAAACCCATACAGTATTGTGTATTGTCATTGCTCAGGTCATCTATGAATTAATTAAACTAAAATAACACGGGATTATTAATGTTTACCTATCCTATAGCTCTTATGATAGTTTTGTGATATTAATTTTAAATTACTTTTTATTTCTTGAACTCTTCTGATTGCTGCTGCCTTCTAAATTATCAACATGCATTTATTTTTGTTTGCAGTCAAAAAGTTACAGTGAATCTTTTCTATTAATTTAGAAGCAAATTATAAGCAATTATGAGTGCAACATATGCACCTTGTCATAAATGCATCACTAAGCAATTAACATTGGAAAATATATGACAGAAAGTTGACTATTAAAACCACTGAGAAACATCTATTTGTCAATAAATGTAAGCACTCCCTATCTCCCTATTTGAGTGTCTGAGTGTATGTGTATATTATGAATGTAGTCTTTATCAGCCATCCCACTCCTCATTATTTATCTTCCCCCAAAAAGTCAAAGTACATGCAGTTTTACATAAAAGTTATATCATCCAATATTGAGAATAATTATAACAATATGAATTTTAATATAAAAATCATAAGATATAAAACTATGAATTCCATTAAAATTATGTCAAATAAAAACGTTCATCAGAAGGAAACAGGAAGTGTTAAAAGAAAAAATAAGAACATTCCATCTTTCTGGAATTTGAGGAAATTTTATATTTATAATTTGACATAATTTTATTGGAATTTTATCATGGATATTTTTAAGTGTTAACATACCACACATTTCACAAGGAGCTAAAGACAAAAAAAATTTAATCATTTTCTAAGAAATCACTGACTACTACAGACTAAGCTGAGACATTGACTTTGGCACCAAATATTAGTTATGGTAAGATTTTGGTTTTCTCAGCTGTTGTTAGTGAAATGTTTTAGAATTTCATGTGAAAACAAAATTTGAAGTGCAAATATGCCATGTATGTTGTTTTTAGAAAAAAGCTGTTGAGATGTAAATAAGAGGAATATTTAATAAAACTATAAGTATGATTTTCTCTGAATGGTAGATTATGGATGACTTTTATTTTCTTCTTTGTATTCATCTTTTTTTCAAATTTTGTATTATATCAGTAGTATACATTTCTATCATATTTACAACATAATATATTTCTATTATATTTGTGACAAAAATACATGTTGTTAAAATAAATATTAAAATTATATCTTCTAAATTTTTCAGTTTCCTATAAAGCATAACAGTCTTACCATATGATCTAGCAATTGTATGCCCAGAGACTTTTTCTTAGGATTTGAAACTTATATCCACAAACATCTAAAACATGATTTCACTCTCTCTTAACTAAATAAACCCACACAATATTGTGTATTCATTACTCAGGTCATCTAAGAATTGATTAAACTAAAATGACATGGGATTATTAATGTTTACCTATCATATAGCTCTTATGATACTTTTGTGATATTAATTTTAAATTATTTCTTATTTCTTGAACTCTCATGATTGCTGCTGCCTTCTAAATTATCAACATGTATTTATTTTTGTTTGAAATCAAAAAGTTACAGTGAATCTTTTCTATTAATTTAGAAGCAAATTATAAGCAATTATGAGTGCAACATATGCACATTGTCATAAATCCATCACTAAGCAATTAACAAAGAAATCTAAATGCAAATGTTTATAGGAACTTTATTCCTGATCACCAAAATCTAAAAACACTCAGCACATCTTTTAAAGGTAAACAGGTAAACAAACTATGATATGACATATAGTATTGTATATTATTCAGTGATGATAAGAAGAACTATCTAACTACAAAAAGCTGCAGCTGAAACTTAAATGAGTATTATTCAGTTAAAGAAGCAAGTCTGAGAGGCTACAAACACCATGATTTCACTCATTTGACAGATTAGTGGCTGCCTAGGATTGGGGTTGAAGGCAGTTGAATAGGTGAAGGACAGATAATTTTTTAAGGAGATGAATTGTCTGATACTGTAATGATGAAACTAAGATACTGAGTATTGGTCAAAAATCCATAGAACCTTACAGGACAAAGATTAACCTTAATGTACACACATTTTTTAAAAGTCAGTTTGGAAGTTGGGGATCCCAGGATGGAATGCAGAATGTTCCCATATCACTTAAACGTATTACAAATGTGTGAAACAATCTCACTGAAGTAAGCAAAGGGAGGTGCTGAGCTAAGTATCTTTGGAAATTGAGGAAGTCTGTAAGATTAACGGCAAAGGAAATTATACATAGCGCTCTACTATTGTTGATAAAATTGTTTCACACAGGGAACAGGTTGACAATTCTGAACCCACTAGAAATGTACACAACTAAGTAAATGGGTGGCAGATGACGGGAGTCAGGTTTATATAGTTGGAGTAACAGGTTATAGGTAAGCAAGGAATGATCCGTGTGGCAGTGGACCAGAGTTGAAGACATTTCTATGAACTTATGTTTAGCTTAATATAGATATGGATGGTTCCATATAGAACATTTTGTAGATATGTGTATATCTATGTAGATTAGTATACATACATTTTGCTCTGTCTGCTGAGAGGTCCTAGAAGCAAGGAAACAAAGTAGCAACATCCAGCCTGCAGATTTGGTTTCTATACCATTCTTCAATAAAAGGAAGCAGGCGTCCTTGGAGAAATGGCTGCTGCTAGGATTGGGGCAGAAAATATACAAGATGAGCCTGCAACATCTTGTTTGGCCAGAAAATAAGAAGTGATACAAAAAATTACAATGATGGAGATACATATCAAAGGGAGAGAGAAGCCAATTTCAATGGGGTATGATACACTCCTGTGCAGAAAAATTGAAATGCTTTATGTAGATGCACTACTTCAAGCAGGTAGAGCAAAACTTCACTTGCTAAATGTGCTGCAGGTGGGTCTTCTTCCCACAAAGTACAGAGTATTTACCTTTAGCTTGTAATCCTCCAAGGAGGGAGGGCAAATACTTCAGCAGAGAAACCTGAAAAGAACTGCCTCAACCAGGTGATCTAAACGAATATCAACAATGATAAGTCATATCATTAGTATGTATCCTTGATACAATGCAATGGAAATGTGACTTCTCTGTGATCTTCCTCCCAAAACCCCAGCCCCATTATGAGACACATATCAGATAAATCCAAATAGAGGGGAATTCTACAAAACAGCTGCCAGAAATCCTCAATATTATCAAGGTCATCAAAAATGAGAGGGTCTGAGAAACTCACAACCAAGGGGAGCCCAAAAACCACGTCTGCTGAATCGAATGTGGTATGGTGTGTGGGATGCTGGAGCAGAAACGGGATATTAGAGAACAACTAGTGTGAGCTGACTACAGTGTGGGCTTTATTTAATGGTGCATCGATATTGCTTCTTAGTTATAACAAATGTACCCTACTAATGTATAATTTTGATACCAGGGGAAACGCATGTTGGTTATATTGGAATTCTCTGTACCAGCTTCAAAATATTTTTGTTAATCTATTTTTTTTTTTTCTTTTGAGATGAAGTCTTGCTCTGTCACCCAGGCTGGAGTCACACTGGCATGATTTCGGCTCACCGCAATCTCCACCTACCAGGTTCAGCTTCAAGTGATTCTCCTATCTCAGTCTTCTGAGTAGCTGGGATTATAGGCATACACTATCACACAAAACTAATTTTTGTATTTTTAGTAGAGATGGGGTTTCACCATGTTGGCCAGGGGGGTCTTGAACTCCTGGCCTCAGGTGATCCATCCACCTCGGTCTCCCAAAGTGCTGGGATTACAGCCGTGAGCTACAGCACCCGGCCTAATCTAAAATTTTTAAATCAAATTTTTATTTCAAAAAACATGTATTCCCATCAACAAAGTTGCTTTCAAAACAACTTTTAAGCCTCTGTTTAAGTCATACTTAAATGTCAGTAATTTAAAATATCAAATATTTAGCAATTATTTATCAAGGACCAATAAAAACAAGACTGGAAAAGGCACCTGGTGAAAATATGTGAACAACATACAGTCCTTTTATCAACTTGCCTACATTCCAGTGAAGATAAAGAATGAATATATTATTCAAGTACAACGCAGAGCCTGAAGAGCATTATAATTTAATTAAAATGAAAAGAAAGCCATTATCTGATAGATGAATTAAAAAGCCTTCTCAGAGAATGGATAATTAAAATACATCTTGAAATATTAGTGCTCTTTCAAGTGGCAAACTGTGAAAGAAATGTGTTCTTGGTTGGGATGAGAGCAACGCATTCTTTCATTCAGTCACTGTTTCAAAAAGTATTTACTACACATATAAGTCAAGACGCAGCAAAGTAGACGCTGGTGGATGCGTTTGACCACTACTCCAACCCAGAAGTAGAGACCATTTCCACTCTGCTGGAATCTAGGTTGACTCTGGGACTGTTTTGACTGGAAAAACGCAGTGAGGGTGGTGCAAAGTAACTCCTAAGGCAGAGCCTTTCAGAAATCGGCAAGTCCCATTCTCATTTCTCAAGATGCTCCCTTTTGGAACCCAGTCACAAAATTAGAAGCTTAAGCCACGTGGCTTGTTCAAGTGGAGGAAAATCACGGTGCCCTCGGCAGCAGCCTAAGCTGGGCTCTCCCAGGGCAGAGCCTGCACCTCCTGCTGCGCCTTCCCGGGTGCTGTAATCCAGCGGCCACCTGCAGCCCGCATCTGCTACTCCCGCGGAAAGAGAACCTGGGAGTGTTGGGAATGGCTGTGTGCATTTTTACATGGAAAGAACGTAAATAACCTATAGTCAGTCAGCCCACAGAATTGTGAGATCTTAAATGTTTTAAGCAATTAAGGTTGGGGTCTTTGGTTGTTCAGCAACATATGATTGAAACAGAAACTGGCATTGTACAGTTGGCTTTGGGTCAGGCATCAGTCTCAGGCAGTTTGTGAAGGCTAGAAAGACAGTGAGAAATTTGCCACAAAGTTACTATTTGAGCCTATGAGAAAAAATTCCAATTTAGATACTGTATAACTGATAATTAAACATTACCTGTAGTAGGATGAAGTGACAAAATGTTTGAAATGACCCTGTGGATCTGAGTAAAATTTCCAATTGGAGCGTTGAAAGGGCCAATGCGAGTACAAAAGATTAGCCAGGCGTGGTGGCGGGTGCCCTGTAATCCCAGCTACTGCGGGGGCTGAGGCAGGAGAATCACTTGAACCGAGAAGGCGGAGGTTGCAGTGAGCCAAGATAGCGCCACTGCACTCCAGCCTGGGCAACAGAATGAGACTCCGTTTCAAAAGAAAAATAAAAAAGAAAGTGCCGATGTGCTTACTTGAACCGAGTATGGAAAATTACAGGACCACTCCCACAAAAATCCTTAAAAGCAACTGCCGGCGTCTTTTTTTTTTCAGTACGCACTTTCATTAATTGTTTAATTTGTAGGTAACAATTATATGCGTTTATGAGGTATAATGTGATATTTTGATACATGTATACATCATGTAATAATCAAGGCAGAGTAATGAACAAATCTATCGCCTCATGCAATTATTATTTCTTTACGGTAAGAAGATTCAAAATCTTGTCTTCTAGCTCTTTTGAAATACACAACAAATAATTGTTAACCATAGTCACTCTACTGAGCAATAGCATACCACAACTTATTCCTCCCTCCTCCCATCTGACTGCAACTTTTCACTTGTTGACCATCCTCTCCTTAACTCACAGGTGTGGAGGCTGGAAGTCCAAGGTCAAGGTGCTGGCAGCTTTGGTTTGTTCTGAGGCCTCTCTTCCTGGTTCGCAGACGCTGCCTCCTGGCTGTGTCCTCATGTGACCGTTCTGCATATGCAGCCCTGGTGTGTTTTTCTTTTTTCTTGTAAAGACACACTGGGCCAGGTGCGGCCGCTCACGCCTATAATCCCAGCATTTTGGGAGGCAGAGGTGGGTGAATCACCTGAGCTCAGGAGTCTAAGAACAGCCTGGCCAATATGGTGAAACCCCGTCTCTACTAAAAATACAAAAATACAAAAATTAGTGGGGCATGTTGGCGGGTGCCTGTAGTCCCAGCTACTCAGGAGGCTGAAGCACGAGAATTGCTCGAACCCAGGAGGCAGAGATTGCAGTCCAGGATGGGTGACAGAGCAAGACAGAAGACGAAGACGAAGACGAAGAAGAAGACGAAGAAGAAGACGAAGAAGAAGAAAGGAGGAGAAGGAAGGAGGAGAAGGAAGGAGGAGAAGGAAGGAGGAGAAGGAAGGAGGAGAAGGAAGGAGGAGAAGGAAGGAGAGGAAGGAGAGGAAGGAGAGGAAGAAGACATATTGGACTAGAGACCCATCCTAAGGGCTTCAGTTTAATATAATCGCATCTTTGAAAGCCCTTTCTCGGAATGCAGTCACATTCTGATGTACTGAGGTTAAGACCTCTATATATGAATCTGGGGGCAACACAATTCAGCCCATAACACCTCCTTTTTGAGCAGGGGTTTCTGTTGTGGTGATCTGCTTCCTGGAACCACGTTTTATGTTGGGAAGAAAGCTTGTTTAAGCAGATAGATCTCTGTGTCTGCAAAAAACACATATGCAAATAACTTCATCTGCAATTGGACCTAATTTATAGGATAAAAGGAAAAAATCTATTTCTCTTCTCACAACACTTCTGACACCAAATGTGTGTGTGGAGGAGTTTTTGCTTGTTTTGCTTCATTTTGTTTTTCCCAACAAATAACAAATTCTCCAACTCTCTGTGGACACCAACTGGTTGTCCTACAATGACACTGACTACCAAGAGCTAACACAGACTCCACAGGCTAGCGGCCCAGTCCCACAAGGCGGCCTCTGTTTCTCACACCAATTGTACATAGTGGGTCCCCAGGGTTACCCACACTTCTGTCTTACTTGGCTACAAATCGGGGATTTTCACAACCCTTCCTCAGGTTCCGTGATTTGCTCAACGGCTTACAGAACTCAGGTAAACAGTTTATTTACTATTTCCAGTGTAATATAGAGGAGATGATGGGGAACACAGATGGATAGTCAGAAGAAGGGGTACATGGGGTAGGTAGGGAAGGATCCCAAGCAAAGAAGCCTCTGTCCCTGTGGTTCGGGTGCACCATCCTCCCAGCAGATGGATGCATTCATCAGCCCAGAAGCTCTCCAAATTCCATAATTTGGGAACTTTTAAGGAGGTTCCATTATGTAGGAAGGATTGATTAGACCATTTGCTATTAGTAATTAGTTCAATCTCAAGCCCCTCTCTGAAGGTCTTGGGTGAGACTGAAACTTCCAATTCTCTAACCATGCCTTGGTCTTTCTTGTGACCCTCTTGAAGCTATCTTAGGGCCATAGATGCCAGTCATCTTATTAACATTTAAAAAGACAATCTTGGTATTCTGGAGATTCCAAGGATCTTAGCAGCTCTTATATCAGGAACTGGGGGCCAAGATCAAATATTGTAACAAAAGATGCTCCTATCACTCCGATTAATCAGGCAATTACAAATGTTTTAGGAGCTCTGTGTCAGGAAACAGGGAAGAGAAAACTATTCATATACATATATACACACGTGTGTGTGTATATGTAAATGCATATATGCCTGTATGTATGTGGGTATGTGTGTGTTTCTTATTATGTCACAGATGATGAAATCTTGGACCTTAAACCTGAGCATGATACCACATAGGACAAGATTTCAGAGGGTTTAAAAGTGGTGAATGTATTTTGCATGTGGGAGGAATGTAAATAATTGTGATCAGTGACTGACTCTGGGGACTAAAGATACCAGCAATAAATTGCCACTGCTCCTCTTGAAAAGGGAGCCTATTTCCACTCCCCTTCCATCTTCCTGTGACCTTCTGTGACCCAGATAATAAGACATAAGTGGTCCCATGTGTCTTCTGTGACATCTGCCTATGGTGCTATGAAGGCTCCCCTTAGGAACCAAGTGACAATGGTGAGACAGGCCTAAGTCACACTGAGGTGCCATGGGGTGGAGGACAGGTGCCTCAGCTGATAAACCTGGCTGAGTCCTCGCTAGAAGCCAGAGTCAGCTGGACACCATATGATTGGCCATCTTGAATGTTTCCAGTCAAGTGAAGCCTTCGGGTGACTGCAGCTCCAGCCAGTGCCAAAGGGAGCAGAAGAACCAGCTACTTGAGGCTGGCCAACCCACATGACTGGGGAAGATCATCACGGCAGGTTTCAGCCTCCGTGTCTTGAGATAGTTCATTACACAGCAGTAAATAATTGAAACTGTCCCCATATACATGATCATATATTGTGGAAATTTTAAAAATAAAATAATTATTTTAGAACTGTTTAAAGGCTATGAAATAATAAAGAGGTTTTTAGATACAGAAAAATATGTGTTTCAGGGAAACTATTTTATATGAAACATATTGAATTTAAAGTGGAAATAAAGATTCCAGTTTCAGACATGTTAAATTTGGCATAATTATTACATCTCCAAGTGGTATTGAATTAATTTAATTTGATGTTTAATTTTATATTTGTAAGTCTGGAATTCAGTAGAGGAGTTCCAACGGCAGATAAAAATTTTGGAAACATTTGTCTATAGAAGGTATTTAAAGTCACATGATGAATACCTATCAGATTGAGTGAGAATTCTGAGAAGAACAGTAGACAGAAGCCCGGGGCATAAGAACGGAATTTAGAAGGAGGAACGTCTAGGTGTCCTGGGAATCTGGAACCACGAATACATAGTGTAAGGAGTACAGTGCTGTGTGTCCGGCATAGTACAGGCGAGGTACAACATATATTCATTTACCTCAAACTACCATAAGTCTAGCAGATTCAACAAGTCCTACAAAATAAGAAGCATGTGTTACTGCAAGGGAACAAGTAATAAAGGAGAACGGCAGGAGAGAAAATGTTTTCCTGTGGCAAAAGGAGATCAATACAGACAGGAAGTGGTATTGAGGAGAGGCGAGAAGAATCTCTATGGGTTGATAAGTGTTAAGTCCACTAATTGACTGTGATGGTGCACCTTCATGCTTTGCACAACTTTCCTATCTCAATGTCTTTCCAAGAAAGAGATGAAAGTTTGTGTTTGTGCATGATAATATGATATATGACATGGTATGATATGCTATGATATGGTAAAAGTCAGATTTTAAAACTAAACACTACAAAACTAGGTCTACTCTCTTTAATTTCTGATGAAAAATGGAATCTTTATTTGAAAATAAGGGGATCGTGTTATACTTTATGGTATCAGCACACACAAACATGTAACATTTTATCTCTTTCTTGGAAAGATGTTGCAAATAGAAGTTGAGCAAACTGTGAATGGGACACATGATAGTTGGTTAGACTCACCTGACAATTATTGACAACAGAGATTCTAGTTCACTTACATGAGGTCTCTATAACATTCACACTCATGGAAGCAGAGAATGTAAACCCTGACTGTAGTTGCCAGGGACTGGGGGCTGGGGGAACCAGGGAGCTGCTCAGCGAGTCTCAAGGTTCAGTTATGCTAGGTGAATACATTCTAGAGACTTGCTGAACAGCACAGTGCCTGTAGTTAACAATATGATATTGTACACTTCAAAAATGATGCAAGGCAACTTTGGAGGCATGGGGGACTTGCATGTGTCTGCCTCCTTGATCATGAAAATTGTATCGTAAATGTCTGCATATGTACAAATTCATCAAATCGCACGCATTCAATATGTGAAGTTCTTTGTATATCAATTATACTTCAACAAACTGTTAAAAATAAGTAAAGCTCACAGTATTTTCAAAAAAGTCCAATTATTCCTTACTGAGAGAAAAATGAAAAGTTATGTCAACTATCAAGAATTCAAGCTCACTTTCACAGTTCTAGAATCTTTGCCACCATGCCTCATCTTTTCAACTTCACCCTCACGTCTATCACTTTTATGCAGACTAAAGCAAACTTCCCGCTCTCTCCTTTACATTATCCGCTCCAGGTTTTTCATCTTTTCTCTAAGGCCCCCTCCTCCAAATCAGTTCTGTTAAAACCCTGAACACTCTTAAGGCCCACATCAAATTCCATTTTCTGCTCAAACAGTCTCAAAATAACTGAATAAATTATGCTTTTTCTCTGCAACTAACTGTGGCCCTTAAATATATCATCTTATATGTGTAAAAAGAGAAACTCTAGTAGAGAAAAGAATTCCAATTATGATATGAAAAACAAAGAAAATACTGGGAACATACTTTAGACATGTGAACTGATATAATGAAAATACTAAAATTCGATTGTGGGATCTCCTGGTTCCTTGAATGGATAAAAGAGTCCAATGTGGATGAGCAGGAGGGAGAGTGTGAAACCATCAGACCAGCATAAACAGAGGAATGGGTCCACACGTTCAAATGATTGCATGCCACCCTGAAAAGCTGAGGCTTCAACTAAAGGTCAATGTGAAATCATTGAAGAATTTTAAGAGTGTAAGTTGCATAATTAGATTTTCATCTATGAAAGTGAGAGGAGCCGGGCACATTCCTCAGCCCCGGGCTCAAAACAAACAAGCCCAGTACAAACACATCCCATCCTCCCATCCCACCACATATCTCTCAAACTTCCTGAGCCCAGTACAAACACCACCTGGAAGGTCTCCG
>NW_012105809.1:1798990-1799296 GCF_000951045.1 Mandrillus leucophaeus
ACTACAAATTATTACAGGATGGGTAATACCCAGAGCACTCCTCTATCTCTCTTTACAAATAATTTCAAAGAAGTAAGAGCAAGGGGCCATGATCTTGGTATGGAAATCAGGAAAGGAAAGCTAATTACTCTGTGTCCCTCCGAATGGCCTGCCTTTGATGTAGGGTGGCCACCCGAAGGGACCTTCCGACTTGCGGTCATCAGTAGGGTAAAGTCCAAGATTTTCCTACCTGGGCGTGCGGGCCACTTAGATCAAATCCCATATATCCTCATATGGCAGGACCTTGTTGAGAACCCGCCTCCTTGG
>NW_012105810.1:0-1351 GCF_000951045.1 Mandrillus leucophaeus
CAGAGGTTGCAGTGAGCTGAGATCACGCGACCGCACTCCAGCCTGGGCGACAGAGCAAGACTGTCTCAAAAAAAAAAAAAAAAAAAAAATTCCAGAGTAACTATTGACTCCTATTAAAACATGAGTCAGATCATGTCATTCCTCTGCTTAAAACTATTGGCTTGCAATAACATATAAAACCCTAAAAAATAAAAAAATTTCACCATGTGGCTCACCTCTCTAGCTTCATCTCTTTTAATCTCCCTCTTGTTCACTCCTCCAGTCGCACTGACCTCCTGGCTGTGTTTTGAAACTTCCAGTCATGCTTCTGCCTCAGGTCATCTTCATTTGCCATTCCCTTAGCTTGAAATACTCTTTCCCCAGACACCCACTTTGCTCACCTTCTCACCACCTTCTCTGTGAGGTTTCCCTAATCATGATATTTTAAATTGTGACATCCTCCTCCACAATTTCCTAATCCCCTTTTGTGCTTGACTTCTCTTCGTAGCTCTTATCATTATCAAGTCTGCTCTGTACGTGACTTATATATTGTCTGCCACCCCCAACTGGAACATAAGCTATAAGAATGCAAGATTTGGACCTGTTTTGTACCCTGATATATCCCTAGCCCCGGGTACATAGTAGGTGTCCAGAAAAAAACTGCTGAATGAATGAATGAATCCATATATGAGTAGTGCTGAACTTCCTCATATATTTTACTATTTTTTTTGTCCTTATTCAGCAGCAGTTAATGCTTGAAGTATTTTCATACATTATGTGGGGTCAAGGACACTTCCTCACAGAGAAGTTTCTGAGGTTGTCTTTGCTGCATCCCCTACGAAGTCGAACTTTTTTTTTTGAGACAAAGTCTCCCTCCTTCGTCCAGGCTAGAGTGCAGTGGCACTATCTCAGCTCGCTGCAATCGCTGCCTCTCAGGTTCAAGCGACTCTCCTGCCTCAGCCTCCCAAGTAGAGTAGCTGGGACTACAGGCGTGCACCACCATGCCCGGCTAATATTTTTGTTTTGTTCTGTTTAGTAGAGACAGGGTTTCACCATGTTGGCCAGGCTGCTCTCAAACTCCTGACCTCGGGTGATCCTCCTGCCTCAACCTCCCAAAGTGCCAGGATTACAGATGTGAGACACCGCACCCAGCCAAACATGTTTTTATGTTAGTTTCTCAGCTTGGGGTTTCTACACGGCATGGAGAACATGAATTAGGACTCCATTTTCCCACAGGTGGGAGGCTCAGCGTCCTAATAAAGCCTCTGGTGGAAAGGGGCTTTCTGGTCTGTGACTTGCCTTTGGTGCCTGGCCACACCTAGAGCCTAGTTCCATCTCTCAGTTGTCCATGAGGCTTAATTTCTGTCCTTCC
>NW_012105810.1:3766-4896 GCF_000951045.1 Mandrillus leucophaeus
CCCAAGACTGCAGGCCATGCAGACAGGGACTGAGGGCTTGGTTCTGGTTGTGCAAATGGCCTTTGCACAGGTGGGCAGTACTGGAGAGTTGGTGCCCCCAGAAGCACCCCTTGGTCACCAACAGATGGGTGTTGGTGGTGTTAAAGCAAAAACTTTGGCCAAATTACATTTAAAGGAGTTTAATGGAGCAATGAACGATTCGCGAATCAGGCGAGCCCCAGAATCACAGCAGATTCAGAGAGACTCCAGCGGTGCCTCATGCTCAGAACAAATTTATAGACAAAAAAAAAAAAGGAAGTGATGTGCAGAAATCAGAAGTGAGGTACAGAAACAGGGGGATTGGTTACGGAGTTTGCCTTATCTGAACACAGTTTGAACACTCGCCAGTCCATGAGTGGTTGAAGTATGGCTGCTGGGATTGGCCGAGACTCAGCTATTGTTACAGGTGCGTACTCCTAAATTAGGATTTCAATCTTGTCGGCCTATTAAGCTATGTTACAGTTCATCCACAAGGACTCAGAGACAGAAGTAAGGAGTCCTTCTCAGGCCACAGTTAGTCTGCTTTAACAGTGCATATGTACCCCCTTGAGGAAGATCACTCTGAAGTGTGTTCTCTATCTTCTCCCAGAGCGCCCCCCTACCCGCCCCAACCAGAGACTGAGCTTCTGTTAGTCCCCGGGGGCAGCTGGCCTGATAAGACATCTTTCACTGGCTTTCTCCACTTCCCCCACTGGTGTCTCTTCAGGTCACCTCCCAAATAAATGGCCTGCACTTGAATTCCTAGTCTTCTTATGGGGTAATTCGAGCTAAGACAAGGGCCTGCTGTGTGCCAGACACAGTGGTAAGCATTAAAAAAAAAAAAAAAAAAAGAAGAAGAGATTTAAAAAGAACTAATGGGCCTGGTGCAGTGGCTCACGCCTGTAATCCTAGCATTTTGAGAGGCCGAGGCGGGTGGATCGCAAGGTCAGGAGTTCAAGACCAGCCTGGCCAATATGGTGAAACCCTGTCTCTACTAAAAATACAAAAATTAGCCGGGCTTGGTGGCACACGCCTGTAATCCCAGCTACTTGGGAGGCTGAGGCAGGAGAATTGCTTGAACCCAGGAGGCAGAAGTTGCAGTGAGCTGAGAT
>NW_012105811.1:0-650 GCF_000951045.1 Mandrillus leucophaeus
TCGCCCGGCTAGTTTTTTGTATTTTTAGTAGAGATGGGGTTTCACTGTGTTAGCCAGGATGGTCTCGATCTTCTGACCTCGTGATCCGCCTGCCTCAGCCTCCCAAAGTGCTGGGATTACAGGCATGAGCCACTGCACCCGGCCCACCCTCTACCTCTTTTGGGGTGTCACTGGGGGCCCTGCTCTACTTAAGATTTGGCTGCTATTGACACCATTTGAGCATTTTATGCATTTATATTTGTTTGTACATGTGGAACCATAAGAGCTTTGCTCAGCTCAAACTGCCTATGGAGGCATTTGGATCTGAGGAGGGGGATTCAGGACCTCACCCAGCCCCTCAATTGGAGACTCATTGGGAAGCACACTGTTTGTTTGCACATGCGAATGTATGACTGTGTGTGGGCCCTGGCCCTTTTCTAGACTCTCTACCTTCAATTTCACCCTCCTGACTATCCAGGAGAGCTGCCTACATGGGCTACTGAGACTCTCCCTGATGGAAGACAAACAAGAATGGTGGGGTTTTTGTTTTGTTTTGTTTGTTTTGTTTTGTTTTCCAAGAAGACTCACCTTTTTTTTTTTTTTTTTTGGAGACAGAGTCTTACTTTGTCACCCAGGCTGGAATGCAGTGGCATGATCTTGGCTCACTGCAA
>NW_012105811.1:4595-5914 GCF_000951045.1 Mandrillus leucophaeus
CCGGAAAGGGCAGTACTCCCCTCTTATTTATTTATTTATTTATTAATTATTATTATTATTTTTTGAGACGGAGTCTTGCTATGTTGCCAAGCTGGAGTGCAGTGGCACGATCTCAGCTTACTGCAACCTCCGCCTCCCAGGTTCAAGCGATTCCCCTGCCTCAGCCTCCTGAGCAGCTGGGATTACAGGCACACACTAGCACGCCTGGCTAATTTTTTGTATTTTAGTAGAGATGGGGTTTCACCGTTAGCCAGGATGGTCTCGAATTCCTGACCTCGTGATCCGCCCACCTCAGCCTCCCAAAGTGCTGGGATTACAGGCGTGAGCCACCGCACCCGGCCAGTACTCCCCCTTCCTAGAGTAGGCAGTTGCTTTTGCCCTGTGTGGTCTCATCTGAGAGAAGGCACCATATATGGTTTCCTCACTTACAAGTGGAATCCCATTTATCTCACTGAGGCCTTGGGAACTTGGGAACTTGGCAACTACAGTTGGATCAGAGCATTGCAGGGAAACTTCCGCTTTTATGTCATTAACACAACAGTGAGTGCAAAAGACAGAATCATGAGTGCACTGGAGATATAGACACCCAACTTCCCAGGTCCAGGCAACAGTGGTAGGGGGATTCAGGTGAAATCTGTCAAGTGGGGGAGAGGTCCACCTAACAAGTTGGGGTTCTGGGTACCTTAGGATTGCTGTGGTTAGTTAGGAAGCCTAGGGAGATGACAGTGAGATTTTCTGGATGGTACAGAAGGTACAACTGTCTCTCCTGGGGATATTGATGACACATCCATAAACTGTGAAGATGATTCCCTGATGCTATAACTTTTGAAATATTTACTATGGAGTTTTGTTCCCAGCCACAGTCAATCAGGGTAACTAGGAGATCAAAGCCTTAGAGTAGTGTCTAACACCCAATGAAGACAAAATAGGTGTTTCCTAGGAGGAGGCAGTTGGCAAAAGCAGTAGAAAAGAAGTATTACAGTCAGGAGGAAGAGAAAAATGAATGCCTCTATTTCCACCCACAGCATCACATTACCATTTCTGGCTGAGTGTTGATTCTTTTTTCTTTTTTTTCCATTTTTTGGGGGAGGGGGATGGAGTCTCGCTCTGTCACCCAGGCTGGAGTGCAGTAGCATGATCTCGGCTCACTGCAACATCTGCGTCCCGGGTTCAAGCAATTCTCCTGCCAAAGCTTCCCGAGTAGCTGGGATTACAGGCACCTGCCACCACACCCAGCTAATTTTTGTATTTTTAGTAGAGATGGGGTTTCACCATGTTGGCCAGGCTGGTCTTGAACCCTTTACCTCAGATGATCTGCC
>NW_012105812.1:0-909 GCF_000951045.1 Mandrillus leucophaeus
TTTTAAGTAGAGACGGGGTTTCGCCATGCTGGCCAGGCTGTTCTTGAACTCCTGACCTCAAGTGATCTGCCAGCTTCAGCCTCCCAAAGTGTTGGGATGACAGGCGTGAACCACCACGCCCAGCCTTATTATTTCTTGATGATATGCTAAACAAGGGGTGGATTATTCCATGCCTCTCCTTTTTAGTCCATACAAAGTAACTTCCTGGCGTTGCCATGGCATTTGTAAACTGTAATGGTGCTGGTGGCAGTGTAGCAGTGAGGACCAGAGGTTACTCTCATGGCCATCTCGGTTTTGGTGGGTTTGAGACAGCTTCTTTACTGCAACCTGTTTTATCAGCAAGGTCTTTATTTATGTATTATTTGTTAATTTTTTATCTTTTTTGAAATGAAGTCTCGCAACATCGCCCAGGCTGGAGTGCAGTGGCGTGATCCTGGCACACTGCACTCTCCACCTCCTGGGTTTGAGTAATTCTCCTGCCTCAGCCTCCGAGTAGCTGGGACTACAGGCGCCCGCCACCACGCCCGGTTAATTTTTTGTATTTTTAGTAGAGATGGGGTTTCATCCATCGTGTTAGCCAGGATGGTCTCGATCTCCTGACCTTGTGATCTGCCTGCCTCGGCCTCCCAGAGTGCTGGGATTACAGGTGTGAGCCACCGCGCCTGGCCAGCCTATTTTATATATTTATCTCACTGTTTATTTTGTATCCTGTTCTAGAATGCAAAGTCAAGGGAGTTGTTTGCTTTCTGTTGTTTTCTTTTCTTTTTTCCTTTTTTTTTTTTCTGAGACTCAGGCTGGACCACACAATCATTGCTCACTGCAGCCTCCACCTCCACAGCTGAACCAATCCTCCCAGCCTCAGCCTCCAGAGTAGCTGGGACCACAGGCGCATGCCACCACGCTTAGCTT
>NW_012105812.1:5804-6765 GCF_000951045.1 Mandrillus leucophaeus
GATGTCGCCCCAGCGGGTGGGAGCTGGGATCGAACCCCGCCCCGGCCTCCCGCGTCCACCCAACCCCGACGCGGCCATGGGCAGTGGAGGCGGGGTAATGCGCGCCCAGTGACGTAATGGAACCCCGAGCCCGCCCTTCGCTGCTGTCGTCACAGAGGGTCTGCGCTGCGTCACCGCATTCCTCCCTTGACGTCAGCGCAAGAGGCCAGAAACTGGCCCACCGAGCGAGAGAGAAATCTGGAGCGGAGCCTTCCTTTCTCGCCTTTTTAATTTGGTAAGACATGTAAAGTATACGCAGGAGCGAACTACAACTCCCAATCGGCCTTGCGTGCCAAGCATGCGCACGACCTCCAGCTAGAGAGCGCGGCAAACCTTTGGTAGATTGACGTCCTTTTAGTCGAACCAGGAGGTCGATTTTACAGCGGCAAACCAATCCCGTCCTCACAAGTCCCACCCCTTTATTCTTAGCCAGCTGCTTCCCTGCGGGAGTGACGGGCCCGGCTGCCTTTGAGGGTTCAGTTTCTTTTGATAGACATTCACACCGATGAATCAGATCGCTGGAAAGTCGAGAAGGTGTTGAAAAGCATGCATTGGGACCAATAGTTTATCTACAAGGCCTGGCGCCGTCCAATCACTTCTCCTGGCGCCGCCAATCACCCGGGGCCCCGCCCCCAGTGCGTGACGTAAGTAGGGTGGGTAGCAACAGTTGCCCCGGTGAGGGAAACGGAGGCGCCATAGCCACGGTAGTCGTGGCGACCAAGCAACCCGGCAACGCGAGTCAACAACAACAACCGCCCGGCCGACCCCCACCCCCACCCCCCCGGCCTGGCCCGGGGACCCCAGCACGTCCAGTCCCCTTCCCAACATCGACTCCGAGACCTCCGAAAAGCCTTTCCGAGAGAGCAGTGGGGAGAAGCGGAGGTAACCGGGGCGGCCCCGGGGTGGCTGGCCGGGCCGAGGC
>NW_012105813.1:0-597 GCF_000951045.1 Mandrillus leucophaeus
AGTGGTGCAATCTCGGCTCACTGCAACCTCCACCTCCTGGGTTCAAGCGATTCTCCTGCCTCAGCCTCCTGAGTAGCTGGGATTACAGGCGCCCAGCACCACACCTGGCTAATTTTTGTATTTTTAGAAGAGACAGGGTTTGACCATGTTGGCCAGGCTGGACTCCTAACCTCCAGTGATCTGCCTGCCTCAGTCTCCCAAAGTGCTTGGATTCGTTTCTCTGATATGAGTCCAGAGAAAGTTCCTGAGCCTAATATCATTTTCTTTTTTATTTTTAAAGAGATGGTGTCTCGCTTTGTCACACAGGCTGGAGTGCAGTGGCACGATCATGGCTCACTACAGTGTCAAACTCCTGGGCTCAAACAATCCTCTCATCTCAGCCTCCCAGGTAGTTGGGACTACAGGTATGCACTACCATACCTGGCTACTTTTTTAAAACGTTTTTTTGTAGAGATGGGGTCTCACTGTGTTGTCCAGACTGGTCTTGAACTCCTGGGCTCAACTGATTCTCACACCTCAGCCTCCCAGAGTGCTAGGATTACAGACATGAGCCACTGTGCCTGACCTAATGTCAATTTTTTTTTTTTTTTTTTTTTT
>NW_012105813.1:647-1174 GCF_000951045.1 Mandrillus leucophaeus
TTTTTTTTGAGACGGAGTCTCACTCTGTCACCCAGGCTGGAGCACAGTGGTGCAATCTTGGCTTCAAGCAGTTCCCTGCCTCACCCTCCCAAGAAGCTGGGATTACAGGCACCCACCACCACACCCAGCTAATTTTTATCTGATTGTGTTAGAAATTGTTTAAGTTTAAAAGGACTTTTCAGATGCATTAGCTTTCAGTTTAACTGGGTTCTATTAAGTCATTTAGTCTAACACGTTAGGGCTTTCAAGAATGATTTTCTTGGCCGGGCGTGGTGGTTCAAGCCTGTAATCCCAGCACTTCGGGAGGCCGAGGCGGGCGGATCACGAGGTCAGGAGATCAAGACCATCCTGGCTAACACGGTGAAACCCCGTCTCTACTAAAAAATACGAAAAGCTTGGCGGGCGCCTGTAGTCCCAGCTACTCGGGAAGCTGAGGCAGGAGAATGGCGTAAACCCGGGAGGCAGAGCTTGCAGTGAGCTGAGATCTAGCCACTGCACTCCAGCCTGGGTGACAGAGCGAGACTCCG
>NW_012105814.1:0-413 GCF_000951045.1 Mandrillus leucophaeus
ATCACTTGAGGTCAGGAGTTTGAGACCAGCCTGGCCAACATGGCGAAACCCCGTCTCTACTAAAAATACAAAAATTAGCTGGGTGTGGTGGCGGGAGCCTATAATCTCAGCTACTTGGGAGGCTGAGGCACGAGAATTGCTTCAAACCAGGAAGCAGAGGTTGCAGTGAGCTGAGATTGCACCACTGCACTCCAGCCTGGGCAATAGAGAGAGACTCCCTCTCAAGAAAAAAAAAAAAAAAAGGTAAACTAGCTGGGCATGGTGGCACATGCCTGTAGTGCTGGCTACTTGGGAGGCTGATGCTGGAGGATCGCTTGAGCCCAGGAGTTTAAGGCTTCAGTGAGCTAGGATCACACCACTGCACTTGAGCCTGGGCAACAGAGTGAGACCCCCATCTCTTTAAAAAAAAAAAA
>NW_012105814.1:2947-4443 GCF_000951045.1 Mandrillus leucophaeus
AACATGTCCCTGTCAGTCTATTCCTCTGCAAAAGCTATTGCTTAGATAACAATGGGAAGATATGTTAGATGAAAACAATGATGTCTGCCAACAACACTAAACTAAACTAAAACCCCATTGTACAAGTCATGAAATTTTTTTCCAAAAGTTGGAATCTAGAGAAAAATTAGACTGTAATCTTCCAAACGTGATGTAAATCAGTCACCATATTATATATTTTCTTCCCATTATCTTTTTCCACGGGGCATATTTTTCATATAGTCATGGCATACATGTCACTTTGTAAACTGTTCCTTAAACTTAATTGTAATTTGTAAGCATATTTCAATGTTTCTACACAAGTCTTCATAACGAATGAACTTTTTCATGCAAATAATTTTTTTTTTTTGAGTCAGAGTCTTGCTTTGGAGTGCAGTGGCACAGTTACAACTCACTGCAGTCTTGACCTCCCAGGCTCAAGTGATCCTCCCACCTAAGACTCCCAAGTAGCTGGAGACACAGATTGACATCACACACCCAGCTAATTTTATTTTTTGTAGAGACAGGGCCTCTGTATGTTGCCCAGGGCTCAAATTCCTGGATGCAAGCAATCCTTCCACCTTGGTCTCCCAAAAAGTGCTGGGATTATAGGCGTGAGCCACTGCTCCTGACCTGATTGTTTTCTTAACCTGTCTCACTGTCTAACATTATTCTAATTATTTATTAATTTACTTGTTTTCAACAATTTTCGTGACTAGGAGCTTTTTCTGTCTTATTTCACTTCTGTGTTTGCAGTACGGAATAGTACCTGGCACATAGTTGGCACACAACAGATATTTGCTGTTTTCGCCTATCTAACCTTAAGGAGAGGGGATACCTTTGGAATCACAGAGAACATCACAATGCAAACAAACAAAAACCCACAACAATTCAACATGGTTGAGTAAAAGAAAATGGAAAAATTCTGCATGTATAGTTTTTTAGGGCAAATAACATGCCGTAAAATGCATATCAAAAGTATGACAGATAAGACCGAGCACGGTGGCTTATGCCTGTAATCTCAGCACTCTGGAAGGCCTCACTTGAGGTCAAGAGTTCGAGACCAGCCTGGCCAACATAGTGAAACCCATCTCTACTAAAAATACAAAAATTAGCTAGGCATGGTGGCACGTGCCTGTAATCCCAGCTACTCAGGAGGTTGAGGCAGGAGAATCGCTTGAACTCGAGAGGCAGAGGTTGCAGTGAGCCAAGATCACGCCACTGCACTCCAGTCTGGGCAACAGAGTGAAACTCCATCTCAAAAAAAAAAAAAAAAAGTATGACAGAGAAACCTGGACAACATGATGAAACTGTGTCTCTGCAAAAAGCAGCCAATTGTGATGGTAAGCACCTATAGTCCCAGCTACTCAGGAGGCTGAGGCAGAAGGATCGATTGAGGCTGGGAGGTTGAGGCTGCAGTGAGCCATGACCATGCCACTGTACTGCAGCCTAGGCAACAGAACAAGACCTTATCTAAA
>NW_012105815.1:0-843 GCF_000951045.1 Mandrillus leucophaeus
ATCAGCACACTTTAAGAAAAATATTTTACATCAAAAACTATATGTTATTAACTACACCTTACTACAAAACTAGTTTGCATATTTTAAAATCATTGGCACAATTGGCAAATTTGAATAAGGCCTGTAGATTAGTTATAAAATAATAACAATGTTAGTTTACCAGTTTTCATAATTGTACCATAGTTTATATAAGGTATCACCATTTAGAGAAACCAATGAAGGCTATACTTGTGCTATTTTTGCCACAGCTTTATGCATTTGGAATTATTTCAAAATGAAACATTTTTGAATTAAAATTTTTTTTCTATGAGTGCTAATTTCTCTATATGTAATTGGCATCTTTTGAGTTAAAACTTAAAACTTTGCCCTCTTAAAATCCTAAATGTGATGGAAATCACATACCATGGGAAGGTAAAAATAAAGGGTGATAATCTTGGTTATTCTATATCTGAGCAAGAATCAGGGAATGCTAGGAACTTCCTGCCCAGAGACCCAGCTACTTTTCTTCTTCTTCTTCTTTTTTTTTTTCTTTTTTAGAGATGGAGTCTCACTGTGTCACCCAGATGAATGCAGTGGTGTGATCATAGCTCATTGTCACTTCAAACTCCCAAGTTCAAGCAATCCTCCTAGCTCTCTGCCTCCCTAGTAGCTGGGACTACAGGTGCACACCACCACTCTTGGCTAAAGTGCTGAGATTACAGGCGTGAACCACCATGCCTGGCCTTGATAGTCTTACTAATTTTGAACCAAGTGTCCACATTTTCATTTTGCATGGGGCCCAAATTAGGTAGCTGATCCTGGCTGAAGGCACCTTCAGTACCAATAAGGTCTCATCCAGGATAA
>NW_012105815.1:4883-5385 GCF_000951045.1 Mandrillus leucophaeus
AAACAAAAAAACCCATCAGCCCAGCCCAAATGTCCATTGATGGACTAGTGATAAATGAAATGTGGTCTATCCATACAATGGAACAAGATGTAGCTAGAAAAAGGAAGGAAACTCTGACACTTGCTGACATGGGTGAACCTTGAAGACATGCTAAGTGAAAGACACCAGACACAAAAGGACAAATACAGTATGATTCCATTTACATCAAGTACCTGAGATAATCACATTAATGGAGACAGAAAATAGAAGAATAGTTAACAGGGCCTGTGGGGAGCAGGGAATGGGAAACTTTTTTTTTAAATTATACTTTAAGTTCTTGGATACATGTGCAGAACGTGCAGGTTTATTACATAGGTATACACATGCCATGGTGGTTTGCTGCACCCATCAACCTGTCATCTACATTAGGTATTTCTCCTAATGCTATCCCTTCCCTAACCCCCCAGCCCCTGACAGGCCCCAGTGCGTGATGTTCCCCTCCCTGTGTCCAAGTGTTCTCATT
>NW_012105816.1:0-380 GCF_000951045.1 Mandrillus leucophaeus
ACCATGTTGGCCAGGATAGTCTCGATCTCTTGCCAAGATCATGCCACTGCACTCCAGCCTGGGAAACAAAGAGTGAAACTCAGTCTCAAAAAAAAGAAAAAAAAAAAGATTATGTTTAAATGCTGTAGCATTGAAATATTAGACATTAAGTATTCATAATAATTCAATCAAATAGTGTTTATTTTTTATGTCTACATTTTAATAGTAAAATGTATATGCACAGAAGCATATATAAAATATATATGTAAAGTTAATAAAATATGGACTAAACATCTATGAAAATACCACCGAGGTCAAGAAAGAGAAGATTGCTAGCTTTCTAGAAGTTCATTGTGCTCCTTGGAGGTAAGCATTAGACCTTTTTTTTTTTTTTTTTTTTT
>NW_012105816.1:3470-4467 GCF_000951045.1 Mandrillus leucophaeus
TCTCAGCTCACTGCAAGCTCCGCCTCCCGGGTTCACGCCATTCTCCTGCCTCAGCCTCCCGAGTAGCTGGGACTATAGGCGCCTACCACCATGCCCGGCTAGTTTTTTTTGTATTTTTTAGTAGAGACGGGGTTTCACCGTGTTGGCCAGGATGGTCTCGATCTCCTGACCTCGTGATCCGTCCGTCTCGGCCTCCCAAAGTGCTGGGATTACAGGATGAGCCACCGCGCCCGGCCGATTTTTAAATGATACTTACTTTTATTTTTATTTTGAGATGTAGTCTCGCTCTGTCGCCCAGGCTGGAGTGCAATGGCACGATCTCGGCTCACTGCAACCTCCGCCTCCCAGTTTCAAGTGATTCTCCTCAGCCTTTTGAGTAGTTGGAATTACAGGCGCGCCACCACGCCTGGCTAATTTTGTATTTTTAGTAGAGATGGGGTTTCACCCTGTTGGCCAGCCTGGTCTCCAACTCCTGACCTCAGGTGATCTACCCACCTCAGCCTCCCAACATGCTGGGATTACAGGAGTGAGCCATCATGCCTGGACCTTGATGCCACTTTAAATCATTACTTCATAAATTTTTATTAATTGTTGCTGGTATATAGAATTATAATTGATTTTTGTACATTGACCTTATATCCTGTGACATTGCTAAACTTTGTCCTAGTAGTTCTGGTTACTGGTTCTAGTATTTTCTGTATATTCTATAGGATTTTCTACATAGACAATCATGTCTGTCAATGAAGACACATTTACTGGCTGGGCGCAGTGGCTCACGTCTGTAATCCCAGCACTTTGAGAGGCCGAGGCAGCCAGATCATGACGTCAGGAGTTCGAGACCATCCTGGCTAACATGGTGAAACCCTGTCTCTACTCGAAATACAAAAAACCAGCTGGGCATGGTGGCATGCACCTGTAGTCCCAGCTACTCAGGAGGCTGAGGCAGGAGAATCGCTTGAACCCAGGAGGCAGAGGTTGCAGTGAGCCGAGATCATGC
>NW_012105817.1:0-756 GCF_000951045.1 Mandrillus leucophaeus
TGTTTAAGGGCAGGAGGAGCAGAAGGAAGCATTCAGCACGGGAGAAAGATGAAATCCAGAAGATTCAGCAAGCCAGCTTCTTCCACCTTCTTCTACCTGCTTTGTTCTAGTCACGCTGGCAGCCAATGGTGCCCACTCACATTGAGGGTGGGACTTCCTCCCCCTGTCCACTGACTCTAATGTCAGTCTCCTCTGGCAACACCCTCACAGATGCCCCTAGAAACAATTCTTCATCAGCTATCTAGGCATTCTTCAATCCAATCAAGTTGACACCTAATATTAACCATCACAAGTAACTAATTACCTCGTTTTACATGATACCCGTTTTATCCATGATAATTATTTTCCCTAAACATTGATTTGGTCTGGTACTGGAAATATTACATCAGCTATCTTTGGTTTGTTTAAGCACCACATGGATCTAATACATATCTAATATATCCACCAGTGTACTACTGAGGTCACATGATCCAAGGTGAAGAAAAAGGAAACAAAACTTTCTTAAAGGATTCAGGAGATTGAAACCCAACACTCATACATAAATTGAAACCCAACACTCACACATAAATTGTGGTCACACGATCCAAGGTGAAGAAAAAAGAAACAAAACTTTCTTAAAGGATTCAGGGGATTGAAACCCAATACTCACACATAAATCAGCATCTGATCACTTTCCCTAGACTGGAAACAGTAAACTATCCTGGTGCATTGGGTGGAAGACTACTCAAGAAGTTCCTCCCCAGTGGTGGAGTACTA
>NW_012105817.1:4246-4991 GCF_000951045.1 Mandrillus leucophaeus
ATAAGATCTAAGAGATGTTACAAACTTCATATGCTCTTTAAAACATATTTATTGAGGTATAATTGATATACAACAAACTGCACATATTTAAAGGGCTTGACAAGTTTGATAAGTTTTGACACATGTATACATTCATAAGGCATCACCAAGATAATAAATGTGTGTATCAGCCCTCCAATTTTTGTTTTTTTAATAATTCAAGGCTATAAAGTGCTTCCACTCATCCACCAACTTCCACTATGCCCCCAGAAAACCCTGGTCTGATACAGATATATAGATATATCAGATATCTATATCTGTATCTATATATAGATATATATATGTACACATACACAGGTAGATAGATACAAGATTCTAGATATTTATATAAAAAGAATTATACAGTATAAACTCTTTTTGAGAGTGGGAGGAACTTGTCATTTCACACAGTGTAATTACTTTAGAATTTGTTAATATTTTATTAGTTTTAACTGTGTGTTCTTATAATTTCTGATTAGTGTTCCATTGTGTGGATGTGGCACAGGTTGATTATTAATCCTTCTACCGACCGACATATGGATGTTTCCAGTTTTTTTGGCTGCTAAAAGTAAATTAGTAGCAAACATTTATGTCTAAGGTTTTGTATAGACATATATGTATCCTTTGGTAAATAAGGAGAGTTGAAACGGTCAGATCACAGGTAATACACGTGCTTAATTTTTAAGCAATTGTCAAATTGCTTTCCAAAGAGGCATATAATTTAATT
>NW_012105818.1:0-1435 GCF_000951045.1 Mandrillus leucophaeus
AAAACTGCAAGAGATGATGGAAATATTGGTAAGGAGGCTGTTAATAATCCAGGTGAGAGATGAGGAGGCTTAGATCAGTGTGGCTGGGGTGGAGGCTGTCTCTTATACACATCTAGATGTGTATAAGAGACAGCCTGTAATGCCAGCTACTTGGGAGGCTGAGGAATGAGAATCGCTTGAATCTGGGAGGCAGAGGTTGCAATGAGTCAAGATCACGCCATTTCATTCAAGCCTAGGCGATAAAAGTGAGACAAAAAAAAAAAAGTCATGGTTCAAGGCAAGATCGGGTGGTAAATAAGAGTCGATCCAGATTCAGAGCTAAGGTCCTTTTGAGAATTTTCTCCCTGAGGCAGCAGCTGAAGATTCACTTTGGGGTTACCTTGTTCAGCAAGGGGGCTCTGAGGAGTGCAAGGGTGTGGGGACTTCTAAGAATGTGTTTTTTGAGTCAAAATAGAAACTTTTCCTTACATTCTGACTCACAGGGGATTAGAAGGTAGTGCATGGATTAGACGAAAATGCTTCAGTTAAGAATTTAATCCTGTTAGGCAACAGTAAGTCACTTTTTTTAAAGCTCTTGTGCCAAAAAGGAGAAAGGAAAAAAAAAAGTGGCATCCACGTTTTGTAGGAAATAATTGTTTCTAAAGAACTGCTTGCCTGAGGCCTCTTGAATGCTACTTTTTCTTCCAGGTTGCATGAGTTTCTCTTCTAAAGAGAACAATGGGTTTTAAATTGGGGGTGTGAGAGGTGCCTTGGCTAGGGGTTACCAGCGGGGCTGTTTTGGTTCCAGGTGATGCCCAGGGATGGAGCTGGAAGAGATGAGAGGGAGCCAGGAGTGAGGGACTCTGGCTTCCTATCCTGTTGTCAGAGTTCAGTTATGCAGAGGAATGAGACAGAAAAGGAAACCAAATGGTTACACTGACTTTGACTTTGTAGACTTGACAGTCGATTAAAACCCCTCTGCCCCTTTCCTTTCCTTCTCCTTCTCCTTCTCCTTCTCCTTCTTTTCTTTTTTTTTTGACAGAGTCTTGCTCTGTTGCCCAGGCTGGAGTGCAGTAGTGAGATCTCAGCTCACTGTAACCTCTGCCTCCTGAGTTCAAGCGATTCTCCTGCCTCAGTCTCCTGAGTAGTTGGGATTACAGGCACCTGCCACTGCCCAGCAAATTTTTGCATTTTTAGTGGAGATGGGTTTTTGCCATGTTGGTCAGGCTGGTCTCGAACTCCTGACCTCAGGTGATCCACCCACCTCAGCCTCCCAAACTGCTGGGATTACAGGCATGAGCCACTGTGCCTGGCCTGTTTTCTTTTCCTTCCTTCCTTCCTTCCTTCCTTCCTTCCTTCCCTCCTTCCTTCCCTCCCCTCTTTCTTTCTTTTTTTCTTTCTTTCTTTCTTTTTTCTTTCTTTCTTTTTTCTTTTCTTTCTCTTTCTTTCTTTCTTT
>NW_012105818.1:5440-6917 GCF_000951045.1 Mandrillus leucophaeus
GCTGTTTCTTCTGCCTGCTTTTTCCTATGATTAGCTCTGTGATATACTTATTAGTTTTATATTTCTTTCTTTCAAATTTATTTCTGCTTTTATTTACTGTTTCTTCTGCCTGTTTTTTTTCCTGATTTAGATGCTTTATTTATTTCAATTCTTTTTGTACGTGTTTAAGGCTATACCTTTCCCTTGTAGCACTGCTTTGGATGTCCTTTGTGCATATCATATGGCTTCATTAGCTCTTTAGAATCATTCAGAAAGCCTGTTTTCTAGGCATGAGCCTGTCACCAGGCTAAATCAGGACAGATTTAAGTCACGAACCAGGGTCAATTCTCATCTTGTTCCTTAGCCCTTACCTAGGGAGTTACCTGTGTGTGTCTCCGTCTAACCTCAGGGAGAATTCTCTCTCAGGGACCTCGTTGTCCTGTACTCTGTGTAATCAGGACTTGGTTGGTGCTTTTAAGCCCATCAGACATATTTTAATGATTTTGAAGAGCATGGGGAAAAGATCTCTTTCTCTGAAAGAGTCTTCCTGTTCCTGTGTAAATTCCTGGGGCAAATAGGTGAATGGGCAGAAGAATTCTGTCCAACTCCACTCAGAGCACTCATAGTCCAAATCCCAGTGGGTTGGAGTAGTGGCTGTTGAAGAACCCCCCTCACCCCTAGAGCGACTGCCCATGTATCCTCTTGCACTTACATTATTTCGTTTTAAGCTTCATGATGATTTTGCAAGGTAGTAATTTCAATCCCCATTTTCACAGACAGACACAGGTGCTTAGGAAGATAAAACACCTTACGTGCATTTACACAGGAAGCACCAGAAATGGGAGTCAAACTAAGGTCTGCTTTCAAATATGAACCTTTTCCACTCTACCAGGATGCCTCCCCAAAAGTCTTTTTTTTTTTTTTTGAGACGGAGTTTCACTCTTGTTGCCCAAGCTGGAGTGCAATGGTGCGAGCTCTGCTTAGTGCAACCTCTGCCTCCCGGTTTCAAGTGATTCTCCTGCCTCAGCCTCCTGAGTAGCTGGGACTACAGGTGTGCACCACCACACCTGGCTAATTTTTGTATTTTTAATAGAGACAGGGTTTCACCACGTTGACCAGTCTGGTCCTGAACTCCTGACCTCAGGTGATCTACCTGCCTCGGCCTCCCAAAGTGCTGGGATTACAAGCATGAGCCACCGCACCCAGCCAACCTCCCCAAAAGTTTTAATACTCATGCTTCAGTTGTACAATTGTGTCAGGAAGTGATGCATCCTTTCTAAATTATATTTTGAGATAATCAAAGCTTAGCCTTTTAAGTACCATCATTTTGTAAACTTTTGTAGATAAAAATATTTGTAAAATGTGTTACATATTTTTCACTTTTTTAAACAGAGCATGCTGGACAGATTTTAAACTTTGCTTAATGATTCATATCATGTTTATGAGCATCAATTATTATGTAATGCCACATTATAGGGAGTTTAAGTATCTTGCCCAA
>NW_012105819.1:0-2060 GCF_000951045.1 Mandrillus leucophaeus
GGGTCTGCACTGCAGCTGCTCCTCCCAAGCCAGCCCGGCCCCCTCTCTGCGTTGGTGGCTTGGGGAGGAGCTGCTGGAGGGGAAGAGCAGCCAGGGCTCCTTCGAGGTCACCCCCAGCTCAGTTGGGCCCTGGGCCAACAGCTCCCTGAGCCAACAGCTCCCTGAGCTTCCATGGAGGGCTCAGCTCTGGCCTCGGGCTCAGCTGTGAGGCCTGGAATGTCCATGGGGCCCGGAGTGGCTCTGTCTTCCAGCTGCCACCAGGTGAGGAGACTGTGGGGGTCTGAGACACAGGATCCTAGGAAGAGGAAGGTTCAGGGTTGTGGGGAGAGGGGCTGGGCGTGGTGGGAAGGGATGGAGACAAACTCCCTGCTCTGTGGCTGGTGGTGTTGCGGGAAACTGAGGGCGGAAGAGAGCCATATAGAGAACAGGAGGATTGTTTATTTAAGGTAAGTACCGGCTTAGTGGATTTACATTTCAAAAGCTGAGCATTAAATAAAGACACAGCAGGGTTTTTGTAAGTAGACTTACAAAAGTAAAACAAAAGCAGTTAATTACATAGTGCATAACTTGTGACCTTGTAGCTGTGTCAAAAGAAAAACAAGAACTGGTTAAATACAAACATTTGTAAAACATAATTATGCTTAAGAAGCCAGGGAAAGAGGAGTGACAGTAAAAAAAATTTTTTTTTTTTTTTTTTTTTTTTTTGAGTCGGAGTCTCTCTCTGTCGCCCAGGCTGCAGTGCCCGGATCTCGGCTCACTGCAAGCTCCGCTTCCTGGGTTCACGCCATTCTCCTGCCTCAGCCTTCCGAGTAGCTGGGACTACAGGCGCCCGCCACCACACCCAGCTAATTTTTTGTATATATATATATTTTTTTGTATTTTTAATAGAGACGGGGTTTCACCATGTTAGCCAGGATGGTCTCGATCTCCTGACCTCGTGATCCGCCTGCCTCGGCCTCCCAAAGTGCTGGGATTACAGATGTGAGCCACCGCGCTGGGCCACAACACCTACAACTTTTAACAGCAGTAGGAGTGGACAAGATTACAGTATGGGGCCCATCCCCCATGGGTCCTAGAGAAGTTGAATTTTACTTCTTAACTTAAACAGAGTTTCTAGGTTTAAAGGTGTGTCAGGCTTATAGGCATTCTTTCATGTACCTAACTACGCACACTTTGCATGGCTATTTTTAAAGCCTGCATTTGCTTTTTTAAGGTTAATTCCTTTAGTTCCTGGAGATCACCTTTTTTTTTTTCTAAGATGGAGTTTTGCTCTTGTCACCCAGGCTGGAGTGCAGTGGCACCATCTCGGCTCACCACAACCTCCTGCTCCCAGGTTCAAGTGATTCTCCTGCCTCAGCCTCCCAAGTAGCTGGTATTACAGGCGTGCGCCACCATGCCCAGCTAATTTTGTATTTTTAGTAGAGACAGGGTTTCTCCATGTTGGTCAGGCTGGTCTTGAACTCCCAACCTCAGGTGATCCGCCCACCTCGGCCTCCCAAAGTGCTGGGATTACAGGTGTGAGCCACTGTGCCCGGCCGGAGATCACCTTTAATTTGACTTATGATTTGGGGTGCCATTGCGCCCTGTCAGCCACCCAAGCGAACAAAATCTCATAGGGCGAATACCCAGTTTGTTTGGTGGGGGTGCACCTGACTTGGAGGAGGACCGTAGGCAAGACCTGATTCTATCTCAGATGAGTTTCCTGGCAATATTTCTTCAGTAGACACTTGAGTATCTGATTCATGTGTTCCACGTTTTTGAACTTTGCGGCCGATAGGCTGTGTGTAACTTCTATTTTATTTTTAACAGTCTTGTTAAATCTTGCACTATTTTAGCTACACATGCCGGTGCATTGTTTGACTTTAAAGTTAGAGGCAGTCCAAACCTGGGGATAATGTGTTTTAACAGCACTTTAGTTATTTTTCGTGCTTTTTCTGTTCTGGTGGGGAAAACTTCAACCTATCCTGAAAAGGTATAAATAAACGCTAGCATGTACCCATAGTCTCCAGCACAGGGCATTTTGGTAAAGTTTATAAGTAAGCATTTTTTTTTTTTTTTTT
>NW_012105820.1:0-17051 GCF_000951045.1 Mandrillus leucophaeus
TAAATAAATAAATAAAATTATCCGGGTGTGGTGGCAGGCGCCTGTAATCCCAGCTACTTGGGAGGCTGAGGCTGGAGAATGGTGTGAACCTGGGAGGCGGAGCTTGCTGTGAGCTGAGATCACGCCACTGCACTCTAGCCTGGGCGACAGAGCAAGACTTCATCTCAAAAAGAAAAAAATTTTGGAAGGATGGCCTCAGTCTTTTAAATGTTTTGTCTTCATCTGGGAGACAATGCTTGGGTTTCCCTGGACTACTCCCTAAATTCATAACCCCTATCCATACTTTAGGGCAGACTTAACAAAAGGAGCCTATGGTCATTATCTAGAATTCTGAGAAATGTGTGGTTTTCTTTGTTTGTTTTTTGTTGTTATTTTTGAGACAGGGTCTCACTCCATTGCCCAAGCTGGAGTGCAGTGGCACGATCACAGCTCACTGTAGCCTCTACCTCCCAGGCTCAGGTGATCCTCCCACCTCAGCCTCACAAGTAGCTGGGGCTGGAGGCGCATGCTACCTCACCTGGCTAATTTTTTGTATTTTTAGTAGAGGCGGGGTTTCACCATGTCACCCGGCCAGAGGTGTGTTCTTAAACTTGGTAACTCTAAAAGTGATCCTTTAGAAACCAGCAAGATATGCCCAGGCGTGGTGGCTCATGCCTGTAATCCCAGCACTTTGGGAGGCCGAGGCGGGCAGATCACGTGAGGTCAGGAGTTCGAGACCAGCCTGACTAACATAGAGAAACCCCATCTGTACTAAAAATATAAAATTAACCAGGCGTGGTGGTGCATGCCTGTAATCGGGAAGCTGAGGCAGGGGAAGCACTTGAACCTGCGGTGAGCCGAGATCGCGCCATTGCACTCCAGCTTGGGAAATAAGAGCGAAACTCCGTCTCAAAAAAAGGAAAAAAGAAAATAAACCAGCAAGATGCTACTTCTGAGAGCCTCTTAATACAAGTTTTAAGCATTTTACCCCTGTGTTAAGATAAACGAGATTAAAAATCAAATTGTTTAAAGAAGATTAAAATGAGTAGAGGTGGGATGGTTCAATAAGTTCAGGTTTGCCAGTATGGACTTGGACTCCTGTTTCATCTCATTGGTTGGTAACTTAGAAAACATAAGTAATTACATGTGTGACTTAACCAACAAAACAGATGCCTGCCCAGTTGCATTACCTTGCTTCATAGCTTTGAAGGATTACACTCACTTCCTAGAAGCCCATTCTTTAGTGTTCCCCAGTCTTTAAAGCTTTATTGAGTACCTACTACATGCCAGGCATTGTACAGGGTGTGGGGGTACAAAGGCAAATGAGGCATGGAGAAGGGGATTCAGACATGTAATAGTTTGAATACAGCGTGGTGCAGAAGTACTCTGGCGAGCCAGAGACTTTCAGAGAAAGCTTTCTGGAAAGAATACCTGACTTGAGTCTCAAAAGATAAAGAGTTTACCAGGTGAAGCAGTTGGGGAAGAGTGATGTAGTTGTGGGTAGTAGCCCTGGAGTAAGCAGAGACAACAGATGAGAAACAGTATGGGCTGTGTAGGGAGCCGGCCAACTGATCGAGCTGGAGAAAGAAGAGGGTTCTGGCCACAGGGGTCTTATCTTCAATACTGAGGAGCTTGAACTTTATCTTGTAATGGGTCGGGGAGGAGCATCATTGAAGGGCTTTTAAATCAGGAGAGTGATATGATGAGAATTGTATCTTGGATAATCATTCTGCCAGCAAGGTTGAGAATAGATTGAGGAAAGCCTGAAGGGTAGCCGAGAGACCATTCACGTCTTGGTGAAAGATCTAACCCCATTCCACCTTACCTTACTCTTCTCTACTTTAAATGTTTGATGTAGGATATCTTGGTACAAAGCCAGTGGGCAGATGAACAGAAGTGATGAGAAACAGAATCAGAAGTGACACCCTTCAGGGTTAATTTTGATAGGACAGCTACTGAAGCATAGCAGAGTCTGTAGGCCTTTGAAAATTACTTGCATGCATTTCAGTAGTTTAGATATGGCCTTTTGCAGAATTACATTGGCGAGAATGAGCGGAGACTTACAGGTGACATTCACCTGTGATCCTCTAGGGCTTGGAGACCTGTCCTAGCAGGCCATTGGTTTTCCAGTTTCTTGATTCCTGGTAAGCATCTTCCTGAGATTTCACTAAGGAAACAGGAAGCAAGGGAAGTAATGAGCTGTGAAGCCTTGATGGGCATCTGACGTGTATGCTTAGGGCTCTGGGGAAACAGGGAGCTAAGAAAATTTGCCAAGTCAAGTGCTATTTTATGTAGAAATGGTAAAACAGCATAACTTTAAGTGCTGAGAAAATAAGGAGAGTCCTTGTATAGTAAAAATACTCAAGTTTGGTTTTTGTTTTTGTTTTTTTGTTTGTTTGTTTGTTTTACTATTTCTCCCATTCTTCGAAGAAAAATTTCCTGCATACCATTCCAAGTAGGTTACTTAACCAAGAACCCAAAGATAGGAATTTCTTTTTTTTTTTCGAGACAGAGTTTCACTCTTGTTGCCCAGGCTGGAGTGTAATGGCATGATCTCGGCTCAGCGTAACCTCTGCCTTCTCAGTTCAAGTGGTTCTCCTGCCTCAGCCTCCTGAGTAGCTGGGATTACAGGTGTGTGCCACCATGCCCAGCTAATTTTGTATTTTTAGTAGAGATGGGGTTTCTCCATGTTGGTCAGGCTGGTCTTGAACTCTCGACCTCAGGTGATCCACCCGCCTCCACCTCCCAAAGTGCTGGGGTTACAGGCGTGAGCCACTGCGCCCGGCATCAAAGATAGGAATTTCTTAAGCATAGATGTAGTCTGTTTTGTTTTTTGTTTTTGAGACGGAGTCTCGCTCTGTCGCCCAGGCTGGAGTGCAGTGGCACTATCTCGGCTCACTGCAACCTCTGCTTCCCAGGTTCAAGCCATTCTCCTGCCTCAGCCTCCTGAGTAGCTGGGACTACAGGTGCGCGCCACCACGCCCAGCTAATTTTTGTATTATTAGTAGAGACAGGATTTCACCATGTTGGCCAGTCTGTTCTCAAACTCCTGACCTCGTGTTCCGCCTGCCTCGGCCTCCCAAAGTGCTGGGATTACAGGCTTAAGCCATCATTCCTGGCCTGTTTTTTGGTTGTTTGTTTGTTTGTTTGTTTGTTTTGAGATGGAGTTTCACTCTTGTTGCCCAGGCTGGAATGCAATGATGTAATCTCAGCTTACTGCAACTTCCGCCTCCTGCGTTCAAAGGATTCTCCTACCTCAGCCTCCCAAGTAGCTGGGATTACAGGTGCCCACCACCACGCCCAGCTAATTTTTGTATTTTTAGTAGAGATGGGGTTTCACCATGTTAGCCAGACTGGTCTCGAACTTCCGATTTCAGGTGATCCGCTGTGTGCACAACCTCTATATTATAAAGATACAAGGAGGGGAGAGATCCAATCATTGTCCTAGTCCCTCTAATAAAATAAATAAGAGAACTACTGAAATGGGCAAAGCATGAGAAGTGCCAAAAGAGAACTAAACGATGCAGCAAGAGGTCCAAGATACAGGAGTAATATGAACTCATGGAAAAGCTGTTTGGTTATCTATTGTTGCATAACAAACAACACCAAAACTCAGTGGCCTGGTATAGAAACTCGTTATTATCTCTCACAGTTCTGAGGGTTGCCTGGGCTCTGCTGGGTGGTTTTTCTGTTTCACATGATGTTGGCTGGGACTGCAGTCATTTGGAGGCTTCACTGAACTGGTATATCACATACCATGACTCACTCACATAGCAGTAGTTGCTGCTGTGTGTTGGCTTGGAGTTCAGCTGAAGCTGTTTTTTTGTTTTTTGTTTTCTCAAGATGGAGTTTCGCTCTGTTGCCCAGGCTAGAGTGCAGTGGTGCGATCTTGGCTCACTGTAACCTCCACCTCCCAGGTTCAAGCAATTCTTCTGCCTCAGCCTCCCAAATAGCTGGGATTACAGGCATGTGCCACCATACCTGACTAATTTTTATATTTTTAGTAGAGATGGGGTTTTGCCATGTTGGCCAGGCTGATCTTGAACTCCTAACCTCAAGTGATCCACCAGCCTCAGCCTCCCAAAGTGCTGGGATTCCAGGTGTGAGTCACCGCACCCGACCTAAAACTGTTGATTGGAATACCTTGTCTCCTCCATGTCCTCTCTCATAGCATGACAGCAGGGCTCTAAGATGGAACTTTCCAAGCATATTTTTTAAAAAGTAGAATCTGCAGATCTCTTAAGGCCCAGCTTTGGAAGTTGCAACATTGTCACCTCTGCTGCAGTCTGTGATCAAAGCAAGTCATAAGACAAGCACAATTCAAGAGGAGGGAAAGGGACTACCTGTGGATGGGAGGCAGAGCAAATAATTTGCAGCTGTCTTTAATCCATCACAGCTGATTAAGGCAGCTATGAAAGGATGAATAGAGTTTTGACAGGCATAGCTTTCTAAAGGAAGGGTATTCTAGAGGAAGAAATAGGAAGTCTTCCATTTGATTAGTGGGAAGAGCACCTGAAGGGGTCTGGGAAGATGGAATGGGTACATGTGACAGGGCTTTGAACAGCAGTTAGAAAAGCTTGGCCCTATACTAACAGGCTTTAAGAAAACAGTGTGGAGGACCTCTCAGGTATTTTATTATACCTTTCCCTAACACTGGGTTATTACACCTTAAACCCAGTGTTAATAGCTCTGGATTTGGCTTCTGTCTCTAAGGCGTGGGAAGGGATGCTCACTCCTTAGGTTATTATGAGTGATGCTGACTTAGGCATTTTGAAGGAGGAGACAACCCTAGCAGTCCTGCAGAACTGGCCACAATAGGAGTTTAGGAACATGCAAACCTAGCTAGGCTTTTCCTACTGCCTCAAAGGGCTAGTTACTTAGTCTTGCCCTTGTCTGTTCCCCACAGTAACCCTCCACTGAGTGAAGAAATGTTGCCTCCTGGAGAGTGGATGTGTCACCGGTGCACTGTTCGCCGAAAGGTAATAATGCTGCTTTCTGAAGACTGTCCAGAAAGCCTGATCCAGAGCACTGATATGCTAGAGCTCAGACGGCCTAGCCCTGAAGGCATTCTTGTCCCTTCTTCTTGTCTCTTCCAGCCCTGGAATCACCCCACTCTTCCCATGGTGACTGTTTGGAATCCAGTAGGGCCTAAAAATCCAAACATGGGCTGCTGAAATGGGCAGAAGAGGTGTGTTAACTTACTGAGCCGTGTTTAGTCACTAGTGACAGGAGTAGTCTTATCTTCTTGTTAACTTCCTAATAAGTGGCCTGAATGTGGCAGCCTTATCCATGACTGAAGAACGAAGGCTGCTTCTCCAGCTTGATGGAAAATGGAGTTTTCTCTCACCCCAAGGCAAATAAGTCACTGGTATCCAGAGACTTGTCATACTGACGGAGAGGATTTTGAACCCATTTGTACCCCAAGTTGCCTATCTTTCTTTAGCTTCCCGTCCTTCAGCTTTGATAATTTAGTACTGGCTTCAAGAATATGGTTTATTATTTTCTACTTTCAGAACTCTTGTGGGCAACAAGAGCTATATTCTCCCTTATTAAAAAAGGAAGTAGGTGTGCTTGCACCCAGATTATGATTGACCCAACCCTCAAATTATAGGCTATGGATTAGAATTTGTGCATTGTAATCCACCCCACTGTACTCCCCACACTAATTATACACCAAGCAACTTTCCTATGTTGTGACCTCACCTCTATTTGCCTGGTCCCTGAACGTGATGTCACAATGAATGATGACTTCCTTGGTTGCAGAAACAGGATGAGATGATTCAGGTTGTGGTTTATGTGTGTAACAGTTTCAGCCTTTAAGAAAGAAAGTAAACAAGCAGACATTATTTTTCAAATATGTGCATAAGGGTTCATATTAAAAAGCAAGCCAAAGCCCAGTCAACCACCTAACCACAGCTGTAGTTAAATTTCTCCATAAACCAAGCTATCTTCCAGCCTCTCCACCTTCCAAGATCCTTTCCTGTGCATCCCTAATTAGGTAAGAGCAGGGCTAGTTAGAGGCACCTGCCAGCTAAGAGCCCTCTCAAACTTGCCACTCAAAAAAGCTGGACCTGAAAAGGTTTAGGGGAGCTGAAGGAAAAGAGGTAAAGAGGGTGGAGAAAAGGAAATACTATGTTAGTTTGTATGCCAGGTGTTTTAATTATGTTATCCCATTATTTCTGTGACTTTTTTTTTTTTTTTTTGGAGGCAGAATGTCATTCTGTCACCAGGCTGGAGTACAGTGGTGCGACCTGGGCTCACTACAACCTCCCCCTCCCGGGTTCAAGCTTTTCTCCTGCCTCAGCCTCCTGAGTAGCTGAAATTACAGGCACTCACCATCACACCCAGCTAATTTTCGTACTTTTAGTAGAGACAGGGTTTCACCATGTTGGCCAGGCTGGTCTCAAACTCCTGCCTTCAGGTGATCCGCCTGCCTTGACCTCCCAAAGTGCTGGAATTACAGGCATGAGCCACCACACCCGGCCATGTTATCCCATTATCTATCCATCCAGCCATAGATGGATACCGAATGCTGGCAGTAGATTTCCATTTTAGAAAGGAAGAAACGGAGGCTCAAAAATGTAGATTAACTTTCCCAAGGACTCAAAGGAATTGACAGAACCAATATTTGAACCAAATTCTCTCATTCCGAACCTCTATTACGTCTTCATCAGTTTTCTAGGAGCAGAGCTACTTGTTGGGGGTTATAGGATGCCCTTTTCTAACAGGGCACTTCTCCTAAGATGCCTCTTACCTTTCACATGGACCTCTTTGCCTACCAGTGCCAAGTCTGCCTTTTCCACCATCACCAGCACTACTCCCCTTTGGCCTCCTGTATTTACACTGAAGTGAACTGAAATAATATATCCTCTGGCCTTCATTAGCTCCTGACATTCAGGTCCTATCATGATTCGTAGTGGAAGCACTAGGTCCTGCTCCAACTCCAAATTATCCCTTTCATATATATGACCCTTTTTATCTCCCTCCACCATATCCCTGAGAGGAAAAGAAAGATTTTTCTGTCTCATTTTACAGATGAAGAAATTCTTGCCCACCAGCATGAGTCACCACAAGGTCAGAGGGAATCAGTGGCAGAAGTAGGACAAGATCACAGGTCTCCTACCTGGAGATCAGTGTTAAACCTTCATTTGACTACTCTATTTGGAGTCCTGGAGGAAAATGTTCTATCAGATAGATATCCAGTCCTACTGAGTACACTTAATCTTTTTCCATTTCCCCACTTTCTAATAAGTGTCACTTACTTTGAGCAAAGTTTTTAAAACCATTCAGGAGGTCAGGAGGCTGTATAGTGATCTCATTGATTTTTTTTTTTTTTTTTTGAGATGGGATCTTGCTCTGTTGCCCAAGCTGGAGTGCAGTGGTGCAATCTCAGCTCACTGCAACCTCTTCCTCCCAGGTTCAAGCGATGCTCCTGCCTCAGCCTCCTGAGTAGCTGGGATTACAGGCGTGTGCCACCACACCCAAATGATTTTTGTGTTTTTAGTAGAGATGGGGTTTCACCATGTTGGCCAGGCTGGTCTTGAACTCCTAACCCCAGGTTATCTGCCTGCCTCAGCCTCCCAAAGTGCTGGGATTACAGACATGAGCCACCGTGCCTGGCCCATTGATTTTTACTATTAGTCTCACTAAATTTATTCTCACTGTGTTACCTTTTTAGCCCTTTACCCTATACTTTATAGATGTTGTATGTCATATGATGAGTTAGTGTTAATGATATATATTTTGTATAGTTATTCCTAACTTTCCATGCTTTTTGGTGATTCTCTGATGCAACAGTTTTATCAGCTTTAGTTCAATTATAGTTGTGTCAACTTTAACAGACCAGTGTTCCAAGTCACCAGGTAGATGAGTCTGTGATATGTGAAGGCCTTTTACAATTTTGGTTAGTGGTCTACCAGGACTTTGTAGCACCCATCTCTTTGTTTCATGGTACTTTTCATGATGGGCCCACCTGTTCATTTGCACAGAAACGAGAGCAGAAAAAGGAGCTGGGTCATGTCAATGGACTGGTGGACAAATCTGGCAAACGGACTACATCCCCCAGCAGTGACACTGACTTGTTGGACAGATCGACCAGCAAAACTGAACTAAAGGCCATTGCCCATGCTCGGATCCTGGAAAGGAGAGCCAGCAGGCCTGGCACGCCCACATCCAATGCCAGCACAGAGACCCCCACCTCTGAGCAGAATGATGTCGATGAAGACATTATTGACGTGGATGAGGAACCAGTAGCAGCGGAGCCAGACTATGTGCAGCCCCAGCTGAGGCGGCCCTTTGAGCTGCTGATTGCTGCCGCCATGGAGCGGAACCCCACCCAATTTCAGTTGCCCAATGAACTGACTTGTACCACTGCACTACCAGGTCAGCCAAACCATCATCATATCCCTCCCCAACCCCAGTTTCCCCAAAGGACCAGCACAAAAGCAGTGCTGCCTGTGGAGTCACTGTTCATGTAGCTACTGTCTTGGGTTCCTGTTCCTGGTTCTGCTTGGAGAGATCTTTGAAGGTCTTAGCCATTACAGAGCTTACTCAGTTTTCCATTTTCTCAGTTTCTGAACTCCTTTCCCACCGCCCCACCCCCATAATTACCTTTTTCCTTTTTTTTTTTTTTTTTTTTTTTTTTTTTGGAGAAAGAGGCTCACTTTGTCACTCAGGCTGGAGTGCAGTGGTGCGATCTCAGTTCACTGCAACCTCCGCCTCCCAGGTTCAAGCAATTCTCGTGCCTCAGCCTCCCAAGTAGCTGGGACTACAGGCGCATGCCACCACACCCAGCTAATTTTTGTATTTTTAATAGAGACAGGATTTCACCATGTTGGTCAGGCTGGTCTTGAACTCCTGACCTCAGGTGATCCGCCCACCTCGACCTCCCAAAGTGCTGGGATTACAGGTGTGAGTCACCACACCCGGCCCCAGAATTATCTTTAAAAATATAGATAGATATAGATAGATAGATAGATAGATAGATAGATAGATAGATAGATAGATAGATATTATACATTCACATGGTTCAAAAATCAAAAAATATTAAGGGCTACAATGAAAATTTCCCTCCCACCCATCTGCCATTTGCCTACTTTCCACCTTCCTGCTCTTCACAGGTAACCACTGGTTGATTCTTCTCAAATTTCTTTGTGCATGTAAAAGCAAATACAGATATATGCTGATTAATTTCCCCTTAAGTAACATACTAGGTAACCCCTTCTACACCTTGCTTTTTTTGTTGTTGTTTTCACTTTAAAATATTTTCTAGAAGTCTTTTTATATTAATATAGATTTTTTTTTTTTTTTTTGAAACAGTCTTGCTCTGTCACCCAGGCTGCACTGCACTGTGGTGCAGTGGTGTGACCACAGCTCAAGCAATCCTCCCACCTCAGCCTCCCAAGTAGCTGGGACCACAGTTGCACACCACCACACCCAGCTAATTTTTATATTTTTTATAGAGACAGGGTCTCACTATGTTGCCAGGGCTGGTCTCGAACTGTGCTCACACGATCCTCCTGCCTCGGAGGCTCCCAAAGTGCTGGGATTATAGGCATGAGCCACTGCACCTGCCTTCTCACTTTTTTTAATGGTTTCATAGTAGTTCATTATACAGATACGTCATAATTTATTTAACCAATTTTCTATTAATGGACATTTAGGTTCCAAATCTTTTGTTACTACTGGTAGTGCTTCAGTGAATAACTTTGTAAATACATCATTGTATACATGTATAGATGTGTAACTATATCTATAGGACAATAAAATTGCTGGGTCAAAACTATGCATTTATAGTTTTGATAGATATTGCCAAATTGTCCTCCATTCTTTTTTCTTTTTTTTTTAAGTCCTGGCTTCTTGATACCGTAAAGCTTCTACGTCTTACTTTTTCCTCCCAGAGAAAGTGAAATTGGTAGACTGAAGAAGAATGCATATGGAATCAAAGCTTCTCTGATTTTTATGAAAATGTGGGCCAGGTGTGGTGGCTCACACCTGTAATCTTGGTACTTTGAGAGATCGAGACAGGAAGATCACTTGAGGCCAGGAATTGGAGACCAGTCTGAGCAACATGATGAGACCCTGTCTCTCAAAAAATAAAAATAAAAAAGTTAGCTGAGTTTGGTGGCCCACACTTGTAGTCCTGGCTAATATGGAGGCTAAGGCAGGAAGGTTACTTGAGCCCAGTAGTTCAAGGTTGCAGGCCAACTCCACAGAATAGTCCTTGTTGACTACATGACTTGGACATTTACATTTCTTAGGTTGCCAGTATCTAATCTAGCATTTCTGACCATTTTATGTTTGCAAAACAGTTAGATGTGTTTCTGCCATAGAACAGATGACTTCTGATTCTGACTTATGTATTAGTCTCTTTTTTTTCTTCCTTTCTCATTCTTTTTTCTAACTTAAAATCAACCCCAGGGGCCTTAGAGAGAAATCCATGCCTAGGTCATGGCACATGCTTAAGATCTGTTTTTTCCCTTATGTTGTTTCCATATTGCAGGCTAGGAACTCGGAAGCCAGGGATAGCTCAGCACCATCACTTTCTTTTCTAGGTTCTAGCAAGAGGAGAAGAAAGGAGGAAACAACAGGGAAAAATGTTAAGAAGACACAGCATGAATTAGATCACAATGGTCTTGTTCCCTTACCGGTCAAAGTCTGCTTCACGTGTAACAGGTATTTTCTTTCATACTAAGGGGCTCTTTCTCATGTTTAGCAAATGATACTTTTTCTGTCATCACCTCTTCCAGACCAGGTATGTTAAATGGGAACAGCCCATATTCTGATGGTATGAGTAAACAGAGACTGACTAATGGACTGATGAGAGCCATTAATGTGTATGTGTTAACAACATATTTTCTGAAGAATCACAGTATAAGAGTACTGTGAACTGTGTTGAGGCTGAGCACGGTGGCTCATGCCTGTAATCTCAGCAATTTGGGAGGCCAAGGCAGTCAGATTGTTTGAACCTGGGAGCTTGAGACCAGCCTGGGCAACACAGTGAAACCATGTCTCTACAAAAAAAAAAATGTTTTAATGAGCCAGCTATGGTGATATGCACCTGTAGTCCCAGCTACTCAGGAGGCTTAAGCAGATTAGCCCTGGAGGCTAAACTGTGATCATGCCACTGCACTCCAGCCTGGACAACAGAGCAAGACCCTGTATTTTAAAAACAAAAACAATGGCCTGGCGTGGTGGTTTACGCCTGTAATCCTAGCACTTTGGGAGGCCGAGGCGGGCAGATCACGAGGTCAGGAGATGAAAACCATCCTGGCCAACGTGGTGAAATTCCATCTTTACTAAAAATACAAAAATTAGCTCGGCGTGGTGGTATGCGCCTGTAGTCCCAGCTACTCCAGAGGCTGAGGCAGGAGAATCACTTGAACCTGGGAAGCGGAGGTTGCAGTGAGCTGAGGTTGCACGCCACTGCACTCTAGGCTGGTGACAGAGCAAGACTCTATCTCAAAAAAACTGTGTTTAGACACTAGAACGAGAGGAGTTGGACTTAAACTAAACATTAACTGGAATCACTTAAGATAAGTTTAAAAGTAGTATAAGGATCTATGATAGTGTATATTGGACTGGATAACTTCCAAAAGCCCCTAGGGCTGCCCCAGTTGTAGTGTCTGGGACACAGGTTTCCTTCAAATAGGATCTCTTTGACAGAAACCAGCTGTTTCAGTTACTGAAGCTGGACTTGTTGGCTTAGGTGTGTTAGAAGTACTGTATTATGGTCAGAGCAGAGCAGTAAGAGAACGTAACTATAAAAAGAAGTATTTCACAGCAAAAGCTATAGGGAAAGGGAACTAGATAGTAGAGTGGCAGAACTCTGAGCCAGGACAAACTGTGGCTCCAGTGCATCTTGGGGACCCCAGAAGTATTGTAGTTACAAATCGTAGTTGTCATTTGCTTAGTCCTCCTCCCTTGAACCCTGCTTACATGAATACATTACAAAATCATCTTTCCAGCACACCTCTAATTGTCAGTTCTGCTGAGTGCTTCATACAGAAGATAAATATTTTCTTGCTATAGTTAAGACTCCAGAAAGGTTGCTAGTGATTTTTTAATGAAGTAGCCTCTCTCTTTTAAGAAGTAGGGAGATCAGAGCAGAGTTCACTGTTTTTCCCTAGTGAGTACTGAACATTGATCATCCCTGCTCTGACAGCCACTTTAGCTGTACTCCAACTAAACATTCACTTTCCCACAAGACACATTATTCTTAGAAAAGAGAATAATGGAGAACCTAATGGGAGCCCCCAAATCCATCCATCTGTTTTTTTTTTTTTTTTTTTTTTTTTAAGATAGAGTTTCGCTTTGTAACCCAGGCTGGAGCGCAGTGGTGCCATCTTGGCTTGCTGCATGCAACCTCTGGCCTCCTGGGTTCAAGCGATTCTCCTGCCTCAGTCTCCCGAGTAGCTGGGATTACAGGCGCCCACCACCACACCCGGCTAATTTTTTGTATTTTTAGTAGAGACAGGGTTTCCCGTGTTGGTCAGGCTAGTCTTGATCTCCTGACCTCAGGCGATCCGTCCACCTCGGCCTCCCAAAGTGCGGGGATTACAGGCGTGAGCCATCGTGCCAGCCCCATCCATCTTTCTAATCATGAGTGTAACTGAATCACTGGAGGAAGATGTGGGAGAATGTTAGGATTAAGAAGGGGAGGCTGTTCCATAGGTCAAGAGTTAGTTTGAATTTTCCTTTTCTTGCCACAGAAATGGCCTACATCTCTTTTTTGCAGGAGTTGCCGCGTGGCTCCTCTCATCCAGTGTGACTATTGCCCTCTTCTGTTTCACATGGACTGCCTCGAGCCGCCGCTCACTGCCATGCCCCTGGGCAGATGGATGTGTCCAAATCACATCGAACATGTAGTGGTAAGCACAGCAGTGTCCATTCAGTCATCAACAGGCATAGCTGGAGCGTGGACTGATTAGTAGAAAGCATATTAAGGTCAGCTTGGTGCCAAGTTTACCACATATTTACCAAATATTTGACATATTTCAGCTATGCTTTTTCTCACAATGTTTTGTTTCGGCTACCCACACAGACTTTACTCACTAGTGCTTTGATGTTTGTAAGTGACTTCTCCTACAGAGAATTAAGCAGTTGATGTTACAGCCCTAAAAGGGGAGTATATTAGATCCAACCTTAAGGAAATAAATCGTTGGCTGTCTGGAGTATGTGTGTCCCAGGCACCAAATGAAGTTCAGTAAATAAGCTGTTGAATGAATAATGGTGTGAAGGTTCCTATTGCTTTATCTTCCAAGAGTCTTGGGTTTATTTTCCAGACTGAGGCTAGAACGGAACTGTCACTTGCTATCTCCAAAAGAAGTTTAGGACATCTTTTTACAGGCAGTTAGAACAGTCACTTACAAGATTGAATGGGAGAGGATTTGAGGAGGAGGACCTCCCTCATAAGAGCAACCTTCCAGATTAAAAGGGCTACTGCTTAAGACATTGTCTGTCAAATGATGATAACCATGGAATGACCGTTGGCCTTCATGGCAATGTGCTGCTGACCTTACACTGAGAGGAACCTCGGTTAAAGATTTGCACACGTTAAAGATTTGCACACGTGGAAGAGAAGAGTTACTTTGTGTTCTTTTGACTCATGCTACTCAAAAATTTTTCTGGAGGAAAATCTAGTCTTGTTTTGCTTCCTTGTATCTCTCCTAGTCTTGTTTTGCTTCCTGATGAACCAGAAAAAAAAATGACCATAAGCAGTTTACCCAAATATGAAACTTAAAGAGCAGCTTTCTAGCAGTTGACAATTTCTTAGTTGGTTACATTTTTACTAGCCACTTAAAGGTATTTCCTGATTTATGAATTAGGAAGCTGCCACAACAGGTCCTTTCTTTTGAATTAAAATGTAGGGGCCCAGATGTAGAAGAGGAAAAGTGGCATAATTTCGGTATGCCTTCTGTATATTATTGCAGAAACTCTTCTTTCTTTTCTCCCTTTGGCCTCTAAGAGCAATCCAAGGTTTTCCTTTCCAGTAGAGGAAGACTGATACCAAGATGGGTTAACTTACGCTCCTTGGTACCGTGGAGTAGGAATAGAGCAGAGCACACAGAGTTCTGGTTCTGACCCAGTTGTCAGCCAAGCTCCTATGTAGAACACAGTCCTGCTTTTCCTGTGAGAGAGGCCCTTGCTGGGAAGGGAGTCTGGGTCTCTTAAAGGTCAAAGCATATGTCTCCTCTGAAACCTGTGCTGCTATTAGAGGACCCTGCAAAGGCTTCTCTGAGCTGGAACAGAAGACTGTCAGAGGCTGAATTTGGAAGGGCACTTCTTGCTTGATTTCTCCTGCCTTCCTTAAGGCTCTCTAGGGAGCGGGAACATACTGGCTTTCTTCCACTGGACTGAGCAGGGCTGAGTAGGAAGTCTCGTCCATGTTCCCTTGCTCTCTGACAAGAGTGCCGACATCCTGGTCTCTAATTGAGGGAACCCATGTGGCCAAGGGCTTCTAGTTTTTAAACACAGGGAATGGGGTTAACTGGGACAGGAGGTGCCTTTTGAGGCTCACCACAGGGTTGTGTCTGCTTTGTCCCTAGCTGAACCAGAAGAATATGACACTGAGCAATCGGTGCCAGGTGTTTGATCGTTTCCAGGACACCATTTCGCAGCATGTTGTCAAAGTGGACTTCCTGAACCGAATCCACAAGAAGCACCCCCCTAACCGGCGTGTGCTCCAGTCAGTCAAAAGAAGAAGCTTGAAGGTGAGTCACAATCAGGGACAGGCAAGATGGTGGTCTGCCTGCCATCATGGGCTAGACAGAGGATCACTGTCCCGGTTTTACAGGCAGGGAAACTGAAGCCCCAGAGATGTGTTTGTGGTGTCTAGTGAGTAATGAGTGTGACCTTCATTTTAATACTTGGGGATGATGGTCAGGATTATGAGGGCCAAACCTCAAGTTAGCCTTCGAAGTCTACCAGTGTCTAGTTTTCCAAAGGATAAGCACTCTTCAGCCCATCCCACCAAACCCAAATGTGCTCTGTTGTTACTGCCACCCTCACCTAACACTCATTCTATCTGTTTCTGTTGGATGGTCTCTGTCTACAAGGCAAGGTAAAGGTGGGGGTGATTAAGCAGAAAGAGCCATGTGGAAGGTGAAGAGCTAATCCCAGCTCAGGAACTTAAGTGGAAAATATCTAAAGGAAAGTTAAATCTGTTTTTCCAGGCTGCTGTTAATATATCACCAATACTCCAAATTGTAGCATAGCTGTAATAATACCTAACATTTATATGCACTTGACATTGACCAAAGTGTGTTTACAGAGACTGACAGAAAAATCTCCCTTGAAAAGCATTTGGTGGTAGTGAGGATATTTTTAAACCATTCAGTCCCCTCATTCAGTTAACCTAGAGGGCCCAACACTATATACCCATATATAAACTTGTTTTTCTCTTTTGAAATGATCCCACAGTCTTATGTGCTAACAGAAACCAGCACTTCTCAAGTATGACCACTTGGTGGCAGCCACACTTTAAAATCAATCACCCGCGGTGGCTCACACCTGTAATCCCAGCACTTTGGGAGGCCGAGGCGGGTGGATCACCTGAGATCAGGAGTTCGAAACCAACCTGACCAGCATGGTGAAACCCCATCTCTACTAAAAATACAAAACATTAGCCAGGCGTTGTGGCAGGTGCCTGTAATCCCAGCTACTCGGGAGACTGAGGCAGGAGAATCATTAGAACCTGGGAGGTGGAGGTTGCAGTGAGCCAAGATCACGCCATTGCACTCCAGCCTGGACAACAAGAGTGAAACTCTGTCTCAAAAAAAAAAAAAAAAAAAAATCAGTCACACCGCTGCCATTACCTTCATTGGGTATCTGTCCTAACAAGATGCTAACTGTTGAAAACTGTATAACAAACTTAACTGGGCAAATATTTACACGTCAGTGGAGACACAGATTTTCCAAAACTAGATTCAAATATTTTGGTGATGGATGATATTAAAAGTAGTATGCCTCATCTTAGTGAAACAGATCTAAAAGTAATCCAGACTGTGTAATTCACCGTATAGGTTTGTCAGAGAACATGGCTGCTGAAGTGAACAGTCCAGGAGACCTTGATAAAAATCCTGTCGTTGTATGGGGCCCCTCCCCGCTTTTTAAGTGTTTCTCGAGTGAGGAAACTCAAAGGGCATGAGTTACCTGCAAAGCATTTTGTATTTGGACGGTTTGAGAATGAAATGAGGACTGTAGCACCATAGAACATTGGTGAAGAACCCCAGCTCTCTCCTGCTTGATTCTAGCAATTCAGGAAAAATCTGCTGAGAACTTTGTATCTTGGTTGTGAATTTCTCTTCCACTTAGCCCTTCACTCTTCCCCAGGGGTAGCCTTAGACTAGTCCACTGTTCCATTCCTCTTCCTCTCATTCCTGGGTGATCTCAGAAAGCCCATGGCACCAGCTAAGGCCATCACCAGCCCTTGGTGATGACTCTCAACTCCATATTCCATGCCTTTCTCCTTATATCCAGACTCATATTTGCTTGCCCATCCCACAGATATCTCAGGATGAACCTCCCTAAGACCAAAAGTCTTCTGCCATCACATCTGCTCTGCCTCCTGTGTCTCCTATTAAAGTAAATAACAATGATCACTACTCAGTCCCTCAGACCAAATTCTGGGAACCATTTTCAGTTCTTCCCTTGTCTACCATAAGGATTTTGTCACCAAATCTGTTGGTTCTCTGGATGTTTTCCAAATCCACAAAGTGCTATCACATCTCTATGCCTTACATGCTTCTCCCCCTCCCTTATTTTTCCTTTATCTGCCTGGAAGATCCTTCTCAACTTCCAAGTGTCAACTCAAATACTGACTTCCTATAAAATCGTCCCTAATCGGCCGGGCGCGGTGGCTCAAGCCTGTAATCCCAGCACTTTGGGAGGCCGAGACGGGCGGATCACGAGGTCAGGAGATCGAGACTATCCTGGCTAACACAGTGAAACCCGGTCTTTACTAAAAATACAAAAACTTAGCCGGGCGAGGTGGCAGGCGCCTGTAGTCCCAGCTACTCGGGAGGCTGAGGCAGGAGAATGGCGTAAACCCGGGAGGCGGAGCTTGCAGTGAG
>NW_012105820.1:17101-29066 GCF_000951045.1 Mandrillus leucophaeus
ACCCGGGAGGCGGAGCTTGCAGTGAGCTGAGATCCGGCCACTGCACTCCAGCCTGGGTGACAGAACGAGACTCCGTCTCAAAAAAAAAAAAAAAAATCATCCCTAATCCCAAATTCCTGTCCCCCAAACTAAAATAAGCACTCTTTATGTTTTTAATAGCACCTTAGACATGTTTCTATTCTAGAACCCATTACCTTGTGTTATAATATTTCTGTGTTTATCTCCCCACTAGACTGTGAGCTTCTTGAGGGCAAGTCTTAAGTTTTATTCATCTCTGGATCTCTAGAACTTGGAAGAGTGCCTAGACATGGGAGGTGCTCAATAAATGTTGGTTGAATGTATGAATGACTCTTTGTTTGTGTGGCTCTTTCATTCTTACGTGGTGTGATTCAGAGTGTGTCTTCTGTTTTTGTTGCACAAAAACGTCTGTAGTTGTTTCATGAGTCATGAATGAATGGATGAAGGAAACTAACATTGATTGAGTGTTTATCATGAGCCAGGCCTCATGTCAAGCATGTTTCTGTCTCAGTGACTGCTCACCCACTCCCAAACTTGACACTGAGCAATAAGAACCCAGAGTGCCACTCTGAAGTCCTGTCCAGTGCCAGTCTTACACCTTTCAGGCTGAAGCAGAAGACAGCACGCAGTGGTTTCTGTGTTCTGCAGGCCTTAGACCTTGATGAAGAAAAGTGGAAGCCCCACCTGCTATTTCCATTTCTGAGCTTCCTTTTCCTCAGCGGACCCCAGAGTGGATGGTCCCTTGAGCACCAGCACCACAGACAGAACAGCATACCAGGGCAGAATCAACTGGACATGTTGGAACTATCTCCCTCTCCTTCCTCCTCCTATCTATCCTGAACAGGTTCCCGATGCTATAAAATCTCAGTACCAGTTTCCACCCCCTCTCATTGCACCCGCGGCCATTCGGGACGGGGAGCTGATCTGCAATGGGATCCCTGAGGAATCACAGATGCACCTTTTGAACTCTGAGCACTTAGCCACCCAAGCAGAGCAGCAAGAGGTGAGTGAAGGCAGGGCTGGGATTCCAAACCCAATCTTCCTTCCATGTCACCACAGCTGTTATCGGAAGTAGCCTCAGTGTCATTCTTATTCCAGTCCCCACCCACCCTCATCCTAACCCCTCAAGAGTTGAGTAATCCAGGGGGAACCTCTGACTCAAATCCCAAAGGCAAGTAAGAGATCTACAAAGGCAACTGGTCTACTTCTCTCCGTTGTTACCCCAGTGCACTGTGAGATGGTCAAATCTATACTGTAGAAAGAGATGAGTAGACCCATAGAGAGGTTAGGTGATAGTGCTGGACATACCACAGGTGCTCGGGGTACTTGCTGAATATTGGTCACAAGTAAGCCTTAAAGGCAGAGTCAAAATGCAGATCCCAAGCTCTGTTGGCCAGAGGGTGTGTTTCCTGCTGAGGGTACCCACAAGTCTTGCTTGGGAATGGAAATGGAATTCTGTGAGGAGTCAAGCACACTTTTTGTGAGCATTTGCAATGGGACCTTGGAAACTGCTTGTCAGCTCTGCTGCAGCCCTAACCACTGTGGCAGGAAGGACCAGCACCTCTCAGGCCTCTCACCCCCGTCTCCTCTCCTCTCCTTCCATTGCAGTGGCTCTGTAGTGTTGTTGCGCTCCAGTGCAGCATATTGAAACATTTATCTGCTAAGCAGATGCCTTCGCATTGGGACTCTGAACAGACAGAGAAGGCTGATATTAAGCCTGTTATTGTGACTGACGGCTCAATCACCACCTCCTTGCAAACAGCTGACAAGACACCTACACCTTCCCACTACCCCTTGTCCTGCCCCTCAGGGATTAGCACCCAGAATTCCTTGAGCTGCTCTCCACCCCACCAGCCCCCAGCCCTAGAGGACATCGGCTGCAGTTCTTGTGCAGAAAAATCCAAGAAAACCCCTTGTGGGACTGCCAATGGGCCAGTGAACACAGAGGTGAAAGCTAATGGCCCACACCTCTACAGCAGCCCTACTGATTCCACGGACCCCCGGCGACTTCCAGGCGCTAACACCCCCCTACCAGGCCTCTCACACCGGCAAGGCTGGCCCCGGCCCCTCACGCCACCAGCGGCTGGGGGCCTTCAGAACCACACCGTCGGCATCATTGTGAAGACAGAGAATGCCACTGACCCCAGCTCTTGCCCCCAGAGGAGTTTGGTTCCTGTCCCAAGCCTGCCCCCTTCCATTCCCAGCTCTTGTGCCAGCATCGAGAACACCAGCACTTTGCAAAGAAAGACTGTCCAATCACAGATAGGACCTCCGTTGACAGATTCAAGGCCACTGGGCTCACCCCCAAATGCCACCCGGGTGCTCACTCCCCCCCAAGCAGCAGGAGATGGTATCTTGGCCACAGGAGCCAACCAACGATTCAGCTCACCAGCGCCATCGTCAGGTGAGTGCTGCTCAGCCTTGGGGTGATTTGGAATAATTTTATGCTCTTTCTGGCAAATAAGACAAGATTCCAAAAGCACTTATATCCCTGTGAATACTTCAGAGGACTTTGGCCTCTGTATTGTTTGTCTTACTCCCATTTCCGTAATAGAAGAGGAAGCACATGTTAACTTGTCCCGTTTATAGATGGGACTGCTTAGACTCTGAAAGCTTCAGTGATTTCCTTAAATTGACCTACGGAGTCAGTGGCAGGATTGGAACCACAGCCCAGGTCTCCTGATTCCATCCCACACCTTCCAGGCCTAGGCTCCTGCCTGTTTTGTTCTGTCACCTTAAAAGAAGGCAGGGTGCTCTCTGGAATTACTGTGATCAGCCTGAGGTTCTGCGTGATGGCCTCAGTATTGTTAGATCTGCACAAAAGAATGGATTCATGCTTGATGCATATTCTCAGAGTTCATCTGATGGACTTCCGTGTCCGGAAGCAGGGATAGACAGCAGCACTGTCTTTCAGAGGAGCTGTAGAGTGGGATGCCCACAGGGGTTGGTCTAGCCCAGAAGCTTGCCCTCGGGCCACATGCCAAAGGGCGGTCCTTTAGGTCTGTACTTGGCCTACTGTGGACCTGCTCTCTCAGCTGTCCCCAGACAGCACTCAGGACCTTGAGGTTGCTGACCCCGGCATCTGAACCAGGTTTCAGATGCTGCCGGAACCCCCTGTGGTCTCTCCCGTCTGAACTGAAGCCGGCCTCCTAGTCAGCTGGGAGTCTCGGTAACCAGGTGACTGTGATTTCTCTGCATGGGGGCCCCTGGTCCCAGGATGGCCCCACTCCCAGGCTGTTTTCCTGTCTCTGTTTATCGCTTAATACCAGTGTGGGTAGATTTTCCATGCTGTGAGTCATATTTCAGTAGGCAGGAATTATAAGGGCAGGCACCACTTATTTAAAAGTAGAGGCAGCAGGGAGGTGGTCATGGCCCAAAGAATGAAGCTGCCCCACCACTTTCCCCAGAGCAGTGGATTTCAATGATTCCCAGTGCTCTGGAGACTCCTGCGTGCCCGGGTGCTTTGTCATTCCATCTGCCCTTCCTCACCACACGTTTTTAGCTCTAGGAGTTCCAGAGCCTATGGGTTGAGAATCAAGAAGGGAACATCACCTTGGGTCCGAAATCCAGACCTGTCTCAGCAGTGGGGGATTGGACCGGTGGGTTTCCCTCAGGCGACGTAAGTAACAGTCTTCCTGCTCCGTCCCCAGATGGCAAGGTCAGCCCCGGCACGTTATCCATAGGAAGCGCTTTAACCGTACCCTCTTTCCCAGCCAACTCTACTGCCATGGTGGACCTCACCAACTCACTTCGAGCATTTATGGATGTCAATGGAGGTGAGTGAATGAGCTGCTGCTGTTCCATTGGTTGCTATGTTGAAGGTGCTATTGCTATACAGCATTCAGCTCATTTCAGAAAGGGAGGGAAGGAGCACCTGATCCCAGAGGCCTAGGGGGAGATGGGAATGAGGAGTATCCTTTTGGATAGGGGGGTGGGGTGAAAAAGAAAGCTCCTTCTCTAGCTCTGCCTTCTACATGTGCATATACACATAATCAAAGATGGAGGGAGGACAGAGCCAAGCTGAACCAGTGAGACAAAAACAAAATCACTTTAGGCAGATCACCTGGATTTGCAGAATAAAACTAGGATCCTCACTCCCAAAGGAGGGACCTCATCTGTGGGAAACCCCCAAAGTCCAGGAGAACAGGGACAGATCTTGATCTCTGTGAACACAAGGTGGGTAGAAAATTCAAGTCTCAATATCAGACATCCAGGCCCTCCCCCACAGACAGGCAAGTGGTTTATTCCACTCTGCCGTTCTAGGAGCACTATTAAAATCAATTCACCCAACTACAGGAGGCAGCTGCACAGGCTGCATTGGGACCCATCTCACTGCAAATAGCAAGTGAAATGCCCAGCTGCAGATCCTTGTATGCTCTGTACTCAATGCTGTTTGAGTAAAAGTTACTTGACTGGATTTTAGAAATGCCGAACTATTTGCTCTGTGACCCTGATTTGCTTCCACATTCCACTTCCATCTCAGCAGCTTTTTAATCTTTCTCTTTGGCTAATAGAAATCGAGATAAATATGCTGGACGAGAAGCTGATCAAGTTTCTGGCCTTGCAGAGAATACATCAGCTTTTCCCCTCCCGGGTCCAACCTTCACCGGGCAGTGTCGGGACACATCAGCTGGCTTCTGGAGGGCACCACACAGAAGGTGCGCATGTACACACCTGTCACCACATCATCAGATCTCCCCTCTACGTGTGCGAATGGTCACCTTGCCTCCATGGAGAATCTGAGCTTCCAGTATTCAAATCTTCTTGTGTGCTTTTCATGGGCTTAATAAAGCACCATGGTTTTTTTCTGAAGAGAGCAGGAACAAGATGGCAACCACAGCTTTCTTATCAGACTTGGGGAAGTCTGCTGTAACTTTCTTTCATATATAAGTCCACTCTGAGACACAGCAAAGCAGCTACCAGTACCTTTGGGTATATGTAGTGTACTTTCTGCTTACTTGCTTTCAAATATTTGAATTAGAAGGGCTTTCCGACTGAGTGCAGTGGCTCACACCTGTAATCCCAGCACTTTGGGAGGCTGAGGCGGGAGGATCACTTGAGCCCAGGAGTTGGAGACCAGCCTGGGCAACACAGTGAGACCCTATCTCTACAAATAATTTTAAACTTAGCCAGGCATGGTGGCATACACCTGTAGTCCCAGCTGCTTGGAAGGCTAAGGTGGGAGAATCGCTTGAGCCTGGGAGGTCAAGGCTGCAGTGAGCTATGATTGCACCACTGCACTCCAGCCTGGGTGACAGGGTGAGACCCTGTCTCTAAATAAATAATAAATAAAATTTTTAAAAGAATGGCTTCCCAAGAGGGAACTTTTCAAGTTCAAGGTGAGAAATAGAATAACCGTAGGCCAGCCTTCTGGAAATTTTCCCCAAGTGGTTAACTCTGTTTCAGGTATGTCTGAGCACTGGCCATTAAAAGCCTTGCTGCTTCAAAGTGTGGTTCCCAGACCAGCAGCATCAGCAGCCCCTGAGAGCTTGTTAGAAATGCAGAGCTCAGTGCATTGGTTTTTTGCCTATTTTTAAAGAAAACAGCAAAAGAAATGCAGAGCTAAGGCCCCTCCTCAGACCTATTGAATCAGAATCTGCATTTCAACAAGATATGTAGGCGATTCATATGCACATTAAAGTTTGAGAAACACTGGTCCATGCGGTCTGTTTTTCCATGTTCTCCCTATAGTACCAGCTGGAATATCCCAGATTAGCCAACCAGGAGCCCAGGAACTTACAGAGTACTGTCATCTCTGACTTCTCTGACTATCTTCAAAGATGGTCCTCTGCACCCTGTGTTGGAAATGCTGTGGGTGGGGAGAGAAAGTCTACCCTGCAGCAGCTCAGTGTTGGATGTGAGTTTGGAAAGATGAGTCATCCAGCGGGATTTTCTCCAGGCCATGAGCCAAAAGTCCAGATTTTGTTGGTTTATGTTTGGATCACAGGATCTGAGTTTCTGAATGATCCTATTCCTATGTTTGTCTTGTAGTGCAAAGAAAGGAGGTACAGGCCCGAGCTGTGTTCTACCCCCTCTTAGGGTTGGGAGGAGCTGTGAACATGTGCTATCGAACCCTCTACATCGGGACAGGTGAGCCAGCCAGGAAGCTGGGAGAGACACTGAATCTGTTCTGCCCTAAAGACTGATACCCTTACCCACAGAAGTTAGAAAGGGGTGAGGGAAGCCCTTTCCAGAGTTGACTGCTTTAAACCAGTGGATAGCTAGACAAGAGAAACTAAGAATAGAGACAATCAGCCGGTCACAGTGGCTCACGCCTATAATCCCAGCATTTTGGGAGGACGAGGCAGGAGGAACACTTGAGCCCAGGACTTCGAGACCAGCCTGGGCAATATGGTGAAACCCCATCTCTACCAAAAACAAATACAAAAAAATTAGCTGGGCACATGCCTATAGTCCCAGCTACTTGGGAGGCTGAGGTGGGAAGATCACCTGAGCCTGGGAGGTCAAGGCAGTGATCCTGTTCATGCCACTGCACTCCAGCCCAGGCAACAGAGTGAGACCCTGTCTCAAAAATAAAAGAGACGATCAGTTCCTTGTCTTCCCTTGTTTAGGCCCTTTTGCTTTGTCTTTGCCCAGTGTTGCATCAGCAGAGATGAAAGTCAGCTCTGACTACTGCCCAGGGAGGCACTTTAAACACTGCAGGGAAGAACCCAAGGAGAAGGCAGATGCTTTGTCCCTGGTGGTCTTTGAAAGAGTGATAGGCTCACACATACCCAATCTTCAGTTAGCCCTGTATCTGTTTTTTGTTTTGTTTTGTTTTCCCTAGAACTCCTAGAGACAGATAGTTCTATATCTGGTACAGAAGGACAGACAGATTAGTCCTTACCCTAGAAACTTCCCTTTCTTTAAGGTGATATGATTTTCTAGGCTCTGCACCCTCTTGTTGTATTTTCATAGAAATATCCCATCCTCTTCAGTAGCTCACTGTTCCCTTCTGGGTAGCAGCCACATGTTCTAAAGCAGATCAGCTGGCAGGGACAGCTGTTCTTTATCAGGAGCTTGGAAAAGACATCAGTTTTTGTTCAAAAATAAAAGGGGAGGGCCCTGAGCTACTCACCCTTGAAGTCTCTGCTAGTGCCAACCCAGAAGCTAACTCCCTCCCTGTCTCACCTCCCCGACACATGCACCTTACAATCTGTTCTCTGCCTTCCTTTTCCTCTACTCCTGCCATCTTGCAGGAGCTGACATGGATGTGTGCCTTACAAACTATGGTCACTGTAACTACGTGTCCGGGAAACATGCCTGCATATTCTACGATGAGGTGAGGGCTGGAGATGCGGTGGGAGGGAGCTTTCCCAACCTAAGGCCTCTCCCATGCAGTAGGTTTTTGTTCAGTGCCCTGAGGGGAGGGAAGAGGGATTGGGAGTCCTCTCCTTTTCTTCCCTCCCTGTCATTCCTGGAGGAGGACAGTCTTGATGTGAAACAGCGTCCTACCAGGGGTACCTGCTTCACAGGAGCAGGGCTACCATTTTTCCTGAGGTTAGTCACAGGCACAGCAGAGGGAGCCTACCCTAAAGCAGGGGAGGGGACCAGCGTAGAAGGAAGCCAAGCCCTGTGGATGTGTCCCTGTGAGTTTCATTATCATCACGGGCCAGTGAGTATCACACCAAGAGGAGCGGTGCTGAGAAGGCAGAGTGAAGGAGGATTGGGAGAGTAGGGGGTGTGGGACACCGGAAGGAAGGCTTCCCTGAGGAGGTATCTGCAGCCCCCTTCTGAAAGGACAGGGGCCATGACTGGGGAGGCAAGTATGGGCTCCCTAGGTAGAGCAGCACGGCCTTCTCCATATGTCCTCTCCCCCTAGCCCCAGGCCCCACACAGCCGACCACGCATCTTATCTCCCCTCCTCCTCCTCAGAATACCAAACATTATGAGCTGTTAAACTACAGTGAGCATGGGACAACGGTGGACAATGTGCTGTATTCATGTGACTTCTCGGAGAAGACCCCGCCAACACCCCCAAGCAGTATTGTTGCCAAAGTGCAGAGTGTCATCAGTAAGTTGGAGCAGAGGTCTGTGGCCACAAAGCCGAGGCCGCAGTCAGGGTGGTTCTGACTTGCTGCCCATGGTCTGTCTCTTGCCTTCCTAGTCCTATTGGCCAAGCTCTACTTCCTCATGGGCCCAGGGCAGGCCACAGAGAAGCAAGTGCTGAGTACCCCCATGTGTGTACACACCTGTGGGGACTTCAGACTCCACCAACCCTTTCTGAGCATCCTTCATCCGTAGTCATGCAGCAGTTGGAATGGGGAGATGCAGGAGCCCAACCTTGGCAAACAGCCCACATGGGTTGGCTGCTCACTGTTCCTCTTCTGTGACCATCCCCCTTTTTCCCAGGGCGCCGCCGGCACCAGAAACAGGATGAAGAGCCAAGTGAGGAGGCAGCCATGATGAGTTCCCAGGCCCAAGGGCCGCAGCGGAGACCCTGCAATTGCAAAGCCAGCAGCTCAAGCTTGATTGGGGGCAGTGGGGCCGGCTGGGAGGGCACGGCCTTACTGCACCATGGCAGCTACATCAAGCTGGGCTGCCTGCAGTTTGTCTTCAGCATCACTGAGTTTGCGACCAAACAGCCCAAAGGCGATGCCAGCCTGCTGCAGGATGGGGTCTTGGCCGAGAAGCTCTCTCTCAAGCCCCACCAGGGCCCTGTGCTGCGCTCCAACTCTGTTCCCTAGGACTGGCAGCTACCCCGCTACTGGCCTGTACACCCACCCAAGACTCCTGCAATGCAAAAATGTACACAAAACCAAGCCCGGGTGTTTTCTATACTCTACCAGAAACGCTTCAACTACAATCTTTGCATGAAATGAAGAAAACCTTTTGACTGTTTTTTAAAAATCCTTTTTCTTTCCTCAAGTTCTAGGGGGCATTTGCACATATATTTGTACTCAACATTTCATGGGAAAGCGGCAAACCCGAGCTGAGGAACAGCGTGGGCAGGGAGGGAAAGACCCATGGTCTGGACACTTCCTCCAACACAAAACCCTTCCCCACCCACCTACTACTCCCTCCCCCTCGCCCGCCGTTGTAAAATAATCAGAAACTTGTTCTATTTTGTGGCAGTGACAATAGTTTTATATTAAAAGAAAAAATACAGTTTTCATACAGCAAAATCTATACAATATCATTGTTTTATTTAATATAAAGATCGCTACCCACCTTCCTTCCATGGTTCCCACCCTCCACGTTATTTTCCCTTTCTGCAGCAGTTGCACTACAGGTAGCTACTGTGTATTATGGACAAATGAGAAATGAATTCTTTTTCTGGCTGTCCATCTGTTTTATTTCAAATAAGGAAAAGTGTATTTGGATTTTGTGTAAATACATCTAGTGATGACATTTTTTCAATGTTTTTAAAAACCGTGTACAGTACTACATGTGGTAGAGCGTTTTCTCAAATTGTCTATTGTAGCAAAAATGTTTTTGTCGTAAACCTGTTTTGTCTCCTTTTTTTGTTCTCTCGCCACTTCTCTCCTCTTCTTCCTGCCCCTGGTTCCCTCCTCTCCTCCCACCCCCACAACCAGTACCAATGTACATAGTAATTGTAATGTTTTAGACTTTACAGAAACTTTCCTGTATTCTGTATATAAAAAACAAAAATACTTCAAATTATGTTTTCTGACTGTCTGTCCTACCTGTCATCACCCTCAGAGGAGACCCTCTTTTAGATCTGGGTCTAGCAGGTGGGGGGCCTTTTGAACAGGTCTCATTCCCATAGGGAAGTTTAGGAGGGGAAGTGTTGGAGAAAAGTGAGCCAGGGTGGATGGAGGACAATGGAAGGACATGGGTGCATCTGCTGGCCACGGGGGCTGATTCTTCAGAGAACCCTGACTGATAGTGGAATCCAGTCTTGACATGTCACTTCTAGTCATGTGATCTGCAGTCATGCTTCTCTACAACTGCTATTCCTCATCAGAAAATGAGTCTGCTGCATTACCTTAATTCTCAAGTCCTGGGAACCTTCATTAAACCAAATTTCATGCTTTCCTCCCAGATCTTAGTGAAACACTCTGCAGGAAGTTTTCCTGAGGACAGCCTCCTCAGATGGAGAGCACCTCTGTATATTCCAGAACTGTTTGTGTAGGTGCATCTGCTTGTGTGTCAGGATTTTGCCTTAGGGATAAAGAATGAATATTCTATCCCCAGCCTCATCCCACAGCATCTACAATGGAAACTGGCCCTGGAATCTGAGGTCTGTCCCTGACTTTCATCTGCCCATGTAGGCTTCATCACTCTGCTCCCGGTGTCCTGATGGGCTTTTTGAACTCCCTAAGGACAGAAACTTGAATATCTTCCGCTCAGAATTTCCAAATCTAACTACACTGCTGGGCACAGCATAAGTACCAAATATCAGGTTCCAGGTTGTACTGAATTTCTCAGGCAATGGCCTTCTGCCCTGGAATGCCCTTACCCATTCGTTCCTAGCTGGCCCCACCCTTCTTGCCATCATGGTCACTTGTAACAGTGATGGAGCTTCTCTGCCTGTCTCTATCACCCGTGAGAACCATTCCAAAGGCAAATTTCCTCCTGAAAGGCAATAATAGATTTTACTCTCTATCTCTTCCGGCTTCCCTTCAGCCATGGAAGGCACTAGTGGGGCTGAGGTAGGGAGATACAGAGCGGGAATGAAGGAGTGAATTCTGACACCCCTTAACTGCCTGTGCCACCTTGAACCGTGTCCCCTCTAGCCTGTGTGGGGAGAACAGGGAAGAATCCTAGAAGCTGGGGGCTGGATGTGAAGATAAAAAATTGAAGGATTTGGCCCAGTGCAGAGGCTGACACCTGTAATCCCAGCACTTTGAGAGGCTGAGGCAGGTGGGTCACAAGTTCAGAAGTTTGAGACCAACCTGGCCAACACAGTGAAAACCCATCTCCACTAAAATACAAAAATTAGCCAGGTGTGGTGTCACACACCTCTAATCCTAGCTACTCTAGAGTCCGAGGCAGAAGAATTGCTTGAACCCAGGAGGCGGAGGTTGCAGTGAGCCGAGATCATGCCACTGCATTCCAGCCTGGGCAACAAGAGCGAAACTCCATCACAAAAAAAAAAAAAAAGACAGCTGGACATGGTGGCTCACGCCTATAATCCCAGCACCTTGTGAGGCTGCTGAGGCAGGCGGATCACCTGAGGTCAGGAGTTCGAGACCAGCCTGGCAAACATGGCAAAAACCCCTCTCTACTAAAAATACAAAAATTAGCCGGGTGTGGTGGCAGGGACCCGTAATCCCAGCTACTCAGAAGGCTGAGGCAGGAGAATCACTTGAACCCGGTAGGCAGAGGTTGCAGTGAGCCGAGAGGGCGCCATTGCATTCCAGCCTGGGCAACAGAGGGAGACTCCCTCTCAAAAAAAAAAAAGGAAGGAAGGGAAGAAAGAAAAGGATTTGTTCCTAGAGGGAAAAGCATCTAGGACTAGACTCAAAGACACACGTGTATTCATGTACACACCTGACTTTAGAAGGGAGGGACTGTGCTACATACACCTCGAGTAAACATATGGAGATATTCAAGCACATGCATTGGCAGAGACTACAGATGCAGGCACATACCTGGAGGGACTCTGCCGGAATGCACACAAACACCTACAAGGTGCTTACATGGTCTCACAGGATCGAGAGGCACGCACACAACCCGAAGGGTGATCCTAGGGACCATGGGCACATACACACCTGGAGGTCATTCACATACAAGCGTTGTAGATGCATGCACATACCTAGCATGCACTCCCAGGGTGTCCGTGGACACTGACACCCAGGTGTTCACACAGGCACACACCTAGGGGGCGCTCCCAGGGCCCAAGTGCACACACGCACCTCAAAGGTGTCCACGGAGGCACACGCCCCCAGGACACCGACGCACGCCTAGGGGGCGCTCGCAGGGCCGGCGAGCACCCGCACGCACACACACCCCTGCCCAGCCTCCTACCAGCCTCCGCCTT
>NW_012105820.1:29491-55994 GCF_000951045.1 Mandrillus leucophaeus
GGAGGCGGCTGCCTTCGACCTCCGCCAGGTGAGAGGCAGCGGGGGCGCGTGGGACCGTGAGCCGAGAACCCGCCGGGACACAGAGAAGCCAGCAAAGGGGCTGCGGAGGATCCGGGTCCAGGGAGGAGAGTGCGGCGCGGGCGGCTGAGCGCGAAGAGGGAGTGCACGGAGCGCCGGGGTCACCCGAGGAAGGCGCACCAGAGCCGAGTGGGGGAGGGGCTTCCTGAAGGCCCTGATTGCAGTTCTGAGACGTTTAAGCATCAGTAGAAGTTGGGTTAATGATTAGTAGGAAAGGGAACAGCAGAGGGCACAGCATAAGCAAAGGCCCTCAGTAAGCAAGAGAGCTGGACTGATCTGAAAAACTGAGAAAAAGATTTAATGAGGCTGAAGCACAAAGTATGAGGAAGATGGGCAAATGAGGGGGCTAGAGGACCTTCTAGAGCCTATTGAGAAGCTTAGATTTTATAGATTGGGCAGCACAGACCACTGGAGACCATAAACGGCCCTCAGTAGGCTCCGGACTGTCAGAATAGCCTTTGGAAGGAACCCCTTTGTGGCTGCGTGGTGCTTGGAGTGGAGGGGCAAGAGCGGGCGAGAGGAGACCAGTGAGAAGTCTTACAGATTTTGGGGTAAATGGTAATGGGGAAAGGAGGTGATAATAATAGCAAGTACCTACCCAGTGCTGCTGGAGTGTATTTTACACATGTTAACTCCTTTCATTCTCACAACAGCTGGGTGAGATTGGTACTGTTATTATTCCCTTTATGCAGTGAGAGAACTGAGGCCCAAAGAGATTAAGTATCTTGCCCAAGGTCACACTCTAGTAAAAGACAAAGTCAGGATTTGAATCCACACACTTATCTAGTAAACTCTAAGACGTAGGGGCAGATTATATTAAACAGTAGGAGATGAACTCTCAGAATTTGGTTCCTGGGGAGAGAGGGAAGAGGAGAAAGATGCCTGGTGACAAGCCCAGCCCTTGCCGCTCCACAGGAGAGTGGGAACAATGAGGTCATCTTCATGGCCTTGGACTTGGCCAATCTGGCCTCGGTGCGGGCCTTTGCCACTGCCTTCCTGAGCTCTGAGCCACGGTTGGACATCCTCATCCACAATGCCGGTGAGGGGCAGCAGGCCCTGTGGGGTGGGGGGTGGCGGGTGGCCAGGGGCAGCTGCCCCCTCCAGCGGAAGCCCTGCTGGGGCCAGTGGACACATGGGAAGGATGCCCCCTACTCCCATCTCATAGATAGGGATGCCAAGGCTGCAGAGCTCCTTCTGGAGCAGCCACTTACATCTAGCCTCTGCCCCAGGGATCAGTTCCTGTGGCCGGACCCGCGAGGCGTTTAACCTGCTGCTTCGGGTGAACCACATCGGTCCCTTTCTGCTGACACATCTGCTGCTGCCTTGCCTGAAGGCATGTGCCCCTAGCCGCGTGGTGGTGGTAGCCTCAGCTGCCCACTGTCGGGGACGTCTCGACTTCAAACGCCTGGACCGCCCAGTGGTGGGCTGGCGGCAGGAGCTGCGGGCATATGCTGACACTAAGCTGGCTAATGTACTGTTTGCCCGGGAGCTTGCCAACCAGCTTGAGGGCACTGGCATCACCTGCTATGCAGCGCACCCAGGTGAGGTCTGGTTCTTCGGCTTCCGATTCCCCTCTCCTTTCCATGCCCCATCCTGTGCCCCTCACACCACTACCACCTCCCCACCCCCAATCCCTCATTGAGTCACAGAATCTCAGAGCAGGAAGGAAGCATAGTCCAAGGAGAGACCTGTTCCTTGCTGATCTTGGAACCAGGCTCTCCTGGTTTAGGTTCTTCCTCTCACAGCACAAGCCTGGGTGCTGAGCCCTGGGGGGTGTATGGCCATGAATAAGACCTGGATTCCCACCCCCAGGAGCCATCTGCACTGACTGAACTGATAATGATGATGATGATAGCTAATAATTTTTCATTCATCTAAGAAGCATTTACCAAGTACCTACTCTGTATGAGGCATTATTTGCAGTGCTGGGGATATAGCAGTGAACAAAACTAAGACCCTGCCCTCAGAGTTTGCATTCTAGTTTGGAGGAGACGGAGAGAGCCAATAAATATATACAATGAGGGGTGGTGATAAGAGTTCTCTGAGGAAAGAGGAAACAGGGCGAGGGGCAAATGGAATGGGAATATGGTGTGGCAGTCAAGGAAGACATATCTATAAAGGTGACATTTGAACAGAAGCCAGAAAGATACATGGCTCACTGGGGAGATGCCCAGAAAAAGAGAGAACAGTGCAAATAATAAGTGCAAAGGGGCCGGAAGCGGTGGCTCATGCCTATAATCCCAGCACTTTGGGAGGCCAAGGCTGGTGGATCACTTGAGGTCAGGAGTTTGAGACCAACCTGGGCAATATGGTGAAACCGCATCTCTAGGCCAGGTGTGGTGGCTCACGCCTGTAATCCCAGCATTTTGGGAGGCTGAGGCAGGGGATCACAAGGTCAGGAGTTCAAGACCAGCCTGACCAACATGGTGAAACCATGTCTCTACTAAAAATACAAAAATTAGCCAGGCGTGGTAGCGTGTGCCTGTAGTCCCAGCTACTCAGGAGGCTGAGGCAGGAGAATCACTTTAATCCAGGAAGTGGAGGTTGCAGTGAGCTGTGATACCGCCACTGCACTCCAGCCTGGGGGACAGAGCAAGACTCCGTCTCAAAAAAAGAAAAAAAAGAAAAAAGAAAACCCTGTCTCTACTACAAATACAAAAATTAGCTAGACATGGTGTCTGGCACCTGTAGTCCCAGCTATTCAGGAGGCTGAGGCAGGAGAATCGCCTGAACCTGGAGGTGGATGTTGCAGTAAGCTGAGATCTCGCCACTGTACTCCAGCCTGGGTGACAGAGCGAGACTCTGTCTCCAAAACAGAAAAAAGTAAGTGCAGAGGCCCTAAGGCCTGGTGTGCTTGAGAAAGGCTAATGTGGCTGGAACAGAGTGAAGGGGGAGAATGGCAAGAGGTGAGGTCACAGAGAGGCACTGGGTCCTGTAGGGTTTGGAGGGAGGTTCACTATAAGCATTCTGACTTTTACTCTGAGTGAGATAATTGGGGATCCAGAGGCACACTTTGTCTTATGCAAGAGGTTATACCAGGATAACAAGATCTGCCGTATTCATATTACCATACTGCATTTTAGATAGTCACTGCCTAAAGCTCATTAGTAATTATAATAGCGATGATCACAATTAGCCTTTATTAAGCCTCTATTACACTCCATATCCCTAATGTCCAAAATAGTGGCTGGTGTACTGCAAGTACTTAATAAATGTTGGTTAAACAAGGAACAGGACTTGAGCTAGAAGAAAAGATGGAGAGAGACTGAGAATTGTTTCAGGCATGGGACACAGCATGAACAAAATCTGGGATGTGAGGTGAACAAGCAGTTTGGATGGAAGGGAAGAGGCTTCATGCAGGAAATGAGTGAAGTCACCTCGCAGAAGTCCCAAATGCCTGGTAAATACTATCCTGGTTCCCTTGAAACCAGATTCTGTCCCTATTCTTCTAGCTCTGTTCTTTTTTTTTTTTTTTTTTTTAAAGAGACAGAGCTTCACTATGTTGCCCAGGCTGGTCTCAAACTCCTGGGCTCAAGCGATCCTCCTGCTCCACCTCCAGAGTAGCTGTGACTATAAATGCACACCACTGCGCCTAGCCCAACTCCTTTCTTTCTTCCTGCCTACAGGGCCTGTGAACTCGGAGCTGTTCCTGCGCCATGTTCCTGGATGGCTGCGCCCACTTTTGCGCCCATTGGCTTGGCTGGTGCTCCGGGCACCAAGAGGGGGTGCCCAGACACCCCTGTATTGTGCTCTACAAGAGGGCATCGAGCCCCTCAGTGGGAGATATTTTGCCAACTGCCATGTGGAAGAGGTGCCTCCAGCTGCCCGAGATGACCGGGCAGCCCATCGGCTATGGGAGGCCAGCAAGAGGCTGGCAGGGCTTGGGCCTGGGGAGGATGCTGAACCCGATGAAGACTCCCAGTCTGAGGACTCAGGGGCCCCATCTTCTCTGAGCACCACCCACCCTGAGGAGCCCACAGTTTCTCAACCTTACCCCAGCCCTCAGAGCTCACCAGATTTGTCTAAGATGACTCACCGAATTCAGGCTAAAGTTGAGCCTGAGACCCAGCTCTCCTAACCCTCAGGCCAGGATGCTTTCCATGGCACTTCATGGCCCTTGAAAACCTCGGATGTGTGCCAGGCCATGCCCTGGACACTGATGGGTTTATGATCTTGACCTCCATGGTTACTTTCTGGGGCCCCAAGCTGTGCCCTGGACATCTCTTTTCCTGGTTGAAGAAATAATGGGTGATTATTTCTTCCTGAGAGTGACAGTAACCCCAGATGGAGAGAGAGGGGGTAATATGCTAGACCCTGTGCTTCTCGGAAATTTGGATTTAGTATTTTCAGGCCCCACCCTCATTGATTCTGATCAGCTCTGGAGCAGAGGCAGGGAGTTTGCAATGTGATGCACTGCCAACATTGAGAATTAGTGAATTGAGCCCTTTGCAACGGTCTAGTTAGGTAGTTAAATTACCCCCATGTTAATGAGGTTGAATAAGGCTCCCGAGCTAAGGGACTTGCCCAAGGTCTCACAGTGAGTAGGAGGAGGGCCTGAGATTTGAACCCAGGGGTCTGAGGCCAGGGCCGACTGCCGTAAGATGGGTGCTGAGAAGTGAGTCAGGGCAGGGCAGTTGGTATCGAGGTGCCCCATGGGAGTAGGGTGACGCCTTCCGGGCGGATGCAGAGCTGGGGTGATCTGTATCTGGAGCCCCTTGGAATAAAAGCGCGTTGACCGCCGAGGCTACGCTCGCTCCTGCCTCAACGCGCCGGCCCCGCCCTCCGCCGCCACACTTCCGGCGGGGCTGCGACCACAGAGGGGCGCGGGCGAGCGGGCGGCCGGCCGCTGGGGGTGGCGGGATAGGCTGGGCGCGGCCGGCGCTGCGGACCCGCTGCTGCTCTTCGGGTCTGTGCGGTCCCGAGGGCCCTCAGTGCCGCCGGCGCCATGGGCAACTGCCACACGGTGGGGCCCAACGAGGCGCTGGTGGTTTCAGGTGAGGGGGCGGCGAGGAAGGTGGGTGCTGTGGAGGGTGCTTGGGGTGGTTGCAGGGCTGGGGAGTGCACAGGGAAGAGCTGGGCCTGAGTCCACCGCGCGGCGCAGGGCTCTGGCCCCCGGGCCGCACCTGAGGCCCCTGACAAGAGAGATCCCCTTGTACTCACGCTTTCCTTGCTGCGCACCCTCGGGCGCTCCCCCTCCCGCTGCGTGTTTTCCTGTGTTTATTTGCTTCTCCTCCCCCTCCCCCTCCTTAGGCGGGGCCTCCCCGCCGCTCCACCGTGTGGTGGGGGGGTCCAGAACTGAAGCTGTGGGGTTCCAGGAAGGAGGGAACTAGTGGTTTGGGGAACGCGGAGGTTTGGCTGGATTCCAGAACCCGGGATTGGGGGCGGGTCGCGCAGCCCTGGAGGGCAGGTGCCTGTATGGGGAGGGGCCCTGAGATGGAGGTCCTTTCTCTGGGCACAGTCAGACCCGTTAATTCCAAACACGCTGGGGCTTGTTGGGGATTACTGGCACTGCCCGCCCAGGAGACGCGGGTGCGGCCTCTACAGGTTGGGAAACCCGGTTCTGGGCTGTGCAGCTCGGGATTGCAAAATGCTGCAAGTTCCATTATTTCTGTCTAGGTGGGGCATGGGGACTGCGGTACTGGGGAAAAGGAGCCGCTATTGAGATTTTATATTTGGGGTGCTTTAAGAAGCGGCTGACACCTTGCAAGCCACCAGGTTGTGCAGCTCTTGACTCTCAGGAGTTGCGGCGGGGGTGGGGGGGTCCTGGTGCCTGACAGCTTGGAGACCTGGAGCTGGAGGAATTTCTCTTGTCTGTCTTCCCACTATCAGTGCTGATTTTTTTCAGCCTGCGTGCAGATTTGGTACAACTGGTTACTGAAGAGGTAGAAGGGGGTAGAAGCCCTGAGCCAGGCCTTATAGCTGCCAACCCTTGGAGAGGTGTGATAAATCCACTGGGAATTTTCATTCCAAAACATGGCTTCAAGTTCACTTTGGGTCTCAAAATCAGTCTCTCCACTGGGACATCCCCAGTGTGTGGGAGATAAGTACCCTACCCCCCTGAAGACCAGAAATAGCCTTGGGGACAGAAGGGAGACTCCCAGAGAACGCTGAAGCCAGACTTGCTCCTCTATATGACCTGGACCTGTCTCCCAGTCCACACCCTTAGAGAAGGTTTTTAGAGACCAGAATCTGCACTGCACTTTGTTTTTCTTGTGGAATTTCCTTCAGGAAGCCCAGACTCTGGACTGAGAAGACAAAAGCTACAGTTCCATCCTTGTGGAAAGTCTTGGGACTGAGCGGCAAGAAGAGCCCCAGAGATGGGCTGCTCTGTGCCTTCCAGTTACTGAGAACCTGGTCTTCAGAACAGAAGTCAATGCACTGTTAGCTTCAAAGCCATTTTAGGGTGGGAAGAGGAGGTCATGCTGAGAACTGAGAATGTGGAGTCAGGGAAGCAGAGAAGGTTGGGGGTGGCGGATAATGCCTGGCACAATGATACCTTGGGATTTGAGATGACCAAGCTGAGATCCAGCTCCCTCTTGCGTGTGGACTCCTGAGAGAGCAGAGCAACTGCTCCCACCCCTGCCCCCACCTGTCTACCTTGCGCCTTGGACCTGCATCTAAGACCAGAGGCATCTCACCCAGCCCAGTTTCAGAAGGAGGATGCTAATACATCTCATGGTCATCTTTTCCATCCTTTCTTATCTAACCTCCCTCCTTCAGTTTGTAACATAAAACTTTTTTCTCTCTACTTTTGAAAATTTTAAAGGGGAATCATTTTCGTTTGGATGGGGTCAGGGTGGGGATAAGAGGGGAGAAAAGCATAATTTTATTTTCACTCACCCTAACTGAAATTTAGTGTTTCCTGTGATTATGAATGTTGGCAACAATTCATGATAGTATTAGCAGAAATTTTCCTACTACACGACAGTTATTGCTGGTACCTTGAAAATCTGTTGGCCGGGCGTAGTGGCTCATGCCTGTAATCCCAGCACTTTGGGAGGCTGAAACGGGAGGATCAGCTAAGGTCAGGAGTTTGAGACCATTCTGGCTAACATGGTGAAACCCTGTTTCTGTTAAAAATACAAAAAATTAGCCGGGCATGGTGGCGCACACTTGTAAGCGTCTCAAAAAAAAAAAAAAGGAAATAATTTATATTTTGAAATTAAGCTAGTAATTAGATTTACCACTAGATCTTAATATTTAATGTATTAATAAAGAACGACATATTACTATATTGCACATTTGGTTTTAAATTTTGATAACTTTCAATATAATTTCTTATGTATTTATGAATTTATAAGTATTCTTGGCCAGACTAATTCCTGTAATTCCAGCAATTTGAGAGGCTGAGGCAGATGGATCACTTGAGGCCAGGAGTTTGAGACCAGCTTGGGCAGCATGGCGAAACTCTGTCTGCACCAAAAAGAAAAATTAGCCAGGAGTGGTGGCACATACCTATGGTCCCAGCTACTCCAGAGGCTGAGGTGGGAGGATCGCTTGAGCCCAGGAGGCAGAGGATGCATTGAGCCAAGATCACACCAGTGCACTCTAGCCTGGGCAACGGAGTGAGACCCTGTTTCAAAACATAAATAAATAATAAATATTCTTGAGGAGGGGTCCTTAGGCATTGCTGGATTGCTAAAGGGGTATGTGGCTCAAGAAAGGCTAAACTCCCTAGTACGATAGGGCCTTTTTTTTTTTTTTTAGAGACACAGTCTTGCTCTGTCACCCAGGCTAGTAGAGTGCAGTAGCATGATCACAGCTCGCTGCAGCCTCGACCTCCCAGGCTCAAGCAATCCTCCCACCTCAGCCTCCCAAGTAGCTGAGACTGTAAGTGCATGCCACTACACTCAGTGTTTTTTTTAAAAAAAACACAAGGTCTTCCTCTGTTGCCCAGGCTAGAGTGCAGTGGTGTGACTTCGGCTTACTGCAACCTCCATCTACCAGGTTCAAGCCATTCTCATCCCTCAGCCTCCCAAGTGGCTGGGATTACAGGCACACGCCACCATGCCCAGCTAATTTTTATACTTTTAGTAGAGACGGGGTTTCACCATGTTGGCCAGGCTATTCTCAAACTCGTGGCCTAAAGTGATCCGCCTACCTCAGCCTCCCAAAGTGCTGGGATTACAGGTGTGAGCCACCGTGCCTGGCTGCTAATTTTTAATTTTTTGTAGAGACAGGGTCTCCCTATGTTGCCCAGACTGGTCTCAAACTCCTGGGTTCAAGCAATCCTCCCCCCTCAGCCTCCCAAAGTGCTGGAATTGCAGTCATGTGCCATCATGCCCAGCCAGGATATGGACTTCTTTTTTTCTTTTTTTTGAGACGGAGTTTTGCTCTGTCGCCCAGGCTGGAGTGCAGTGACGCGATCTCCGCTCACTGCAAGCTCCACTGCCTCCCGGGTTCACGCCATTCTCCTGCCTCAACCTCCCTAGAAGCTGGGACTACAGGCGCCCGCCACCACGCCCGGCTAATTTTTTTGTATTTTTAGTAGAGACGGGGTTTCACCGTGTTCGCCAGGATGGCCTCGATCTCCTGACCTCTCAATCCGCCCGCCTCGGCCTCCCAAAGTGCTGGGATTACAGGAGTGAGCCACCGCGCCCGGCCTGGACTTCTTGACTAGTGGGAAGAAGGTGGGCTGGACATGGTGGCTCACACCTGTAATCCCAGTACTTTAGGAGACCGAGGTGGGAGGATAACTTAAGGCCCAGAGTTTGAGACCAGCTTCTGCAACATAGCAAGACCCTGTCTCTACAAAAACAATTCTTTTTAATTAGACAGTCATGGCAGTGTATGGAAGGCTGAGGCTGGAGGATCGCTTGAGCACGTGAGTTCAAGGCTGCAGTGAGCTATGATTACACCACTGCATTCAGCCTGGATGACAGAGTACAATACTGTCTCAAAAAAAAAAAAAGGTGGAGGAAGGCCAGGAAGGGCAGGGGATGCTCCTGATAGGGCAGAGTGGTGGGGCTGTGTCCTGGAGAAGGGCTAAGAGAGTGGAACAGAGGTTATCATGGAGTATTTTGTGGTTCTTCAGCTTAATTGTAGAAAGGGAAAGCAAGTTGGATTAGAAAGAGTGAGGTAGCTGGGCGCGGTGGCTCAAGCCTGTAATCCCAGCACTTTGGGAGGCCGAGACGGGCGGATCACGAGGTCAGGAGATCGAGACCATCCTGGCTAACACGGTGAAAGCCCGTCTCTACTAAAAATACAAAAAAATTAGCCAGGCGTGGTGGCGGGCGCCTGTAGTCCCAGCTTCTAGGGTGGCTGAGGCAGGAGAATGGTGTGAACCCTGGAGGCGGAGCTTGCAGTGAGCTGAGATCCGGCCACTGCACTCCAGCCTGGGTGACAGAGCCAGACTCCGTCTCAAAAAAAGGAAAAAAAAAAGAGTGAGGTACAGTCAGGAGAAACTTCCAGGTCTTGAGATGAGTAAGAGTTACAGAAGTCAAGGAAAAGGCACCTAACTGGCCTCTTGGGAGGGGTGCTCAAGCTGAGTGATCAGGAAGCTGGCAGGAAGTTGCCTTCCAGGGGAGGATGCTGGTAGGGGTGGGCAATCTGGCAGTTTCAGCTTCCTGTTGTTGCAACCCTTGGGAACCTGGCCATGTTGCCCTTAGCCAAGGCCCAGCTTGAGCTGTGGCAGCCTGCTCCCCAAGCCAAAGAATAAGTTAAAGGTAAAGGGTGGGCTCGGTGCGGTAGCTCATGCCTGTAATCCCAGCACTTTGGGAGCCTGAGGCAGGCAGACCACCTGAGGTCAGGAGTTTGAGACCAGCCTGGCCAACATGGTGAAACCCCATCTCTACTAAAAATTTAAAAATTAGGCAGACGTGTTAGTGGTTGCCTGTAATCCCAGCTACTTGGGAGGCTGAAGCAAGAGAATCTCTTGAACCTGGGAGGCGGAGGTTGCATTGAGCCAATATTGTGCCAATTCTCTCCAACCTGGGCGACAGAGCAAGACTCTGTCTCAAAAAAAAAAAAAAAAAAAAAAATGGAAAACAAAGAGTGGCCATCTACCCTGTCCATCCCCCACCCCACTCACTCCCTCATCCTACCGCCACCACTACCACCTTCCCACTGCACATTGAGAAGTCCCCTGGAGCTAGCCCAAGGCAACCATGCCCCAGCCCCCACCAGGCCAGAAGATGTAGAATAAGCTGTGATTTTTGGTCCCCTTCCAGTTTCACCTGATCCTGAGATGGTTTGGGTTTCAGATTGAGTGCTTGTCCTCAGAGGCCTCCCCACCCCACTTCCCAGGTCAGAGAAGCCCGGAATGGCTTACCTTGAACAGCAGCCCTGTAAGCAGGTAGTTCTACCCCAGAGAAACAGACAGACAGAGACCCAGGACCCCCTCTTACTGTTCCCTGCCCACACTGTAGGGCTGCTCTTTGATCCCTGGACCTCTGGCTCTACTACTGGAACTTCATGCATGGCAGCAGACCCAGAAAACAGGGTTACCTGCCTGGTAGGCAGTATTAGATGCCAGCTCTCCAACCTTTCAAGCCCACTGGGAGGTCTTTATTTCTTTGCCTCCACCCACCCAAAATTTGTCCCCAGTTTCCCGTTCTCTCCATTGTGTCTGTTTCTATTATTGTCCTCACCATCCACCCAAACCCAGACTCTAGAGCTGCACTGTCCAATGTGAACAGGAGCCACAGGTGGCCATTTAAATTAATTAAATAAAAAATTCAGTTCCCCAGTCATGCCAGCCTCATTTGAAGTGCACAACAGTTGCATGTTGCTAGAGGCTGCTGTACTGCACAGCATAAACACAGAAGAAGATATAGAACATTCTTACCCTTGCAGAAAGTTGTCACGGATAAGACTGCTCTAGAAGTTGTCTGCCAGTATCAGCTACCATGCCTTGCCTGGATTACTGCAAGAGGCCAGTCTCCCTGATCCCAGTGTCTTCCTCCTTGTGCAAAGTGTTATGTGTTTCTCAAGGGTAACCTTGCTCCCTGTCAGTCACTCATACAGCTTCTTGGCCTAACACACAAGACACTGTGTGATCTGCCCTCTGCCCCTCCTCTTGCCTTGTTCCCTGCTGTGAGTCCCCAGAGATACCCAGCTGCATGAAACTCCCCCAGACCCTTGACCTTGGGAGTCAGACAACCTTTTGAGGTTCTTTGAAGATTTCATGAAAACCTAAATTTGTGAACGTGGAAATGATAATGCTCGGCCAGGCGTGGCAGCTCACGCCTGTAATCCCAGCACTTTGAGAGGCCAATGCCTGTGGATCACTTGAGCCCAGGAATTGGAGAACAGCCTGGGCAACATGGTGAAACCTTGTCTCCACAAAAAATACAAAAATTAGCTGGGCATAGTGGCACACACCTGCGGTTCCAGCTACTCGAGAAGCTAAGGTGGGAGGATCAATTGAGCCTAAGAGGTCGAGGCTGCAGCGAGCCGTGATTGCACCACTGTACTCTGGCCTGGGCGACAGAATGAGACCCTGTCTCAGAAAAAAAAAGAAATGATAACACTCTCTGGTTTTTCCCAGATCACTTATTTCCTTTGAATTTTGTTTCCTGTACATTTTTTTGCACTGCAAGTTAACTGCCTGTCCAGTTTTATGAAGGTTTCCTTGAACTTGCTGAGGAATTTTGACATTAACAAGAGAATTCACTACAAGAATCTTAGGAATTGATTTTTCTCATTTCTGTATAGGGAACATGTAGAACATGTCTAGATCATGGATCTGGGTTGTGGCTGAATTAGATATTCTGTATAGTTGACACACTGTTTCCAAGAACCACTTCCTGTTTTGTTTTGTTTTGTTTTGTTTTGTTTTGAGATGGAGAGTCGCTCTGTTACCCTGGCTGGAGTGCAGTGGCGCAATCTCAGCTCACTACAAGCTCCGCCTCCCGGGTTCATGCCATTCTCCTGCCTCAGCCTCCTGAGTAGCTGGGACTACAGGCGCCCGCCACCACACCCAGCTAATTTCTTTTGTATTTTTAGTAGAGACGGGGTTTCACCGTGTTAGCCAGGATGGTCTCGATCTCCTGACCTTTTGATCCGCCCACCTCGGCCTCTCAAAGTGCTGGGATTACAGGCGTGAGCCACTGCGCCCGGCCGAACTAGTTCCTTTTTAGGCCTTTTTGCTTTGTCTTCACTTCTCCCATTGGTACCACAAGTTAGCCTTTGTTTTGAGACCTTGCCTTCCCCACCCGTTCCCACGGGTGGGGAACAAAGTCATTCTGAATGTTCTGAAAGTAGAGAACCAGCCTCACTGAGATGTGTCTGCCAGGCAGAAGAGCAAACCCCCTCACCTTGGCTGGGAGACTCTTCCTCCCCTCCCAGCCCCCCAGTATTGTCCCCGTCTGCGTTCCCTCTCTGTCTACACCCACCGTGATAACAGGTGAACTCCAGGGCATACTTGTTTATTGATTGAATTAATTAAAAATGGAAGCTGGACCAGGCGCAGTGGCTCACGCCTGTAATCCCAGCATTTTGGAAGGCCAAGGCAGGTGGATCACGAGGTCAACAGTTCGAGACCAGCCTGGCCAACGTGGTGAAATCCTGTCTCTACTAAGAATAAAAAAATTAGACGGGTGTGGTGGCACATGCCTATAATCCCAGCTACTCGAGAGGCTGAGGCAGGAGAATTGCTTGAACCTGGGAGGCAGAGGTTGCAGTGAGCTGAGATTGCGCCACTGCACTCTAGCCTGGGCAACAGAGTGACATTCTGTCTGGAAAAAAAAAATGGAGGCCAGGCGCAGTGGCTCACGCCTGTAATCCCAGCACTTTGGGAGGCCGAAGCGGGTGGATCATGAGGTCAGGAGACTGAGACCATCCTGCCTAACACAGTGAAACCCCGTCTCTACTAAAAATACAAAAAATTAGCCGGGCATGGTGGCGGGCGCCTGTAGTCCCAGCTGCTTGGGAGACTGAGGCAGGAGAGTGGCTTGAACCCGGGAGGCGGAGCTTGCAGTGAGCTGAGATTGCGCCACTGCACTCCAGCATGGGCGACAGCGCGAGACTCCGTCTCAGGAAAAAAAAAAAAAAAAAGAAGCTTTTCCAGATGACCTCTGCCCATTGTCCTGTTCTGTTCTTCTGTTCTCTGGAAGCACTTACATTCTGAACTATTCATTGGCTATCCTTCTCTTTATGTAAATTGCCTGTCTACCAAGCAAGATTTTAAGTCCCATAAGGGCAGGGAGAACTTCTCTCTCATTTATGTGTAACCTCCACTAGGCACCCAACAGTAGGCGTTGTCAAGTATCAGAGCAGATAAACAACAAAAGTGGCTCAGTGGGCTGGAGGGTAGACAGACCCAAGAACAGACTGACCTGTGGTGGTTTTTTTGCTCCCCAGGGGGCTGCTGTGGTTCCGACTACAAACAGTACGTGTTTGGCGGCTGGGCCTGGGCCTGGTGGTGTATCTCCGACACTCAGAGGTAAGCACCTGGGGGCTCTAGGACCTGTCATGGAGTGGGCCAGGGAGATAGGGGCTTCCAGCATTGTTCTGCTTCACCCTGAGGGTCAGCTAGAGCATCCACCGTTTCCACATTCCATTCTGTTGGAGGGGTGGGGAGGGCGCCTCCTAAGAAGCATGTGAGAGGGGTTGCACAGGGGTGCGGGAGACACGCGTCAGGTAGGTCTGTCATGGGCACCCCCTCCTTAGTGGATGTTCTTTTTTCCACCGGAGGTGGCATTACTTCTGTCCCAGAGAATTCAGGGTCATATCCCAGGCAGAATCTTGATTTCCTGATTACAACTCAAAGTTATTTAAGAAGTCTTTTATTATACACCCAGTTTGGAGTGGGCATATGAAGGGAGGAAAGGCTGGAGAGACCCCATGCACACCCTTACCCATGCAGGCCCTGGGGACTGCAGTCAGGGACTATGTGGCAGAGAATGGACATATAGTCAAAAGTGGTTCTATGACAGTGGTGAGTTAGACTTAGACAGGGAGGGGGACCTAATGAATTAGTGCTGGGGCTGAGCAAGACAGGTCTGGACCTCCTAAATCAGTCTGGAAAGACTTACTAGAGGAAGTGAGATTTCAGCTCCCCAGAGGACCCACCATCCGGCTCTACCTGCCGCTGCCTGCAGAGCCTAGGGCAGGGCCAGACCTGGCGTCTCCTGGCACCCTCACTGCCCACCCAAGAAATGAGGCATGCCAGCTACCTTTTCACAATCGCCCCCTTCCTGATTATGGGAGATGGGATGGTGGGGAGGAGAGGAGCAGACCCTTCCCAACCAGGACCCAGGCAACAAGGGCAGCAGAGCTGTCATGTTGCAAGGGGGTCGGTCACCCCACAGGGGAAATCATGGAGATTCCAGTGGAAACTCCCTCTGCCCCAGCCCCCACCTGTCAGCAGCTCACGTCTGCACCAAGCTACTAGCGCTTGAGGCTCCTGGGAGTCTGAGGGCATCTGCTAGGGTCAGGGGGAATTGGGAAGCATGGCACAATGGATTAACTTCACTGGTTCCCAGTAACCGCTCCACTCTCCCACCTCTCCCTCACTTTACCTGGCCGGAGGTGAGCGATGCTGGGGGACTCTTCTGGTTCAAAGCTCAAAGTGTCAGAGTAATCAATAGTGGCCACAACCTCCACTTGAGAGGATCCTGGCTGCACCTGAGTGGGCCAGTGGCCTGTCAGAAGCCGTGGGGAGCCCTCTGCAGACATACCGCCACCCCGCACACTGTGCATTCCCAGAGTATCTTGTCCAGACACCTGTCCTGCATGGGCAGCCACTGCTAGGCCAATTCCCCTGCAGTCCGTTCTCTGGATTCTTGGTCCCCTGCTCTCCCTTCTTGCTCCAGGGGGCAGAGCCAGGACAGACGGGCCGAGCCTTTCTTACAGCAAGTTTGGAAGTTAGAGAAGGGCCTTGTATCTCTTCCCAGGACACTGACCTCACACCCAGGCTCCACATCCTCCCTCTGGTCTCACTTGCTGGGTAGTCTGAGCCAGTAGTCCTTCCCCTCATCCCCTTTTCTTCGGGGGCAGCCTCTTCCCCAATCCCTAGCCTGCTTGGGGGACATCTCCACAGGCTGGGGCCTTTATTTCCCTATGCTGGCAGGAGCCTCTCGGGTCAGAGTAGAGGCTTCTAACTCAGCCTGGATACTTAGCCTCCCTCTCGAGGTCCTTTCCGCAACTGTCTATATGTCACGTGCCCTTGGGGTCAGCCATTCTTCTTCCAGGCTCAGTGACCCCTCCTGCTACACTTTGCTGCCACATCCTATACTATCCCGAGGCCCTGATGTGGGCAGCTCTCTCTTACCTGAGCAATTCTTCCACCTTTGGCATCTGAGCTGCAGCCTCCCTTCTTCCCTCCCCACTACCCTTCCTCCCTCCCTCTCTCTCCCCTGTTTCCCTCTCTCCTTCCCCAGAAGAGAGCTTGGTGGGTTCCTGTCTGAGCTGGGTCAAGAATCCTCTCAGGCCGAAGGCTGCTAGTGTTAGGGGCTCAAACGAAGGCAACCTTTGCACATCTGCATGGCCAGAGCCCCAGGGCTGGCACTGTGGGGATGGCCCCTCCCAGGGCTGAGATGGGGGCTGCACATTGACTGCTGCTGCTTATCACCCCTCCACCTGCTTCTGCCCCTTCACCCTCGGCCTCTGTCCTCTCTTCCTTCCTCTGATTTAGGGAAACGTTCCACACTGTCTACAGCCTGGACTCTGTCTAGACACCCCCCCTGCACACACACTGCCTAGGGAGGCCCAGCCAGCATGGCCCAGGGAGCTTCGAGGCACCTTGTTTTCTTTGCCAATAATCTTCTCTCTGCCCCTGGAAAACTTTGGAAATTCCCAATTAAATATCTCCCTTATCTCCCAGTTGTCCCTGAATATTCTGGCAGGAACACACTTTCTCCTCCCCCAGCCTTCCTTGACCCCCACATCAGAACATTTGGGCTTTTCTGGCCTCGCCTTGCCTTCTTAGTGATAGAAAGTGCAGACCTGGTGGATTCAGCATTTGCTAAAGCTCAGGAGTCCCCAGAATAGCCTCCTACTCCCGATTTCTGGAAACACAGGTTTACCTGTGTGAAGACAGGGGGCTAAGGCTCAGGCTCAGTCTCCCAGATTGCGACAGGATCCCTGGGAAAGTGAGGTGGCGGGCAACCCAGGTGCGCTGTGCACAAGCCTCCTGACCTCAGGCCGCAGGCCCAGAGTGGCAGCAGGCATCTTCCCCAGCCCAGCAGGTGCTCACTAGAAGGGTTTGGGGCTAGAGAAGAGACCCAGAGGCCTTGGAGCAGCACGGGGGGTCTCTGCTGTCCTGCAACCCTCAGCTGAGCTGGCAGTTGGGGGGTTGGATTACTGACAGCATGCCCCCCCACCGCTGTCCCTAGGCGTCAGGCATCGGTGCTTGTCTGGTAACTACTGTGTGTGTTTGCTGTGTCCCCTCCTCCCCTTCCTGTCCCTACCTCTCCCCATCCCCTGGCTGCTCCTCAGACTGTCTCTGGAGGTTATGACCATCCTGTGTCGCTGTGAGAATATTGAGACGTCGGAGGGGGTTCCACTATTCGTAACAGGGGTTGCACAGGTAATAACCCACCTGCTTCCTCCTCCGTGTCTAACCTTCTCTCTTCCTGCCCTGCGGGGCCTGGCAGACAGGAGCCAGTGGACTCCCCTCCTGAGATCGTGCCTTCCTCCCTCTCCTCTTTTCTCTCCTCCAACTGCTCTGGGTGCCAGTATGGATTCCTGTAGATCCCCAGGTCCCTTGCCCTTGCCTATTGGACTGCAAGTGGGAAAACAGCAAGGGATTCTGGAAGCTTTGCCAAGTCTGCCAGTGAGTGTCCCTGGATGCCAGGCTTTCATTACCATGCAGCCATAGCTGGTGAAATCTATTCTTGGGCTTAAGTGTTAAGTAGCTCCAAATGCTTACTCTGTCATGTGTGGGTTCCCCTCTTCATTGCTTCATTCACCAGCTCTCTACTGAGCACCTTCTCAATTCGAGGCATGTGGACTGCAGGAGTGAACAACAAAAAGCCCCCGCCCCCTCAGAGCTTGTGTGCCAGCAGGTTCCCAGGCTGGAAGAGGCCTGAACTGCATCTTTCTCACCCCTTCCCTCTGCATTAAATTGCCCTTCAGCCTCCACTTAGGCAAAAACACTATACCACCACTCCCTTCTTCACCCATCCTGCCGTCTCTAATGGGGAAGGGGACCATCCCCATCTCCTTAGCCCTTGTAGCCATGGGAAGTGCAGAGGCCTGAGAGGCTTGGAGTACCTTGTGTGGAAGGGGTAGGGTCCAGGCCTCCCTCAGCACCCCATTTGATGCAGTCCTGTCCCGCTCCACACCCACACCTGCACTTGAAACACCTGCACTTGCCCAGATCCCTTTTAAGGCGGGTGACTGTGGACCCTGGAGGAATCAGATTGCCTGGCCAGAACAACTCTTTCCAGGGTTAACACTCCTTGGCCAAGAAGCTCTAGTGTGACCTCAGTGTGCATTCCCCATGTGACCCACCTGGGCCTAATACCAGATGTGGGTTTCAAGTCAAAAGGCTGCAGCCACCCGGTAGGGCTTCTCTGGCAAGGGGCAGGTACAGAATCACTTCCATCTTAGCCCAGCAGTGCGCATACTCCAGGATGCCAGGCAATCAGACAGAACTTTCCGGGCAGCTTCCTGGGGCACCCTGGAGTGCTGGGTAGATCAAGGAATGGGCCAGGGCCCCTGCGGGAGGCTCAGATGACATCCACGGATGGCCTACGCAGCAGAGCCGGGAGGACCAGCACTGACTTGCTATCCTAGAACATACACACAGCTACACCTGAATTCTCCCCCAACCACCAGCCCCCAACCACCTACAGCCACTTCTTTCTACTTCGTTTTCCTCACAACCAGCCAGGCTGGCTTGAGCAGAGAGTATGTGCACATACAGAGCTCACTTCCGCTCCTTCCCCTGAGGCCACCTGCACCCACCTGCCCTCCTGCCCACCTCCTTCTCAGACACTCCCATCTCAGCCCCATTGAGAGTCCTTCCTCCACCTTCCTCACCAGGACGCAGCCGGAGCAGTGAGGTACTGGACTCTTTCCCAACACCACCAGGCCCTGCGCCCCCAGACCCATGCCCCTGTTTTGCATTTCTTGGCAGGATTTCCCTAGAGATTATGACGTTGCAGCCCCGCTGCGAGGACGTAGAGACGGCCGAGGGGGTAGCTTTAACTGTGACGGGTGTCGCCCAGGTATAGTAACTCAGCAGCCCTGCGCATGTCCGTTGAGCTGCCTGGTCCTGTACTCGGGTTCGGGGGGAGGAGGAGAGGACGGCAGCCAGGGGCAGTCTCTCTCCAGCGCCCCAGCCCCCGCAAGTCCCGCAAGAGAGGGCCAGTCGGGTCATCGCCACTGGAACATGCTCACCGGGCCCTTTTGGCCACCCAGCAGGACTAACAGACACCCCTTCTCTCCTCAGCGGGCCCACGAGGGACAGAACCAGTGCTGAGGGCTCCTGGCTCACTAACCCCACCCCCATTCTTTGCAGGTGTTGGAAATGTCAAGCCCCAGAATCCAGGCCTTCCTTGTTCCCTGGGTATGGGGTGGGAGGGGTGGGGCCCAGAGGGAGAGGCATGTGAGGCAGAGGAGCTCTGGACTCTGGGAGTCAGAGGCTGTGTCATATTCCCAGCTGGGGGCCTAGGTGAGGGCTTCCAGCCCCGATCCACCTCTTGGCATCACAGGGCAGCGAGGTTCAGCCATGCTGTAGGCCTCGGCGAGGGGTTGGCTGAGTACCTCAAGAAAGAGAGGCATCCTTGGTTGCATCCGCCAACCCTCTCATGCCCTGTCCAGGCTCTTTCCTTCTCTGTCTGTGTCCCTATTGCTCATTCTGCTTGTCATACTCTCTGCCCCTCAGCCTCAGGGTCTCCCACGTGTGGGAAGCCTGCAAGGGAGGAATTGGCTGGTGAGGGGACAGTAGGCTGAAGGGGTGGGGAGACAAGTCCCGAATGCCCATGAGAGGCCGTGGCAGGGCCTGGGGCTGCCAGTGCAGGTGAAGTTTCACAGTGTGAGAAGCCCTTGTGCTGCTATCTCCCCACTAGAGGCCTCAGACAGATTCCAGCCCCCTAGGGCCTCCAGGTCTGAAAAAAGGAAGGGAGGAGGCACAGCCATCATCTTGCCTACCTCTGGGTCTGGGGCCTCCGTCTTCCTCACTCCAGCCTGGCTGAAGCGCCTCTGTCATCACTGGCAGGTGAAGATTATGACAGAGAAGGAGCTCCTGGCTGTGGCTTGTGAGCAGTTTCTGGGTAAGAACGTGCAGGACATCAAAAACGTCGTCCTACAGACCCTGGAGGGACATCTGCGCTCCATCCTCGGTGAGGCCCTGTCCTGCCTTTGAGGAGCCTCACGGGGCCCCTAAGCCAAGGCAGGAAGGGGTGCAGGGCTGGGCAGGGGACCTGTTTCACTGGTGTTTCAAGCTAAAACGTTCTTCCTCCAATATTTAATTTCAAAACCTCAGGTGACTTGAGTGAAGGAGAGGGCACTAGGGTGGGATGGGGGCTGTCAGTCTGCTCAGGAACCTAGTGCTGCTTGGGACACTTTTCCTTGTCCAGCCTGGACTGTGCAGCAGGAGGCTCGGTGTTAAGTGCTGTTGAGAAAAGATACCCCAGGAGACCCAGTTCAGACTGCAGCACCCTGCATGCACCCTGACCTCTACATGCATGCCTCCTCCCTTCCCCAGCTGGCTGGGTCCCTGGGGAGCCAGCCCCTGATCTCTCTGCCCCCAGGTACCCTGACAGTGGAGCAGATTTATCAGGACCGGGACCAGTTTGCCAAGCTGGTGCGGGAGGTGGCAGCCCCTGACGTTGGCCGCATGGGCATTGAGATCCTCAGCTTTACCATCAAGGTACGATGTGATGGGAAGCTGTATCTCCTGGTGTCCCTCTGGCAGATGCTGGCTTCGCTAGAGGGGCATCTTTGTGCCTCTGGCTGCTCCTTTGAGCCTCTGTTACCCCATTCCCTCCCCAGGACGTGTATGACAAAGTGGACTATCTGAGCTCCCTGGGCAAGACGCAGACTGCCGTGGTGCAGAGAGATGCTGACATTGGCGTGGCAGAGGCTGAACGGGACGCAGGCATCCGGGTACGTGGGTTCAAGGACAGGAAGCTCAGGGGTGATGGGACCATGATGACTCGGGACCTCTACTCACTCACCTGCCCGTTTTGCCCTCAGGAAGCTGAGTGTAAGAAGGAGATGCTGGATGTAAAGTTCATGGCAGACACCAAGATTGCTGACTCTAAGCGAGCCTTCGAGCTGCAAAAGTCAGCCTTCAGTGAGGAGGTTAACATCAAGGTGAGCAGCCTGAGGGCATCCTGGGTTGGGCATCAGGGATCAGGACTTGGTGACTAGACTCTAATATGCCAACCACCCTCTTGCTACAGACAGCTGAGGCCCAGTTGGCCTATGAGCTACAGGGGGCCCGTGAGCAGCAGAAGATCCGGCAGGAAGAGATTGAGATTGAGGTTGTGCAGCGCAAGAAACAGATTGCCGTGGAGGCACAGGAGATCCTGCGTACGGACAAGGAGCTCATCGCTACAGTGCGTCGGCCCGCCGAGGCCGAGGCCCACCGTATCCAGCAGATTGCTGAGGGTGAAAAGTGAGAGCCGCCCAGGTGCCAGGGTCAGGGCTTAGTCAGCCTCCTCTGCCTTCAGTGCACTCCCTGTACTCTCCTGACCACAGCTTGGAAGCCACTTCTCCTCCACTGTGTCTTCTTACTCACTGTGAAGTGAGGATAACCCCATGTACCCTGTGGGACTGCTGTTAGGAAGACTAAATAGATAAAGGAGGCTCCAGTGCCTATAGTGCTTGGGCATAGACAGCATCCTGGTTTGTCCCCTCCCACTTAGAGCTGGGAGCTGGTGGCCTTTCCCTGGCCAGAGCTAGAAGGTGAGGCCACCCCCCTCCGTTCAAATGTTTCCCACCCCTGACAACCCCCAAGGCAGAGTATTTGAAGGATTGCTGGCCCCCAGGCAAGGCTTGAGGGGACCCTGGTACATCCCACTGATCCTGCCTGGCCTGGGCTCCCCCAGGGTGAAGCAGGTCCTCTTGGCACAGGCAGAGGCTGAGAAGATCCGCAAAATCGGGGAGGCGGAAGCAGCAGTCATCGAGGCGATGGGCAAGGCGGAGGCTGAGCGGATGAAGCTCAAGGCGGAAGCCTACCAGAAATACGGGGATGCAGCCAAGATGGCCTTGGTGCTGGAGGCCCTGCCCCAGGTGAGGCTTCCACCTAAGTGGGTCCTAGGGTCCGAGTGTCCTTGCTTGACTAGCTGGGCAAGTGCCAGAACTTCTCTGGGCCTTGCGAGTAACACAGGGACAGGTGGCTAGAAGGGTTAAATGAGGAGCATCTTCAGCAGGGGGCAGGAACCCTACAACAGACCTAAGCCATCCCTGGCCTACAGGGCCTCTCTTACCATGGCTCACTAAGGGCCGCCCAGGCTGCTTTGGGGTTGGAGTGAGTTGAGGAAGGGAGGGAAAGATGCTGAACCAGGCTGGGAACGGAGTCGGCGCCAACCAGGCTCTCCTCCCACTCTTACCTCCTAGATCGCTGCCAAAATCGCTGCCCCACTTACCAAAGTCGATGAGATTGTGGTCCTCAGTGGAGACAACAGCAAGGTCACATCAGAAGTGAACCGACTACTGGCCGAACTGCCTGCCTCTGTGCATGCCCTCACGGGCGTGGACCTGTCTAAGGTGTGTGCCTGCCTAGCTGCGGTGGGGTTGCCCGGGCAGCCTATCGGACTGGCCAGGCAGAGTGGTCCTGGGTCCTGGAGCCAAGGCCTCATGGCATGTCCCATCCTTGCAGATACCCCTGATCAAGAAGGCCACCGGTGTGCAGGTGTGAGGCTCCTGCAGGCCCACTCTCTTCAGCAGCCACCCAGCCCTCCCCCCAGCACCCGTTTTAATCCCACAGAACAACGGGAATGTTACTGACTCTGGTGCCTTATCTTGAAGGGACCAGAAGTGCTGCGTGTTCAGGCCATCTCTGGCTGTCTTCCTGTCCCTCCTGTCTCTGTCCACCTCCTCCTCTTCCTCTCTTTTACCCCACTTTCACTGCCACTTTCATCAGGTTTGTGTCTCATCTCCCTGTGTGTCTTTTCCTTTATCTCTTTTTCTTTCCCCCTATGCACATCATGTAGTTTAAGCTGAAGATGTTTATTACAATCACTCTCTGTCTGTGGGGGGTGGCCCTGCTGCTCCTCAGAATCCTGGTGCCTTGAAGTTCTCTGTGCCTCTGCCCATCCTCCCTATGGCTGTGGCCAGAGCTCAGCATGGGCAGGGGTTCTATGTAGGACGGTCACTGTCCTCTCTCCCGGACTGGTCTTCCCAGCCCTAAATCCTGCCCCAGGAAGCCCACAGCCTCACCCGCTGCTGCCCCTCTAGGTCTGGGCAGCCATGACCTGCAGGGCCTAGCACCACTGTCCTGTCCCTCATCTGCCCAAGACCCCGGCTGGCGCTCATACCCTGTCCTTTCTCCCTGACCCCACAGGCACAGAGGCAAGGCCTCCTGTCTGCAGCAGCTTCCTCAGTTTCCTGCTGCCTTAGGAGGCCCCTGCTTGTGCTCAGGGAAGGCCTCTTCATGGGCATGTGTCTGCTGGGGCGGTGGGGCTTGGTGCCAACTCTGCTAAGTTTTCTGAGATGAGGGTCTAGCCCTGTTGGGGACAGAAGAGTGTGTAGACCTTCTTCCTGCTAGGGCTGCACTGTCCTGGGTGTTGGGCCCTTCTGGTGGACAAGGCTGTGCCAACCCTGTACAGAATAGAGTGCTGTAACCTGGCCAGACCCCAGAGCCCTTGTGCCATCTTTCTTCCTGGCCAGAGTGATGGGGTTCCAGCCATGGGGAAGCAACCCAATACTCTGTCTCGTTGCTCCAATGGAGGCAGAAGAGCCCAGGACCCAAGCGTCTTGGCAGGGGTGCTGTGAATGTCCAGTGATCCCAGCACCCCACCCTGGCCCTGCCCCAGCCTGTGTAGCTCTTCCTGCATGTGGATGCTGCATGTCTGGTCTGGGGCTTGGATGTTGCACTGCCCCACTGCCTGTCCCTTCTGGTAAAATAAAGATCTCTTAATGCCCACCCCTGCATTGTGTCTTCTGTGAGGAGAGAACCAAGAACCAACCACGTCCCCTATCCCTCTTCAGCTTCAAGGCAGCTTTTAGCCTGTTCTTCCCCACCCTAGCCACTGGAGGGCAACAGCACACAGCACACTGGCCTTGCGCCACCGCCCCCGCCTTGTGCCTTGGACATGCCTGATTGGCTAAGATGCTGAGGTCAAACCCCAGCCCTGGAACATCTGGCTCCATCACAGGCAGAAGGTGGAGGGGGCTGACAGGGCGCAGTTGCACATGCCTGTAGTGCCAGCTACTCAGGAGGCTGAGGTGAGAGAATTGCTTGAGCCCAGGAGTTTGAGTCCAGCCTGGACAACATAGCAAGACTCCATCTCTTAAAAAAACAACAAAAAAAGAAAAGGTGGAGGAACCTGCCAGTTCACTGCACCTCTGTACCAGTATACTGAGCCCTACTCAGTAATGGAGCCCATCTCTCAGGCTTAAGAGCTTAGACTCTGAAGTAAGGCAACTTAGGTTTAAATTTTAGCTTTGTTATTTATTATCTGTGTAATCTTAGGTGAGTAACTTCATCTTTCTGGGCCTCCATATCCTTTTTTTTTTTGAGACGGAGTCTCGCTATGTCGCCCAGGCTGGAGTGCAGAGGCGTGATCTCAGCTCACTGCGAGCGCCGCCTCCTGGGTTCACACCATTCTCCTGCCTCAGCCTCCTGCATAGGTGGGACTACAAGTGCCCGTCACCACGCCCAGCTAATTTTTTTGTATTTTTTAGTAGAGAAGGGGTTTCACCATGTTAGCCAAGATGGTCTCGATCTCCTGACCTCGTGATCCACCTGCCTCAGCCTCCCAAAGTGCTGGGATTACAGGCATGAGCCACTGCGCCCAGCCAACATTCTTATTCATTTAATGAATTTATCAAATGCTTGCCATGTACTAAGCATTGTCTCAGATGCCAGAGTGATAGTCAACAAAATAAATGCATAGCCATTCAAGCTTACATTCAGATAGAAACAAGAAAAATTAAACATACAGTATGTTAGATAATGGTAAGTCATAAGGAAAAGAAGGAAATAAGAAGTGTGAGAGGCCGCTGAAATTTTAGGGGATCCAAAAAAGGCCTCATTAAGAACGTAGCCCTGAAGAAAGTAAAGGAATGAGCCATGTGGATATCTGAAGGAAGAGCTTTCCATCCAAAGGCCTGAGGCGGGAGAGTGTCTGGCATGATGAAAGAATAGCAAGGTCAGGATGTTTGGAGCAAGGGAGTAAGTCGGTATCAGAAGATGAGTCAGGATCTCATTTTTCCAGATCATGTAGAACCTTAATGAGGCATATTTTGGCCTTTATTCTGAGGTGGGAAACCACTGAAAGGCTTTGAAAAAGGAATGATACCATTTGATACACCTTAAAAGGTAATTTTAGGCACCAAGACAATTCAAGGGAGAAAGGAACAGATGGTGCTAGAACAACTGGGTCTGTATTGGGGGAAAAAAATTGAATTGCAGCCAAGCGCAATGGTTTATACCTGTAATCCCAGCACTTTGGGAGGCCTAGGCAGGTGGATCACAAGGTCTAGAGTTCAAGACCAGCCTGGCCAAGATGGTGAAACCCTGTTTCTACTAAAAACTACAAAAATAGGCTGGGCATGTTGGCTCACGCCTGTAATCCTGGCACTTTGGGAGGCCGAGGTGGGCAGATCACCAGGTCAGGAGATCGAGACCATCCTGGCTAACACAGTAAAACCCTGTCTCTACTAAAAATACAAAAAATTAGCCAGGCATGGTGGTGGGCACCTGTAGTCCCAGCTGCTTGGGAGACTGAGGCAGGAGAATGGCATGAACCCAGGAGGCAGAGCTTGCAGTGACCCGAGATCCACACCACTGCACTCCAGCCTGGGTGACAGAGCGAGACTCTGTCTCAAAAAATAATAAAATAAAAACTACAAAAAGTAGCCTGGTGCAGTGTCAGGTGCCTGTAATGCCAGCTACTCAGGAGGCTGAGGCAGAAGAATCACTTGAACCCGGGCAGCAGAGGTTGCAGTGAGCTGAGATCATGCCACTGCACTCTAGCCTGGGCAACAGAGTGAGACTCTGTCACAAAAAAAAAAAAGAAAAAAAAAAAAATTGAATTGCAACCCCTACCTCACACCATATACCCAAATCTAATTTGGGGTGAATCACAGACCTAACGTAAAAACTCAAAACATAAAGTTCATAGAGCAAGCAGGGAATGTTTCTGTAACCTTGACATAGGCAAGATTTCTTAAGACCAAAAAAAAAAAGGACTAACCATAAAAGAAAATTTTGATATATTGCATCATCAAAATAGGTCTTGGCCAGTCAGGCATGGTGGCTCATGCCTGTAATCCCAGCACTTTGGGAGGCTGAGGCGGGCGTATCACCTGAGGTCAGGAGTTTGAGACCAGCCTGACCAATATGGCGAAACCCTGTCTCTACTAAAACTACAAAAATTAGCTAGGCGTGGTGGCAGGCTCCTTTAATCCCAGCTACTCAGGAGGCTGAGGCAGGGAGAATTGCTTGAACCCAGGAGGTGGACATTGCAGTGAGCTGATATCGTGCCACTGCACTCCAGCCTGGGCAACAGAGCAAAACTCCATCTCAAAAAAAAAAAAATTAACTGAGCACGGTGGTTTGTGCCTGTAGTCCCAGCTACTCTGGTGACTGAGGTGGGAGGATCGCACAAGCCTAGGAGATGGAGGCTGCAGTGAACTATGATCACATCACTGCACTCCAGCCTAGGTGACAGAGACCGTGTCTCAAAAAAAAAAAAAAAGCAGGGGGCGGTGTTGGACAAACCGTGGAAGCTGCCAGACTTGCTGTGGGGTGGCCGCCCTTTCTTGCAGGGGAGTTGCCTGTTATGAGGTCACCCTAAGAAATTTAATCTGAATACCCAAGGCTCTGGCAGCTTAAACTGGAGAGGTTCTCCAAAATATGCATATTTCTCTAAATTCACTAGCCAGTGTGGTGTTGGAAAAGCAATTGGCCTTAGACTATTCACTAGCAGAACAGGAGGGTTGTGTGTGGCACCAATACCTCCTGGTGCACTTGGGTAAATACCTCCAGAGGAAATAGAGGCTAATGTAAAAGAAATATTCAACACTTTGGGAGGCCAAGGTGGGTGGATCACTTGAGGTCAGGAGTTCAAGACCAGCCTGGCCGACATAGTGAAACCCGGTCTCTACTAAAAACACAAAAAATTAGCTGGGCGTGGTGGTGCACGCCTGTAGTCCCAGCTACTCAGGAGGCTGAGACAGGAGATCGATTGAACCCAAGAGACAGAGGTTGTGGTGAGCTGAGATTGTGCCACTACACTCTAGCCTGGGTGGCAGAGTAAGACTCTGTCTCAAAAAAAAAAAAAAAAAGGAAAGGGGCCAGAAATGGTAGCTCACACCTGTAATCCCAGCACTTTGGGAGGCTGAGGCGGGCAGATCATGA
>NW_012105820.1:56044-61369 GCF_000951045.1 Mandrillus leucophaeus
AAGGCAAGCCTCAGAATAATCAGAAAAAATATTTGCAAGATATATGCCTGGCAAAAAAAAAAACAACTAGCTTTCAGAATATATTTTACCAATCAGTAAGGGAAGAAATGGTAACGCCACAGAAAAATAGACAAAGGAGTGGCCAATAGATGTATGAAATGTGTGTGACAGACTGTATTTTCCACAGATAGTGGCAACAATATCTTCCATCCTACATGTTCCTCTTACAGTGTCACTTTGACCATTACAATCAGAGGTAGAGCCTATGCTTCCTTCCCTTGAAACTGGCGGACTTTTGTGGCTATTTAGGCCAATAAAGAATATGGCAGAAGTGACATTATGTGACTTCTGAATTTAGATCACAAAAGATGGCAAAGCCTATGCTTTGTTTGCTGGAATACTCTCTCTTTAAGCCTTTAGCCTCCATGTAAGCAGTATGACTGTTCTGAGGTCACTGTACTGTAAGGAAGCCCAAAGAGAGGGACCACAGGGCTAGGCCCTGGCTATGTGAAGAGAGAGAGATACCTGCAGCACCTCCAGCCCCCATCTGGCTGCATCTGTAGGAGAGACCCCAAGCCAGTTCTGCCCAGCCAACCTCCTAAAATCCAGACTCCTGAAACTGTATGAGATAGTAAATGGACTGTTCATTGTTTAAGCTTCTAAGTTGGAGGTTGATTTGTTATATAGTAAAGAATGGCAGGAATAGCATGCATAACTTCATTAGTCATCAGGGAAATGCAAATTAAAACCAAAATGAGATTATCACTTCACACCCACCAGAATGACTAAAATGAAAAAAAAAAAGTTATAATATCAAGTATGGGTGAAGAGGAAGAGCAATTGGAACATTCATACACTGCTGGTAGAACTATATGTCAATACAACCACTTTGGAAACCTGTTTGACAGAATCTACTACAGCTGAACATAAGCATACGCTTTGACCCAACCATTTCATTCCCAACAGCGATATACATACATATGGATACAAGAATACTCACAGCAGCATTATGAATAATGGCCCCCAAATTCAAACAACTCAAATGTTCATCAATGGTAGAATAAAAAATGTGTATCATATTCATGAAATTGAATACTATGCAATAATAAAAACAAATGAACTACTTCTACATGCGAATACGTGAATGAATCTTGCAAACTTAATGTTGAGTGAAAGAAGCCAGACATAGACTGGGTGCAGTGGCTCACACTTGTAATCCCAGCACTTTGGGAGGATGAGGTGGGTAGTTCACTTGAGTGTGTGGCAAAACCCTGTCTCTACAAAAGATACAAAATAAATTAACTGGACATGGTGGTTTGCACCTATAGTCCCAGATACTCGGGAGGCTGGGGTGGGAGGATTGCTTGAGCCTGGGAGGTTGAGGCTGCCGTAAGCCAAGATTGCATCATCGCCCTCCAGCCTGGGAGACACAGCGAGACCCTGTCCCAAAAATAATAATAATAGCCGAGTATGGTGGCTCATGCCTGTAATTCCAACACTTTGGGTGGCCGAGGCGGGTGGACTACCTGAGGTCAGGAGTTTGAGATCAGCCAGGCCAACATATAGTGAAACCCTATCTCTACTAAAAATACAAAAATTACCTGGGCATGGTGGCACACATCTGTAGTTCCAGCCTCTTGGGAAACTGAGGCAGGAGAATTGCTTGAACCCAGGAGGCAAAGGTTTCAGTGAGCCGAGATCATGCCATTGCACTCCAGCCTGGGCAACACAGCGAGACTCCATCTCAAAAATAATAATAATAATAATACAGATTGTATCATTCCATTATATAAAGTCCAAAAAGCAGGCAAAGCTAAGCTATGACATTAGAAGTCAGGTTAAAGGTCACCTTTGGGGAAGAAGAGACTGAGATAGAGGGCACAGGAGCCCCCTGAGAATGTCCTGTTTCTTGACTGGATGGTGATTACATGGGTGTGTTCACTTTGTGATAATTCACTTATGAGTCATGCACTTTTTGAATATATGTTCTACTTCAGCAAAAAGTTAATTAAGAAAATAAATTGCCTCCAAGATCTTTGTCCCGTCTGGAAGAACAGAAGAACGGAGTTGCTATTTACTGAAATGGGAAAAATATTTGAGGGAGCAGACTTTTTTTTTTTTTCCCCGAGATAGAGAGAGAGTTTCTCTCTGTAGTCCAGGCTGGAGTGCAGTGGCACCATCATGACTTGCTGCAGCTTTGACCTCCCTGAGCTCAAGTGATCCTCTTACCTCAGCCTCCTGAGTAGCTGGGACTACAGGCATGCACCATCATACCTGGCTAATTTTTTGTTTGTTTGTTTGTTTGTTTTTTGAGACGGAGTCCCGCTCTGCCAGGCTGGAGTGCAGTGGCGCTATCTCGGCTTACTGCAACTTCCACCTCCCAGGTTCAAGCGATTCTGCTGCCTCAGTCTCCCAAGTAGCTGGGACTACAATCGCATACCACCGCCTGGCTAACTGTATTTTTAGTAGAGATGGGGTTTCACCATGTTACCCAGGCTGGTCTCGAACTCCTGAGGCTCAAGCAATCCACCTGCCTCAGCCTCCCAAAGTGTTGGGATTACAGGCATGAGCCACCATGCCTGGCCCACTACTGCTTTTTTCACTGCTTCCTGTTGACCTTCAGGAAAAGGAGTCCTCAGTGGCTGCAATGAGACCCAACTAGGAGATGGTCCAGGTTGTCCTAAGTGTCAAGGACAGTGACTTCAGCAAGAAGATGGGAGGGGCCTTGCTGATAGAGATCTGAAGGGTGCTGGAGAGGAGGAAGGGGCAATGATGTGGGGATAGGGAGTGAGGAGAGGATGCCTTAGTACCAGTGGACCCCCGGAATGGAGAAAGCCAGGCCTCTGTCCCCGGAGCCTGGAACCAGCCTCAGGAAGAGGGAGTGGAGAGTATAGAGCCTTCCGCCTAAGCCTTCAGAGGCCTATTAAGGCCCTCTTTACCATGAACTTCCATGAACCCAGGAAGGAAAGGGCTTAGTATGCAGAATGGTCACCTGGAGCCTACGGGTGATGCTGTTTCCTACCCTGTTGTGCTCATGACACCAGACTTGGGAACTTGGTATAGAGGGTACCAGGCCTGCCCATCTTCCCTGCTGTGCCAAGTCCCTAGGCCTGAAGACCCAGCACAGAGGGGGTTAAGGGCTAAGGAACACTTGCCTCTGGGTGGGTGGGAACTGTCAGCAACGAGCCTTGTCTGGCTTGATAATCCAGGCTGCCTATCTCTTCCACAGCAGCTGTGAAGCAAACAGGTTGTCCTGGCAGGGAGGGAGGGATGTAAAGGCCTGGCTGATGGCGGGAAGGATTTGAGGCAGTAGGGACACCCAGGCTCCACTCAGCAGCCACCTTTAGAACTATACCTGGAGACTTGAAAGGTCATGGCCCAAGTCTGGACTTGAGGGCCCCATTGACCCAGAGAACAGGAACTGGAAGCTGATGAATAGAGTTAGGGAGGTGTTGAAAGGAAAGTTTCCATTTCTGACTCAATATATGTCTCAACAGGGGTGCAAGGGGTGCAAGGGGGACACACCGCGCCCGCCCCTAAAAAAAATTTTTTTAAAGACAGGGTTTCACTCTGTTACCCAGGCTGAAGTGCAATGGTGCGATCACGGCTCACTGCAGCTTAATCTCCCAGGCTCAAGCGATACTCCCACTTTAGCCCCATTGGAGGGAGTGAACAGGGAAAGCCCACTGCAAAGCCAGGAAGGAAGGAGCTTGGCGTCTGTTGAGCTCCTGTTGTTCATATGTCAGGCTCTAGGTTAGAAATATCCACCTTCACTTTCTCATTTCATCTTCACCAACATGGAAAAGAAAGCATTTGAACCCAACGCCCCCTGTTTTTTTTTTGTTTTTTTTTTTTTGAGATGGAATCTCACTCTGTTGCCCAGGCTGGAATGCAGTCGCTCGATCTCGGCTCACTGCAACCTCCACCTCCTCGGTTTCAAGCAATACTCCTGCCTCACCCTCCTCAGTAGCTGGGATTACAGGCCTGTGCCACCAAGCCCAGCTGATTTTTGTATTTTTAGTAGAGACAGGGTTTCGCCATGTTGGTCAGGCTGGTTTCGAACTCCTGACCTCGTGATCTGCCTGCCTCAGCCTCCCAAAGTGCTGGGATTATAGGCGTGAACCACTGCGCCTGGCTTTGTTTTTTTGTTTTTTTGTGTTTTTTTTTTGAGACAGAGTTTTACTCTGTGGTCCAGGCCAGAGTGCAATGGCGCTATCTCGGCTCACTGCAACTTCTCCTCCCAGGTTCAAGAGATTCTCCTGCCTCAGCCTCTCAAGTAGCTGGGATTATAGGCACCCACCACCACACCTGGCTAATTTTTGTATTTTTAGTAGAGACAGGGTTTTGCCATGTCGTCCAGGCTGGTCTCAAACTCCTGACATCAAGGAATCCGCCTACCTTGGCCTTCAAAGTGCTGGGATTACAGGCATGAGCCACTGCACCTGGCCTGAACCCCATTTTACTGTTGAGGAAACCAAGACTCTAAGATCAGGTGCAGGGGCCAGAATCACTCAGCGGTAATGTGGTGGAGCCCAGACTCCAACCAGTCAATCAGAAGCTGTGCTTATTCCCTGCTAACTTTGAGTACTCCTAAACAGGAAGCAAGAACCCTAATGCACAATCCCTGAACTGTGAAGGCTAAAGCTCTGATTCAAGCCAAAGATGGCCTGTGACGTCAGGACAAGAGAGCTTCATGAGAAGGCTTGGCTCATAAACTGCAGGAGGTCAGAGAAAGGAGACGGGATTGTTGCTGGATTGCAGCTGCCCAAGAGCACTGTGTGGAAGAGGTTTAACAAGGGATTAGATGATGAGGCACAGTGGCTCATGCCTGTAATCCAGAATTTATAGGGGCTGAGATGGGAGGTTTGCTTGAGGCCAGGAGTTTGAGACCAGGCTGGGTCACATAGTGAGACCCCCCTCTCCATCTCTATTTTTTTTTTTTTTTTTTGGTCACTGTTGTAAACCCAGGTTGGAGTGCAATGGCATGATCTCGGCTCACTGCAACCTCCGCCTCCCAAGTTCCAGCAATTCTCCTGTCTCAGCCTCCCGAGTAGCTGAGATTACAGGCACCTGCCACCATGCCTGGCTAATTTTTCTATTTTTAGTAGAGACGTGGTTTCGCCATGTTGGCCAGGCTGGTCTTGAACTCCTGATCTCAAGTGATCTGCCTGCTTCGGCTTCCCAAAGTGCTAGGATTATAGGCATGAGCCACTGTGCCCGGCCTCTATCTCTATTTAAAAAAAAATTTTTTATATATATATATATTTTTTTTAGGGGCATGCCCGCGCCTAAAAAAATTTATTATTATTATTTTTTTTTTTTTTT
>NW_012105820.1:63254-68375 GCF_000951045.1 Mandrillus leucophaeus
CAAGATGGTGAAACCCCATCTCTACTAAAAATACAAAAATTAGCCAGGCATGGTGGCGGGCGCCTGTAATCCCAGCTGCTTGGGAGGCTGAGACAGAGAATTGCTTGAATCCAGGAGATGGAGGTTTTAGTGAGCCAAGACTGCACCACTGCACTCCAGCCTGTGCAACAGAGCAAGACATCCTCTCAAAAAATAAAATTAAATTTAAAAAAATTAAGTGGAGCCAGGTGCAGTGGCTCATGCCTGTAATCCCAGTACTTTGGGAGGCCAAGGTAGGCGGATCACTGGAGGTCAGAAATTTGAGACCAGCCTGGCCAACATGGTGAAACCCCGTCTCTACTAAAAATACAAAAAATAATTAGCTGGGAGTGGTGGCACATGCCTGTAATCCCAGCTACTTGTGAGGCTGAGGCAGGAGAATCTCTTGAACCCAGAGGCAGAGGTTGCATTGAGCCAAGATTGTGCCACTGCACTTCAACCTGGGCAACAGACAGATAAAAAAAAAAAAAATTACCTGGGTATGGTGGTATGTGCCTGTGGTCCCAGCTACTTGGGAGACTGAGGCAGGAGGATTGCTTGAGTCCAGGAATTCAAGGTTGCAATGTGCTGTGATTGTACCACTGCACTCCAGTCTCTGAAAAAAAAAAAAAAAAAAAAGAGGTCCGATGGATGAGTGGAGTCTACCTGCATAAGCAGAAACACAGAAGGAATCCTTGCATCATTCAGGGGCTTTCTTACAGGATTTCACTGAATCTTGTTTGTTGTTTCTTTGGGACGGAGTTTCACTCTGTCACCCTAGCTGGACTACAGCGACGCAATCTCACCTCAATGCAGCCTCTGCCTTCCAGGTTCAAGTGATTCTCCTGCCTCAGCCTCCTGAGTAGCTGGGATTACAGGTGCCCACCACCACACCCAGCGACCTTTTTTGTGTTTTTAGTAGAGGCGGGGTTTTGCCATGTTGACCAGGCTGGTCTCAAACTCCTAACTTCAAGGGATCCACCCGTCTTGGTCTTCCAAAGTACTGAGATTACAGGTGTGAGCCACCGTGCCCAGCTAGATTTTACTAAATCTTCTGAAGGATCTTGTGAGGCAGGTATTATTTTCATCCCTATAATAGATAAGGAGGCTCAGAATCACATTACTGCTAACTGGCAGAACTTAGGTTTTATTCCATTGAAACTCAAAAGGGGCCTCACAAAGACACAAAATCTACCCTATTCCTAGCAGGTTTGTGCATAGAGCCAGGGTGTGAGTCTGGAGAACAAGGCTGTAGTTCTGCTCACTATGAAATTCGGGCCAAGCACTTCCTCCCTGAACCTTAGTTTCTCTATCGTGAAAATGGCATGCAGGTATCTTTTGGAGACTGATGGACATTGACAAAGCCCCCAGGAAAGCCATTCTGAGGACCCCACTCCCTGGAAGGGCTCCAGGGGCATCTGGGTACAGTGCGCAACATGCGCACTTCCTCATGGGGCTGAACGGCATAGAGAGTATAAGGGAACATATGCTTGAGCATATGTTGGACATTGTCTCAAGGGGTTGGCATCTGTTCCATCTAAGGCGTTCTTTGAACACCTCCCAGGATAAATCCCAGGTGCTGGGCCAGGGAGATGGTTCAGACAAGGTGCCCATTCATGGAATGGTTGGGGACAAATAAGGGAATTTGCCACAGTGTGATGAGGACAACAGTGAGACCTGCGAGGACCTGCATCCCAAGCCTGGACCTAGAGAGGCAAGTGTCAGGGAGGCTGAAGAGGAGCTTCACAGACCAGTCAAGATGAAGTGGAGCAGGCCTCTCTGACAAACTCCTAAATCTCAGGCCCCATTGACCACATGAGGGTAAGGATTAGAACGGTTTTCCAGGCTGGGTGCAGTGGCTCACATGGGTAATCTCAACACTTTGGAAGGCCAAGGCAGAAGGAATGCTTACTCAATTACTCTTGAGAGGCTGAAGTAGGAGGATCCCTTGAGCCCAGAAGTGAGTTATGACCACACCACTGCACCACTGCACTCCAGCCTGGGCAATAGAATGAGACCCTGTCTTTTTATTATTTATTTATTTATTTTTGAGACAGAGTTTCACTGTGTCACCCAGGCTGGAGTGCAGTGGCGTGATCTCGGCTCACCACAAGCTCTGCATCCCGGGTTCACGCCATTCTCCTGCCTCAGCCTCCCAAGTAGCTGGGACCACAGGTGCCCACCACCTCACCTGGCTAATTTTTTTGTATTTTTTTAGTAGAGATGGTGTTTCATTGTGTTAGCCAGCATGGTCTCGATCTCCTGACCTCGTGATCCACCCGCCTTGGCCTCTTAAAGTGCTGGGATTACAGGCATGAGCCAACGAGCCCAGCCGACTCTGTCTTTTTAAAAAAAAAAAAAAAAAAGTGGCCGGGCAGGCGGATCACCTAAGGTCAGGGGTTCAAGACCAGCCTGGCCAACATGGTGAAACCCCATCTCTACTAAAAATACAAAAATTAGGGCCAGGTGCGGTAGTTCACGCCTGTAATCCCAGCACTTTGGGAGGTCAAGGCAGGCAGATCACGAGATCCAGAGATTGAGACCATCCTGGCCAACATGGTGAAACCCCGTTTCTACTAAAAATACAAAAATTAGCTGGGCATGGTCGTGGTTGCCTGTAGTCCCAGCTACTCGGGAGGCTGAGGCCAGAAAATCGCTTGAACCCAGGAGGCAGAGGTTGCAGTGAGCCGAGATTGTGTCACTGCACTCCAGCCTGGCAACAGAGCGAGACTCCATCTCAAAAAATAAACAAAACAAAAAAACCGAAAAACCAGTTTTCTAGCTTCTCAGAATTTCTCAAAGTCCTTTGTTCCTGAATGAGTTTTGCTACTGTCTGTGCTATGAGACATTGAATGAGAAGAGCATTGAATAACCATATTATTTGGCCTCCTTTTATCCTTGTATAAAACTACTAATGTCATGAGACATAGTAAAGCAACCAAGAGGAAAATAAGAGTAATTCTATCTGCTGAATTTATTATTTATTTTTTAGAAACGGGGTCTCACTCAGCCAGCCTCCCAGTGCTGCTGCAATCACAGTTCACTGCAGCCTCAGTCTCCCGGTGTCAAGCAATCTTCCCACCCCAGCCTCCCAAGTAGCTAGGAATACAGGCATGTGCCACCACAGCTGGCTAATTTTTTTTTTTTTTTTTGAGATGGAATTTTGCTCTTGTTGCCCAGGCTGGAGTACAATGGGACAATCTCAGCTCACTGCTACCTCCGCCTCTCGGTTTCAAGCGATTCTCCTGCCTCAGCCTCCTGAGTAGCTTGGGTTACAGGCATGTGCCACCACGCCCGGCTCATTTTGTATTTTTAGTAGAGATGGGGTTTCTCCATGTTGATCAAGCTGGTCTCAAACTCCCGATCTCAGGTGATCCGCCCGCCTCGACCTTCCAAAGTGCTGGGATTACAGGTGTTGAGTTACCGCACTTGGCCCACAGGTGGCTACTTTTTAAATGTTTCTGGAGAGATGAGGTCTTCCTATGTTGCCGTGGCCAGTCCGAACTCCTGGGTTCAAGCGACCCCTCCTGCCTCAGCCACCTAAAGTGCTGGAATTCTAGGCATGAGTCACTGCGCCCGGCCTGAATTTCTTTTTTTAATGTGTATGCTGCGTATCTCTATGTGTTATATGTCTGCGTACATGTGGGCAGTGCACATGTGTGCATTTGTATGTGTGTGCTTTGCACATTATGTGTATCTGTCTGTGAGTGTCTACGGCTGCTTCCTGTTCCTCTTTGAGTCATGCATTGTTCCCCGATGCTGAGAGGTGGAGGGAACCCGCAAGCTTTGAACAATGCTCTCCTCCTCTCTGGCTTCAGTTTCTCTCCTATATAAATGGGAGACTTGAACTCGATGATTTTGAAGGACCTGTGCAGATCTGACCATCCTTAACTTCATCAATCACCATACACTTTAGGACTTCTTCCAAAAAAGACCTAAAGAACAATCAAGAGCTTAAAGCTGCAGTGGCAGGGGTTGAAGCTAGAAGGACAAAGGCCCCGGACTTGCCTCACTGGCCTCAGGAGAGACACGGAGCTCCTGGTTTGAAGCAAAAGCTGTCAGAATTTAAAAGTCAGGCCTAAGGCCCTAGCTCGTGTCCTCCCACCCCCGTACTGGCCAGAGAGTCTCCGTGTGACTTGCAGAGAAGGAGAGGGATTCACATTCCAACTCCCTGTGGGGTACTGGGGAGGCAGAGAAATGGAAGAACAACTATCCAGGAAGACAGCCCTGGGCGGGAAGTGAAGTGTCCTCAGCCCTGCTTTGACCCCTGCTGACTCCTGATAAACAGAAGGCTGCTGGGCCCTCCACCCTGATAGCCCAGTGTCTGCTTATCAGGGCCCCCTGACTATCCCACCCAGGCCCAGACTCTCCTCCAACCCACACCCTACTCACAGCAATCCCCACCCCTGGCCAGAGGCCACAGTCACAGGATCTCTGGCTGGTTGAGATAATCTCTCTCCTTTCCCTTCAGGACCCCTAGGTTCTGCCCATACTCACCTTTGGATTTGGCCCCCAGGGACTAGGCAGAAGTCTAGGAAGTAAGTGGCATGAAGCTTGCCCTAGTGCACAAAGCCCTCGCTCTGTTGAAGGAGCTTGAGCTGTCTGTGGGGTCTCTGAATAGAGGTGACCTCACAGGAGAGACACAGGACAGGAAAGGGGGTCAGGGGAAGCAGGAGTGGACACAATGACAATGCCTCATCTGGCTGGGGCAGCTGGAGTCATAATCTTTGTCACTTGTCTTTTTTTTTTTAAACGGAGTCTCATTCTGTCACCCAGGGTAGATGGCAGTGGTGCAGTTTTGGCTCACAGCAACTTCCGCCTCTTGGGTTTAAGCAATTCTTGTGCCTCAGCCTCCTAAGGAGTTGGGATTACTGGTGCATGCCACCATGCCCAGCTAATTTTTTATATTTTTAGTAGAGATGGAGTTTCACCATGTTGGCCAGTCTGGTCTCGATCTCTTGATCTCGAATGATCCTCCCACCTCAGCCTCCCAAAGTGCTAGGATTATAGGCGTGAGCCACTGCACCTGGCCCTCACTCATCTTTCTGTATTTCTTTCTCTTTTTTTTTAGTTTTTAATTTTTTTTTTTTTTTTTTTTTTTTT
>NW_012105820.1:68735-70124 GCF_000951045.1 Mandrillus leucophaeus
GGCCGGGCGCGGTGGCTCAAGCCTGTAATCCCAGCACTTTGGGAGGCCAAGATTGGCGGATTACGAGGTCAGGAGTGCGAGACCATCCTGGCAAACATGGTGAAACCCCGTCTCTACTAAAAAAATACAAAAAATTAACCAGGCGAGGTGGCGGGCCCCTGTAGTCCCAGCTACTCGGGAGGCTGAGGCAGGAGAATGGCTTAAACCAGGGAGGTTTGCAGTGAGCTGAGATCCGGCCACTGCACCCCAGCCTGGGCGACAGAGCGAGACTCCGTCTCAAAAAACAAAAAAGACAGGGTTTCACTCTGTCACCCAGGCTGAAGTACAATGGTGCCATCATGGCTCACTGCAGCTTCAACCTCCCAGGCTCAAGCGATCCTCCCACTTTAGCCTTCTGAGTAGTTGGAACTACAGGTACATGCCACCACACCAGGCTAATTTTTGTATTTTTTGTAGAGATGGATTTTGTCGTGTTGGCCAGGCTGGTCTCCAACTCCTTGCCTCAAGCAATCCACTTGCCTCAGCCTCCCAAAAAGCTGGATTATAGGCATGAACCACCACACCAGACTTCTACAAAAATTTTGTTTTAAAATTACCTGGAGCCAGGCGTGGTGGCTCATGCCCATAATCCCAGCACTTTAAAAGGAGGCTGAGGTGGGTGGATCATGAGGTCAAGAGATCGACATCATCCTGCCCAACATGGTAAAACCCTGTCTCTACTAAAAATACACGAATTAGGGCTGGGCGCGGTGGTTCATGCCTGTAACCCCAGCACTTTGGGAGGCTGAGGTGGGCGGATCACCTGAAGTCGGGAGCTCAAGACCAGCCTGACCAACATGGACAAACCCCAACTCTACTAAAAATACAAAATTAGCTGGGCGTGGTGGCACCTGCCTGTAATTCCAGCTACTCAGGAGGATGAGGCAGGAGAATCACTTGAACCCGGGAGGCGGAGATTGTGGTGAGCCAAGATCGCGCCATTGCACTCCAGCCTGGGTGACAAGAGCGAAACTCCGTCTCAAAAAATAATAATAATAATAATACAAATACAAAAATTAGCTGGGTGTGGTGGCACATGCCTGTTGTCACAGCTACTTGGGAAGCTGAGGCAGGAGAATCGCTTGAACCCAGGACACAGAGGTTGCAGTGGACCAAAATTGCGCCACTGCACTCCAGCCTGGCAGAGCGAGACTCAGTCTTAAAAAATAAAAGTTAGGCTGGGCGCGGTGGCTCAAGTCTGTAATCCCAGCACTTTGGGAGGCCGAGACGGGCGGATCATGAGGTCAGGAGATCGAGACCATCTTGGCTAACACAGTGAAACCCCGTCTCTACTAAAAAATACAAAAAACTAGCCGGGCGAGGTGGCGGGCGCCTGTAGTCCCAGCCACT
>NW_012105820.1:70174-87376 GCF_000951045.1 Mandrillus leucophaeus
CCAGGAGGTCTCGATCTCCTGACCTCGTGATCCGCCCATCTCGGCCTCCCAAAGTGCTGGGATTACAGGCTTGAGCCACCGCGCCCGGCCTAATTTTTAATTTTTAATTTTTTTTGAGATAGAGTCTCACTCTGTCACCCAGGCTGAAGTGGTACAAACATGGCTCATTGCAACCTCGACTTCCCAGGCTAAAGTGATCCTCTCACCACAGCCCACCAAGTAGCTGGGACTATAGGCACATGCCACCACAACCGGCTAATTTGTTTGTTTGTTTGTTTTGTATTTTTAGTAGAGACGGGGTCTCACTATGTTACCCAGGCTGGTCTTGAACTCCTGGGCTCAAGCGATCTGCCCCCCTCAACCTCCCAAAGTTCTGGGATTACAGTCATGAGCCACCGTGCCTGGGTTCTCACTCATATTTCTGACTTGCCTCTTACAACTTGGCAAGATGTGTATAACCACCAAAGCTCAGAGAAGTGTAATTTGTCCCCAGCCACACAGCCTGTGAGATAGAAGAAAGAAGTAAAGAAGGAAACTGACATTTGTTTCATATGTGTTAGGACCTGATCTGGGAGCTTGAGATGAGTGCTCATATCACCCTCTTCATCACTGTATAAGGTAGGTATTGACAGCTACCATTTTAAATTTGAGGAAACTGAGGGTGGGAACACTTGGTCCAAAGTCACAGAGCTGGATGCAGCAGAGCTGAGACTGTCACTTGGGACCTGTCACCTCTCGACCTGGGTTCTCGCAATGGTCCCAGGTGGCTTTCAAGAATATTCCATGGGGCCGGGCGCGGTGGCTCACGCCTGTAATCCCAGCACTTTGGGAGGCCGAGGCGGGCGGATCACAAGGTCAGGAGATCGAGACCACGGTGAAACCCCGCCTCTACTAAAAATACAAAAAAAATTAGCCGGGCGCAGTGGCGGGTGCCTGTAGTCCCAGCTACTTGGGAGGCTGAGGCAGAATGGCAGGAACCCGGGAGGCGGAGCTTGCAGTGAGCCAAGATCATGCCACTGCACTCCAGCCAGGGGGAGAGAGCGAGACTCCGTCTCAACAAAAAAAAAAAAAAAAAAAGAATATTCCATGGGCTTTCAGATGTTCAAGGACAGGCCTTGTGGGGGTCCCTGAGTGAATGGGGTGAGGTGGGAATGAACTTGTTTGAACTCCTTCTGTTGACTGGCACCAGCAGCTGATCCCCTAGATCTGGCAACTTTGTGAACTGGGGACTATTGTTATTCCTATTTACAAATAAGAACAGCGAGGGTCCCAGAGAGAAAATGGCATACCTGAGAGAGCCACAGCTTTGTCCATCTGCCTCCTCAGGCCAAGGTCTCTCTCCTCCCCCACATTACATTAGGCTCAGCTTGATGTAGGCTGGAACATTTATTTAGTCGCTAATTATGTGATAGAAGTACATCAGTGAGCCAGGTGCGGTGGCTCACGCCTGTAATCCCAGCACTTTGGGAGGCTAAGGCGGGCAGATAGCCTGAGCTCAGGATTTCAACACCAGCCTTGGGCAACACGGTGAAACCCTGTCTCTACTAAAAATACAAAAAATTAGCAGGGCATGGCAGCGAGTGCCTGTAGCCCCAGCTTCTCAGGAGGCTGAGGCAGGAGAATCACTTGAACCTGGGAGGTGGAGGTTGCAGTGAGCCGAGATTGTGCTACTGTACTCCAGCCTGGGCGACAGAGCAAGACTCTGGCTCAAAAAAACCAATCAACCAAACAAACACAGAAGTACATCAGTGAATAAACAAGGCCCTCATGATTATTTACTTAATGTGAATAATCACACAAATAAATAAGCCCCTATCAGGGGGACTTAACTGGTCTGGGAAGACTTCCCTGCAGAAGTAACACTTAGAGATGTGAAGAGGGAGGCTGTGGCTTGTGCCTGTAATCCCAGCACTCTGGGAGGCCATGTGGGCGGATCACTTGAACCCAGGAGTTTGAGAGCAGCCTAAGCAACATGGCAAAACTCTGTCTCCATTAAAAATACAAAAATTAGCCAGGTGTGGTGGTGCATGCCTGTAGTCCCAGCTACTTGGGAGGCTGAGGTGGGAGGATCACCTGAGCCCGGGGGGTCTGCAGTGAGCCGTGATCACACAACTGCATTCCAACCTGGGTGACAGAGTTAAATTGTCTCAAAAAAAGGAAGAAAAAAAAAAGAGCTCTGAAGAGGTGCTAGGAGCTGACTAGACAAGAAAGGAGGGAAGACCATGCTAAGCAGAGGGTTACATGTGCCAGCGTGCTGTGGCCTCAGGAAACAGAACACCTCCACAGGACCCAGAAAAGGTTGGGTCTCTTCTCCCACTTCCATCCTGCTCTAGTCTGCCCCTGCAGAGGAAGGGTATAAACTGCCTTCCAGCACACAGACCAGATCTCTAGGTTAGGGAAGAGGGAAAGGCGTGTCCCCCAGAATGGGGATTCTAAACAGCGGAGGCCCTGCTTTGAGGTGCCTCTCCCCTACCCCAGAGGCAAAGAACCAAACAGTGTTAGGTTCTCACTGGATGTGCTTTGAGCTTTGAAGAGCAGACCCACAAGAACTGGGGATTCAGCTGCTCTCAAATCTCCTAGCAGAGCAACCCTCAAGAGGACCTTGCCAGGGCAGTGCTAGGCAGAGTCTCTCTGCCTGCCTAGGTCTGGCCTCCTTGGGCTCATCATAAACACAGGGACAGGGGCTGGGAATAGAAATTTAGGCTAACGGGTAGTGTGAGCTCGGCTGCCAGACAGATGCTGGAGATCCAGCTGCCAGGACCCTTCCTGCCCTATAGAGATTCAACTAACACTGCCCACCACCACTGCAAAACAAAAAAAAGCAAAAACGAAAAACCTTCCACCAGGGATCTGACCAGCAATTAAATGCTGATGGATGGGATGAGGCTGTTCTTTCTCATTCCCAGCCCAGGAGAGATGACGAGCTTCTTGGAGATGGGAGTGAAGGGTGAACCTCAGGGTTAATGTGGTCCATGAGACAGTTGTGAAAAAAGGCCTTCTAGGGAGAGGGGCCAGTGACCCTTGTTTCGTGGACTCTAGCAGGGCAAGGGTTAAGAGGCAGGGCCAGGAGAAGTGCCCCACCCAGAGGAGGGACCGGTATGTTAAAAGGCAAGCAGCTCAAGGAAGAGGAAGGGACAGATCCTCCCTGCATCCAAAGGCCTCCTCAGTCTGCAGCTCCAGCTCTAGGTAAGTGCACCTTCTCTGGGTCTGTCTGCCTGTCTGCTTGTTGGTCTGACCAAAGGGAACCTTCTGCATCATTATGCCATCTCTGGCTTGTTTTAACACTGGCCCTGGGTCCCTATGAGATCTCAACAGACCCTAACTCCAGTCCCCCTCCCATAACCCACCTGGGCTGTGCCTGACCACAGAATCAAGGAGATGCTGGCCTGGGAGGGAGCCGTAGAGCAGGGAGCAGGGAGCAGGGAGCTGTGTGTGTCCAGCCCTGACCTGTTCTGTTCTGCCCCCAGCCCCCCACAGTACTTTTCAAGCCATGCTTCCTGTACCCTCAGTGGGGCCCTGGCTGGGATATCATCATATACTGTAAGTTTGCGATGAGACACTACAGTATAGATGATGTACTAGTCCGGGCACCCCCAGCTCTGGAGCCTGACAAGGAGGACAGGAGAGATGCTGCAAGCCCAAGAAGCTCTCCGCTCAGCCTGTCACAGCCTACTGACTGCCAGGGCACTTGGGAATGGCAAGGAAACCGTTACCATTACTGAGTTTAGTAATGGTAAGGGTTCTCTTGCTATATCCAGAAAACGTGCCAGGAAGAGAACTCAGGACCCTGGAGCTGACTACTGGAAGGGAGACTCCAGCTCAAACAAGGCGGGGTGAGGGCATGGGATGGCGGGTAGGGGAGGGAATAGATACATGTTCTCTTTCCTGTTGTAAGGAAATAAAGATGAGGCCAGGCACAGTGGCTTAAGCCTGTAATCCCACCACTTTCAGAGGCCAAGGCAGGAGGATTTCTTGAGCCCAGGAGTTTGAGACCAGCCTAGACAACATAGTGAGACTCAGTCCCTAATATTAAAAAATAAAAATAAATAAATAAAAGGAATAAAGATGAGAACCAGAATGCCTGTCTTTTATTAGTATCCAAGACTGGGGAGAGGGATGGGGTGGGAGAGATCAAGAACTGGGGAGCAGATGGAAGGCGCTACCTCATTCAGGAGACACGAGTTCTTATCCAAGTTCAAGGTGAAGGAAGTGAGGGCGGGAAGAGAAAACCTCCCTACCAGCAACAGCGACTCAGGGAGAAACTCTGGGCCCATAGCTAGCTGGAGGTAGGGTGATATTGCTCCCACCAATGAGCCATCTTCTTAGCTACACCTTTGTAGCTGTGGTCCCAGGCAGAGGAACCACCTGGAAACTGAGCTAAGGCCAGTTCCTTCTTCCAACAGGAGACACAGCTGGGCAGGGACTGTGCAGACTCAGCAGGGCCAGGCCAGCTAGCAGCCAGTCAGTGTTCATGTCTCTCACCAGTCCCTGGAGGGTCCCCAGCCAAGGACAGATCTGGTCAGTTCCTGCCAGCAGCTTGAGCTGGAATGTCCTGGGAGGATCAGTAGAGGGTGGTCACTTGAGGAGCTTCACAGACAGGTGGATGTCAACATCACAGAGGAAGATGTTCATGAGGTCGCGGCCTGCCTCCTGTGCTATCTGGGAGATCACATGGCCCTTCGGACCAATCAGCAGTTTCTGAGGGTATATGAAAGAGAAGGAAGACAGGAATGATGGCACATGCCTGTAGTCCCAGCTATTCGGGGGGCTGAGGTGAGAGGATCCTTTGAGAACAGGAGTTTGAGTTCAGCCTGGGTAAAAGTGCAACCCCTCTTTAAAAAAAAGAGAGGGTGGCCGGGTGCGGTGGCTCATGCCTGTAATCCCAGCACTTTGGGAGGTTGAGGCGGGCAGATCACCTGAGGTCAGGAGTTCAAAACCAGCCTGGTCAACATGGTGAAACCCTGTCTCTACAAAAAATTAGCTGGGCATGGTGGTGGGCACCTGTAATCTTAGCTACTTGGGAGGCTGAGGCAGGAGAATCACTTGAACCCGAGAGGCAGAAGTTGCAGTGAGCTGAGATTGCGCCTCTGCACCCCAGCCTGAGTGACATAGCAAGACCCTGGCTCAAAAGAGATTAAAAAATTAAAAAAGGAGAGGGTTAGGTGCAGTGGCTCAGGGCCATTAATCCCAGCACTTTCGGAGGCCAAGGTGGGTGGACTGCTTGAGCCCAGGACAGTTTGAGACCAGCCTGGGCAACATAGTGAAACCCTTTCTCTACAAAACTTTTTTTTAAATTAGCGGATGGTCAGGCGGCACTTTGGGAGGCTGAGGCAGGCGGACAATTTGAGTTCAAGTGTTCGAAACCAGTCTGGCCAACATGGTGAAACTTCGTCTCTACTAAAAATACAAAAATTAGGCCGGGCGCGGTGGCTCAAGCCTGTAATCCCAGCACTTTGGGAGGCCGAGACGGGCGGATCACGAGGTCAGGAGATCGAGACCATCCTGGCTAACACGGTGAAACCCCGTCTCTACTAAAAAATACAAAAAACTAGCCGGGCGAGGTGGCGGGCACCTGTAGTCCCAGTTACTCGGGAGGCTGAGGCAGGAGAATGGCGTGAACCCGGGGGGGCGGAGCTTGCAGTGAGCCGAGATCGCGCCACTGCACTCCAGCCTGGGGCACAGAGCAAGACTCCGTCTCAAAAAAAAAAAAACAAAAAAAAACCCCAAAAAATTAGCTGGGCGTGGTGGTGGGCACCTGTAATCCCAGCTTCTTGGGAGGCTGAGGCAGGAGAATCACTTGAGCCCAGGAGGTGGAGGTTGCAGTGAGCAGAGATCGTGCCACTGCACTCCAGCCTGGGTGACAGAGTGAGACTTTGTCTCAAAAAAAATAAAAAATAAAAAAATTAGCTGATCCCAGCTCCTCAGGGGGCTGAGGCGGGAGGATTGCTTGAGCGTGGGAAGTCAAGGCTGCAGTGAGCTGTGATCCCACCACTGTACTCCAGCCTCAGTGACAGAGACTGTCTCAAAAAAAAGAAAAGAAAAAGAAAAAAGAGAGAAGGACATGGTCCTGCTCTCAGGGCTCCAAGCTAGGGGAAGAACTCCTGTCAAACATAGTCTTGATCTCTCCTCTGAGCCTAATCTCACTTACCATATAAGATTCTTTGGGCACCAGAAGCTTCTGTTGGATAACCAGCTCCCCACCTGGTCCTTCCTCCCATATTGCCGTCTTCTGTACAGGGAGACAAAAGATTAGTCAGTCATACTCCTCGGTAAAGGTGTGTGTCTGGTAGAGAGCCCCCAGAACCCTTCACTCTGTACCTGCTGTACATTGTAAGGCACCTCCTGAGGCAGGTGCTCTAGGAGTTTCTCTCGGATAATGTTGGTGCAGATCTCTTCTGGTGTCTGGCTAGTGAGGACTGCACTGTGGTACTCCCAGGGCCCTGGCTGGGCCTGTGTCAGGAGGTATTGCTGTGGGAACAGAGGGAATAGATGGGCATCTTAATCCCAACCAGGACTTTTCTCCTCATTTTTGCTTCCACGAGGAAATTAGAGGGCTGTCTTCATATGGTAGAAACCAAGGGCCAGGCTATGGCCAAGACTAACTGACCTTTAGTGTTTTCACATCCTCCTGGCTTAGGGCTGACAACATGAAGATCTCCTTGAAGTGGGGCCAGCCAATCCTCTGAGGGTTTCCCACAGATAGTGTGTTTGGGTCCTTAACTGCTGGGCTGGGGCAACGGGTACCAGGCTGTGAGTGGAAGGCCTGCCTCATCTCGAGCTTTTTGCCGTTGACCTCACCTTCAGTGAGGGCTGCCGTGAGCTCCAAGAGAACTGACTTCCGCTTCAGACAATCTATCTGGAGGTGGGGGATGGGCAAAGGGTGTGTGGTCAGAGATAGGGGACTTGGAGGGAAGTAGACCTCTTCCTCGGATGGGTAGTGCTCACCTTGTTCATGACCAGGACACTAGGGATCTGGGAGAACTTGGTCAAGCACCTGAGCAACTGAGGGCTGAGCTGGTTCCGTGTCCACTTGTCCGAGACATCCACAAGAACCACAACTGGAAGATGGCAAGGCAAGAAGAAGGAAAAGGAAATGGTCACTCTTCCTCCTGCCCTGACAAAAACTTACATGGTATGGGCTTGGCTTTCGCCCCACAAACTACCAAGGAATGAAAGGCCATGACCCCTGTAAACTGGGCTTAAGGTTCCCATCCTGAACCTAACCAAGATCAGCAGATTCCATGCTCTTCCATGGATCTTCCAACAAAGAGAGCTCCAGGTGATGCCTGAGGGACAGAAATACATCAGTCAGGAAGGGTCTTATGACTCAGGCATTTCTGATGAGGGATGTTGTATGGTAAAGGGGTTTTCCAGCCCCTATAATGGAATCTCCCCACCCTGTTTCAGTACCTCCCCCCATATCCACCCCAATTCCACCACCATTACCTCTTCTGTTTACCAGGACTGATAATGCCAGGTGTGTCAAGTAGAATCTAAAATCAGGAAAGTGAGATACCCAGACCCCAGAAGAAAAGATTATGACTGGGAAGTGAGAGAGAGGCTACCTGCGATGTCAGGAGCCTGCCCTCCCTCCTCAGTCAAGCTATTACTGACTTTAGGTTTATATTTTGTTGTTTTTTTTTTTTTTGAGACAGAGTCTCATTCTGTCGCCCAGGCTGGAGTGCAGTGGTACCATCTTGGCTCACTGCAACCTCTGCCTCCTGGGTTCAAGCAATTCTCCTGCCTCAACCTCCTGAGTAGCTGGGATTACAGGTGTGCACCACCGCACCCGGCTAATTTTTGTATTTTTTTAGTAGAGACAGGGTTTCACCATGTTGGCCAGGCTGGTCTCGAACTCCTGATCTCAAGTGATCCACCCGCTTTGGCCTCCCACAGTGCTGGGATATGTGCACTGCACCCAGGCTGACCTTAGGTTTTTACCATTCTGCTTTGATGGCATCTTGGAGAAAGACGATGACTGTGAATATAAGGAAGATTAGGAAACAGTAAACAGAATGAAATCGGCTGGGCATGGTGGCTCATGCTCACAATCCCAGCACTTTGGGAGGCCAAGGCGGGTGGATCACCTGAGGTCAGGAGTTTTGAGACCAGACTGGCCAACATGGTGAAACCCCATCTCTACCAAAAATACAAAATTAGCCGGGCGTGGTGGCACATGCCTGTAGTCCCAGCTACTCGGGAGGCTGAGGCAGGAGAACTACTTAAACCCGGGAGGCAGAGGTTGTGGTGAGCTGAGATTGTGCCACTGAACTCCAGCCTGGGCAACAAGAGTGAAACTCCATCTCAAAAAAAAAAAAGAGAATGAAATCTTTCTGACTAGATGCCAGGGGAGGGCAAGGTAGAGACAGAACTGTACCATGCCTAAAGGAAGAGGAAACCCCCTTTCCTGGCCGGGCATGGTGGCTCACGACTGTAATCCCAGCACTTTGGGAGGCCGAGGCAGGCTGATCACGAGGTCAGGACATCAAGACCATCCTGGCTAACATGGTGAGACATCGTTTCTACTAAAAATACAAAAAATTAGCCAGGTATGGTGGCGGGCGCCTGTAGTCCCAGCTACTTGGGAGGCTGAGGCAGGAGAATGGCGTGAACCCAGGAGGTGGAGCTTGCAGTGAGCCAACATAGAGTCACTGAACTCCAGTCTGGGTGATAGAGTGAGACTCCATCTCCAAAAAAAAAGAAAAAAAAGAAACCCCCTTTCCTCAGATAAATGAATGTAACCATCATCTTCTTCAAGGCTGATGGTAAGGGAGACCCTCTTAGCTTCACCCCCTGTCCTGTTTCAAGGACTCCCTTTGTAGGTACCCACCACCTGGGTCTCCTTCTCTGTGATGACCCCCAGAGCTTGGCAGCGAGTGGTATGCACCTTCTTGGAAACAGGGAACACCTGCCATGAACAAAGGAGTCTCAGTGAGGTACCAGATCCCTTCAAGACCATTCCTGAAGGCATGGCAAGAAGTAAAAGATGTAAAGGGTAGGATGGTCAAGGATGTAGCATACCTTTCGGCCTAGTAGCTGGTTGGAGAGCGTTGACTTCCCTGCATTCGGGGCTCCCAGGAGGACTACTCGTAGGACCCGGGGATTCTCAGGCATATCAGGGTGATGGACCAAGAGGAGATCCTGCTCATCTATGTGCAAGTGGGAAGAGGTGTGAGACACAGTGGAATCTGGATTTCCTGTCAGGTGCTTGTTCCCGCCCGCCCACAAAGGGAGCAGGGATACAAAATTAGTGCACCAGGTTGAAAGCACCTAGACCTGACTTTGAGACTTTGTTTGGCCCTTAATTTACATTAATTTATAAAGTAACTCTCTGAGCCCTTTAGTTTTCTCATATGTAAAATCGAGTTGATATTAACGGTACCTACTTACCAGCTTATAATTTTTTTTGATGACTAGCAATTGTGTAAAACAACTCAGCACAATGCCTGGCACTTAATAGTCAATTACTGCATGTAATTCTAATGTGTAGCTGTGCCTGAGAAGTGTATGTACATTTAAGCAAGCTGGACTACACAAAGCCAGATAATTCCTCAGCCGTCATTCTCTCACACTACTAAGGGTGCTATGAAGGCTCTGCAAGCTTTCCCAGTTTTTTTTTTTTTTTTTTTTTTCTGAAGGAAGGACGGGAGGCAGGGCTAGGGGTCAAGAAGGGAGAGGGCCCAGTCTTTTTATATTGTCTCCTTATGACACCATTTTGCAATGACCAGTTTGTGTCCAGTCTCCAATACCCGACTATGAAGAATAAAGTGTGCTATTTTCCAGGTGCAACTGTGTCTTGACAAGTAGATGAAGCCCAACATGCATTTATTGGATCAAATTTGCTTCCCATGTCAGGGTGCAGAGCTATAGTTCTGCTTTGTCTGTGGCCCTTCAATCTCATGCTCTTTAGTGAGCGCCTCTGGTTGTGACCAGATCGTTTCCTTCTCCGACTCAAACTGTTATTTCTCTCCTGTGAGATTTTTCATTGCTCGTCCCTGTCAGGGCCTCAACATCGTTTTCTATAAAATAGAATCGAAGACAATATCCCCAGAAACCTTTCAGTGCTAAAAAGGTGATAGTTCCGGGCAAACCTATCAGGGCTCTTTACCTCTGTGCATGGACACCGCCGGGACGCAAGAAGTCACCGAACTGTCGCGCTGAGAGGATCCGAGGAAGTGGTCCAGGGCAGAGCCCTGGCCATAATTCCGAGAAGCCGAAGCTAAGCGCGGACCAGAGAAAGCGGACCCCGCAACGCAGGACACGCACCTCCGTTGGAAGCTTAAGGGTGAGGAAAAAGGGATCACCCGCTCCCTCGCGACATGAGGGCCCACCTGCCAGACCCTTAACACCTCTTGAACAAGCCCAGCCCCGCGCCAACTGGGGGCAGCCATTACAGCCGCAAGGCACTCCGGGAACCGACCAAGAGCGTTCCTACGATTGAACGGAGCGGCTGACGAACCAGCGAGTAGGAGAGAGGTAGGTCGGCCCAAATGGAAAGCCGAGACACAGGGGATGTGGGCGGGAGGAGGAACCGCTCTGGAGACTGATCGAGGCAAAGGAAGGGGGGAAATGTGTATTTAGAGTCTGTGCAAGCATGGTGGTAGTTTTGGACTCCCTTACACAACGTATTTTTTTCTTCTGCCAAAGTTTTGTAAAAGGCCCTTCTAGCCACGTCTCCTAAACTACATTTCCCATGAGGCCAAATAGCAGAAATCGTCCTTCCATCGAGGGAGGAATGGTTGTGGGACTGGTAGGGGGCGCTGTTCCGCCTGTCCCCATAAGGGTTTTGTTGTTGTTTGTTCCTAGTCCTTTTCATCCTTTGGCCTACAGGATCATCTCCCAGCCTTACTTTGCCTTGCCCTAGAGGTCAGCGGTGGCCCCGGGCTGTCTGCACCTTTGCTTTATACTAGGCTCCTGCAAGGAGTGGTCCTTGGGTCGGTGTTTGGGATGAAGAGCAGGTGTGGATTTCCCTCCTGTAAGCTTCGGCTACTGTCTCCTATCTGAGGTCATTCCTTTATGGAGAAAAAACAGAGGGTTTGCAAAGGAGGAAGAAGCAGCTTAGCCACCTAAGCTCTCCTAGACCGCTCTAGCAGCCAGAGAAACTCCATTTACCTTGGTCTGTTTGAGGCCTTGAGACCTCTTCATCCTTTGTAGCCTCTAAATCAAACACTTGAAACAGAGATACACCTTGGTAGAGGGGAGTTTAGGAAAGAAGGTTCTTAGAGTCAGTGCTCATTCTGTTGCCCAGGCTGGAGTGCAGTGGCATGATCATAGCTCACTGGAACCTGAAACTCTTGGGTTCAAGCGATCTTCCAGTTTCAGCCCTCTTGAGTGGCCAGGACTACAGGCATGTGCTAACATGCCTGACTATGGAGGAAGATGTATAAAGCATCTACTAGCAAGCTCTGTCCCGTGCTGGGGATACATCAGTGAACAAAACAGGCAGAAATCTCTATCACGGGACTTCGGGGACCTCATCTCTAAAATAACAAAAATATGACACGATACAGTATAACAACTATTTATATAGCACTTACATTGTATTAGATATTATAAGTAATCTAGAGATGACTTAAAGTCATCTCTTACTACAAGAGAATCAGCAGATTTTGGTATCCATAGGATGGGAGGCTGGAAATTATAGTATCTAAATTCCCTGGGAAGACACAACTGTATATTCTGGCTATCCTCAATTTCTCTCCTCCCATTCTCTCTTTTATTTTATTTTTTTTTTGAGACAGGGTCTTGCTCTGTCGCCCAGACTGGAGTGCAGTGGTGCAATCATGGCTCAAGCATTCCTCCCACCTCAACCCCACTAGTAGCTGTGACTACAGACCTGCTGCCACCATGCCTAGTAATTCCTTTTTTTTTTTTTGAGATGGAGTTTCGCTCTTGTTGCCCATGCTGCAGTGCAATGGCACGATCTTGGTTCACTGCAACCTCCACCTCCCGGGTTCAAGTGATTTTCCTGCCTCAGCCTCCCGAGTAGCTGGGATCACAGGCATGCACCACCACGCCTGGCTAATTTTGTATTTTCAGTAGAGACAGGGTTTCTCCATGTTGGTTAGGTTGGTCTCGAACTCCCAACCTCAGGTGATCCACCCACCTTGGCCTCCCAAAGTGCTGGGATTACAGGTGTCAGATACCACGCCCAGCGCTAATTTTTAAATCTTTTGCAGAGACAGATTCTCACTATGTTGCCCAGGCTAGTCACGAACTCCTGGCCTCAAGTGATCCTCAGCCTCGGCCTCCCCAAGTGCTGAGTTTACAGGCATGAGACACCATGCCTGGCCTTTCCCCAGATATTTTTGTTCTTCAGTTGGTTGAATTCCTGGATGCTAAATCCTTGGATATTGAGGACCAATACTGAACAGGAGAGGGCTGTGGGGTTAATAGAGGATTTTCTTTTCTTTTTTAAGATGAAACTTTTATTTTTTTTGAGACGGAATCTGGCTCCCCTAGGCTAGAGTGCAATGGTTGAATCTCACTGCAACCTCTGCCTCCCAGACTCAAGCAATCCTCCTTCTTCAACCTCCCAAGTAGCTGGGACTATAGACGCGGGCCACCACACCCGGCTAATTTTTTGGTAATTTTTTTGTGCAGATGGGGTTTCACCATGTAGCCCAGGTTGGTCTTGAACTCCACGTACTCCACCTCCCAAAGTGCTGAGATTACAGGCGTGAGTCACTGTACCTGGCTGAACATTTTTTTTTTTTCTTTTTTGAGACGGAGTCTTGCTCTGTTGCCCAGGCTGGAGTGCAGTGGCACCATCTCGGCTCACTGCAAGTTCTGCCTCCTGGGTTCATGCCATTCTCCTGTCTCAGCCTCCCGAGTAGCTGAGACTACAGGCGCCCACCACCATGCCTGGCTAATTTTTTGTATTTTTAGTAGAGTGGGTGTTTCACTGTGTTAGCCAGGATGGTCTCGATCTCATGACCTCGTGATCCGCCCACCTTGGCCTCCCAAAGTGCTGGGATTACAGGCATGAGCCACTGCACCGGGCCACATTGTTTTTTTAGTTAAAAACAAAATTTGTTTTGAGACACAATCTCACTCTGTTGTCTGGGCTGGAGTATAGTGGTGCAATTTTGGTGCACTGCAACCTCCACCTCCTGGGCTCAGGTGATTCCCCTGTCTTAGCCTCCCAGGTAGCTACAGATGTGCACGATCATGCCCAGCTAATTTCTGTTTTTGGTCTTTTTTTTGAGACGGAGTCTTGCTCATCGCCCAGGTTGGAGTGCAGTGGTGTGATCTTGGCTCACTGCAACCTCCACCTCCCTGGTTCAAGTGATTCTCCTGGCTCAGCCTCCCGCGTAGCTGGGATTACAGGTCCCCGCCACCACACCGGCTAATTTTTGTGTTTTTAGTAGAGACAGGGTTTCACCATGTTGGCTAGGCTGGTCTCGAACTCCTGACCTCATGATCCGCCCGCCTCAGCCTCCCAAAGTTTACAGGGATTACAGGGATGAGTCACCGTGCCTAGCCTAATTTCTGTATTTTTTTATAGAGACAGGCTCTCACCATGTTGCCCAGACTGGTTGTCTTCTTTTTTTTTTCTTTTTTTTTTTTGAGACTCCCAGGCTGGAGTGAAATGGCACAATCTCATCTCACTGCAACCTTTTGTCTCCCGGGTTCAAGCGATTCTCTTGCCTCAGGCTCCCAAGTAGCTGGGGTTATAGTCTTCTGCCACCACACCTGGCTAATTTTTTGTATTTTTAGTAGAGATGGAGTTTCACCATGTTGGCCAGGCTGGTCTCGAACTCCTGACCTCAGGTGATCCACCTGCCTCGGCCTCCCAAAGTGATGAGATTACAGGTGTGAGCCACCGTGCCTGGCTTGGCCCAGGCTGGTCTTGAACTCATGGGCTCAAGTGAGCCACCTCCTTTGGCCTCCCAAAGTGCTGAGATTACAGGTGTTAGCTACTGCCCCTAGCCTTGGAACATTTTTTTTTTTTGAGATGGAGTCTCCCTCTGTTGCCCAGGCTGGAGTGCAGTGGTGCAATCTCAGCTTACTGCAACTACCACCTCCCGGGTTCAAGCAATTCTTCTGCCTCAGCCTCCTGAGTACCTGGGATTACAGGTACACTCCACCAAGCCCGGTTAATTTTTGTAGTTTTAGTAGAGACGGGGTTTCACCATATTGGCCAGGCTTGTCTCAAACTCCTAAACTCGTGATCCGCCCGCCTTGGCCTCCTAAAGCGTTGGGATTACAGGCGTGAGCCACCACGCCTGGCAGAACATTTTTTAAAAATCTTTGATTTTTATAGAAAGAACCTGTTCAAAACTTGCCAGACACCGCACACGAGAAGTTTCCAGAACCACAATGATGAAAAAAACTAAAACTGACAGACAGAAGAAAATGGGCAAACAGAACTGACCAACAGAACAAACAGAACAAAAATACCCCAGGCTAAACTGTCTCAAAATCAAGGTCCCAGTTGACCAGAGGATTCTAAAGAAACTCATGTGGCCAAGAGTGAGGAGACCCCAATGCCTGAGCAAGTACCCAGAGTGGAAGGAAAAACAATTCAGATATTCAAACCACAGTCCCTGCCCACTGGCCCCTCACGCTGTCAAGAGTGAGGCAAAGGGCTTCACAGCTTTTTGGGGCAGAGAAGAGAGTGATGACAATAACTTGAATAATGGGAGGAGGGGGATTTTTTTTTTTTTTGAGACAGAGTTTCACTCTTGTTGGCCAGGTTGGAGTGCAATGGCATGACCTCGGCTCACTGCAACCTCCGCCTCCCGGGTTCTAGGTGATTCTCCTGCCTTAGCCTCCTGAGTAGCTGGGATTACAGGCATGTGCCACCATGCCTGGCTAATTTTTTGGATTTTTAATAGAGATGGGGTTTCTCCATGTTGGTCAGGCTGGTCTCGAACTCCCAATCTCAGGTGATCCACCCTCCTCGGCCTCCCAAAGTGCTAGGATTACAGGTGTGAGCCACTGCGCCTGGTGAGGAGGGGAATTTTTATATTTCAACTTTTTGTTTTCTCTTCCCTTATAGGGGAAGAGGAGAGAGTGGTAGCTTGAAGTTAAGGAGAAAACAGTGATTTTTTTTCTTCTTCTTTAATGTAGAAAACATCTAGGAATGGCAGGCTGTCATGAAAAAAATGCCAAATTTGGCCAGTTCCTAAAGGGAGGTGGGCGCTTGTGTGGGTTGGTTATGAGAGGTACCAGCCTTGGGTGTTGCAGCCTCTTGGAAGAAAACACTCCAGATACAAATATTTGGGGGTGAGAGAGTAGAAGGGGGGCCAGAATGGGGAACCCTTAAGTGGTACCAAAATTAGCTGCCGCCTGCTCCCGGCTGGTGAGTTCCTGGGGTGTAGAGAGTAACAGAGAAGGAATTGGGGTCAAAGAGAAAATAGAGATGCTGATTAAAAAAAAAACAAAAAACTCTACTCAAGGCTCCATGGCCCTGGGTCTGAAGAGTAGAAAACTGCTAAGTGTAATTACAGTGCTTTCTTGAGTCATCCCCCACTGAACCTGAGCTCAGTTCTGGTGGAAAATCAATGCTGCCTGGACTAGGGGTATGGGCTGGTGGCCCAGTCTAGACTCTTGGCTCCCAGGGGAGAGGGGATGGGGGCGTCCCCTGCTGGAGACTATATATATGACAACAGCATATATTCCTGTATTTGAACCACTGTGGGTTTTCTGAGCCATTTCCCTACTTGAATTTCTTTTTTTTTCTTTCTTTGAGGCAGAGTCTTGCTCTGTCACCCAGGCTAGAGTGCAGTGGCCCAATCTCGGCTCACTGCAACCTCCGCCTCCCTGGCGGTTCTTCTGCCAGGGAGATTCAAGCGATTCTCTTGCCTCAGCCTCCCAAGTAACTGGGATTACAGGCACCCACCACCACACCAGCTAATTTTTTAAATTTTTAGTAGAGACGAAGTTTCACCATCTTGGCCAGGCTGGTCTTGAACTCCTGACCTCGTGATCCACCTTCCTCGGTGTCCCAAAGTGCTAGGATTACAGGCGTGAGCCACCGTGCCTGGGCCCCTACTTGAATTTCTTACCAAGGGCAGAATAGTGGATTTTTCCCCTGCCAATCATTAATTCATTATATACAATATGGTTATCCATAGAAACACCCCTACTCCAAACTCAGACTATGTGGATGGATGAGGCTTACTCCAGGCAGGGAGCACACAACCCAGAACCAACTCAATCAGCATATAACATTCTCTTGCCCATGATGATTGTTTTAGGGATGGGCATATAACCCAAGGAGATAAAAGGTACAAGGAGAATTTTGCTTCTTTCCCACTGGAGCTGGATGTAAGAAGACATAATATCTGGAGCTGCTGCAGTCATGTTGATACCAGAAGGGGAGAGCCAACCCAGAGAAAGATGTCATTTATTCACTCACTCAACAAAAATCTATTGAGTACTTGCTATGTGCCAAACACTGTTCTAGGGCTTAAGTCACCCACTTCAGCCTTCCAAAGTGCTGGGATTTCAGACATGAGCCAACATGCGCAGACCCCATCTGCTTCTCTCTCCTCCATCTTCACTACACTATTTTGTTTTTCTTTAATTAATTTATTTATTTGTTTTTGAGATGGAGTCTTGCTCTGTCGCCCAGGCTGAAGTGCAGTGGCACAATCTCTGCTCACTGCAACCTCCACTTCCCAGATTCAAGCAATTCTCCTGCCTTAGCCTCTGGAGTAGGTGGGATTACAGGCGTACACCACAATGCTTGGCTAATTTTTTGTATTTTTAGTACAGACAGGGTTTCTCCATGTTGGCCAAACTTGCCTCGAACTCCTGACCTCGTGATCTGCCTGCCTCAGCCTCCCAAAGTGCTGGGATTATGGGCATGAACCACCACGCACGGCCCACTACACTACACTATTTTAGTAAGAAAGATAAAGTTACACCTTGTAACTTGGGGTCAGGGAAGTTTTAGATTTTTTCTTTTTCCTTTTTTTTTTTTTCTTTTGAGACGGAGTCTCTCTCTATCATTCAGGCTGGAGTGCAGTGGCACTATCTCAACTCACTGCAACCTCTGCCTCCGGGGTTTAAGTGATTTTCCTGCCTCAGCCTCCCGAGTAACTGGGATCACAGGCATGTTCCACTACACCCGGCTAATTTTGTATTTTTAGCAGAGACGGGGTTTCTCCATGTTGGTCAGGCTGGTCTCAAACTCCCGACCTCAGGTGATCTGCCCACCTTGGCCTCCCAAAGTGCTGGGATTACAGGTGT
>NW_012105820.1:88006-103214 GCF_000951045.1 Mandrillus leucophaeus
TAGCCAGGATGGTCTCGATCTCCTGACCTCGTGATCCGCCCGTCTCGGCTTCCCAAAGTGCTGGGATTACAGGCTTGAGCCACCGCGCCCGGCCAGAGTCTCACTATGTTGCCCAGGCTGGTCACAAACTCCTGGCCTCAAACGATCGTCTGCCTCGGCCTCCTCAAGTGCTGAGTTTACAGGCATGAGACACCAGGCCTGGCCTTTCCTCAGATATTTTTGTTCTTCAGTTGGTTGAATTCCTAGATGCTGAACCCTTGGATATTAAGGGCCAATGCTGAGCAGGAGAGGGCTGTGGGGTTAGTAGAGGATTTTCTTTTCTTTTTTAAGAGGAAAATTTTATTCTACTTGAGATGGAGTCTGGCTCCCCTAGGCTGGAGTGCAATGGTTGAATCTCACTGCAACCTCTGCCTCCCAGACTCCAGCAATCCTCCCTCTTCAGCCTCCCAAGTAGCTGGGACTACAGACACAGGCCACCACACTCGGCTAATTTTTTGGTAAATTTTTTGTACAGATGGGGTTTCACCATGTGGCTCAGGTTGGTCTCGAACTCTGCCTACTCAGCCTCCCAAAGTGCTGAGATTACAGGCATGAGTCACTGTACCCGGCCTGAACATTTTTTTTTTTTAATTAAAATAATTTTTTTGAGACACAGTCTCACTCTGTTGCCTGGGCTGGAGTGTAGTGGAGTGTAGTCTAGGCTCACTGCAACCTCTGCCTCCAGGGTTCAAGTGATTCTCCCACCTCAGCCTCCCAAGTAGCTGGGACCACAGGTGTGCACCACTACATCTGGCTAATTTTTGTATTTTTGGTAGAGACGGGGGTTTCACCATGTTGGTCAGGCTGGTCTCGAACTCCTGACCTCGTGATCCGCCCACCTCGGCCTCCCAAAATGCTGGGATTCAGGCGTGAGTCACCACACCTGGCCCTTATTTATTTATTTATTTATTTTTCTTTTTGAGACAGCGCCTTGCTCTGTCACCCAGGCTGGATTGCAGTGACGCAATCTCGGCTCACTACAACCTCCACCTCCCGGGTTCAATTGATTTTCCCACCTCAGCCCCCTGAGTAGCTGGGATTACAGGCATCCAACATCATGCCTGGCTAAATTTTGTATTTTTGTAGAGATGGGGTTTCACCATATTCACCAGGCTGGTCTTGTACTCCTGACCTCAGGTGATCCGCCCACCTCAGCCTCCCAAAGTGCTGGGATTACAGGTGTGAGCAACCACACCCAGCCTATTTATTTATGTATTTTGAGAGGGAGTCTCACTCTGTCACCCAGGTTGGAATGCAGTGGTGCGATCTTGGTCCACTGCAACCTCCTCCTCCTGGGTTCAGGCAATTCTCTTGCCTCAGCTTCCCAAGTAGCTGGGATTACAGGCATAAGCCACCACGCCCAGTTATTATTATTTTTTTTTTGAGACGGAGTTTTGCTCTTGTTGCCCAGGATGGAGTGCAATGGCACGATCTTGGCTCACTGCAACCTCCACCTCCCAGGTTCAAGCGATTCTCCTGCCTCAGCCTCCTGAGTAACTGGGATTACAGGTATGTGACACCATGCCTGGCTAATTTTGTATTTTTAGTTGAGATGGGGTTTCTCCATGTTGATCAGGCTGGTCTGGAACTCCCGACCTCAGGTGATCTGCCCCTACTCGGCCTCCCAATGTGCTGATATTACAGGCGTGAGCCACCATGCCCGGCCTTAATTTTTATTTTTATTTATCTATTATTATTATTATTTTTTGAGACACAATCTCCCTCTGTCCTCCAGGCTGGAGTGCAGTGGCATGATCTCGGCTCACTGCAACCCCCGCCTCCTGGGTTCACCCCATTCTCCTTCCTCAGCCTCCCGAGTAGCTGGGACTACAGGCACATGCCACCACGCCGGGCTTATTTTTTGTATTTTTAGTAGAGATGGGGTTTCACCGTGTTAGCCAGAATGGTCTCAATCTCCTGACCTCATGATCTGCCCACCTCGGCTTCCCAAAGTGCTGGGATTACAGGGATGAGCTACCGTGCCCAGCCTATTTATTTATTTTTTCTTTCTTTCCTTTTTTTTTTTTTTTTGAGACGGAGTCTCGCTCTGTGGCCCAGGCTGGAGTGCAGCAGCGCAATCTCGGCTCACTGCAAGCTCCGCCTCCCAGGTTCACGCCATTCTCTTCCCTAGGCCTCCCGTGTAGCTGGGACTACAGGCGCCCACCACCACGCCCAGCTAATTTTTTTTTTTTTTTTGAGATGGAGTCTCGCTCTATCGCCCAGGCTGGAGTGCAGTGGCACCATCTCGGCTCACTGCAAGTTCTGCCTCTGGCTTCACTCCATTCTCCTGCCTTAGCCTCCCGAGTAGGTGGGATTACAGGCACCCACCACCACGCCCAGCTAATTTTTTTGTATTTTTAGTAGAGAGGGGGTTTCACTGCGTTAGCCAGGATGGTCTCAATCTCCTGACCTCGTGATCCACCTGCCTTGGCCTCCCAAAGTGCTGGGATTAAAGATGTGAGCCACTGTGCCCTGCCCTATTTATTTTTTTAATTGAAATGGAGTCTCACTCTGTTATCCAGGCTGGAGTGCAGTGGTGCGATCTCGGCTCATTGCAACCTCCCTTCCTGGGTTCAAGCGATTCTCGTGCCTCAGCCTCCTGAGTAGCTGGGACTACAGGTGCCCGCCACCATGCCTGGATAAGTTTTTGTATTTTTTCTTTTTTTCTTTTCTTTTCTTTCTTTCTTTTTTTTTTTTTGAGACGGAGTCTCGCTCTGTCGCCCAGGCTGGAGTGTAGTGGCCGGATCTCAGCTCACTGCAAGCTCTGCCTCCCGGGTTCACGCCATCTCCTGCCTCAGCCTCCGGAGTAGCCGGGACTACAGGTGCCCGCCACCTCGCCCGGCTAGTTTTTTGTATTTTTTAGTAGCGACGGGGTTTCACCGGGTTAGCCAGGATGGTCTCGATCTCCTGACCTTCTGATCCGCCCGTCTTGGCCTCCCAAAGTGCTGGGATTACAGGCTTGAGCCACCGAGCCTGGCCGTATTTTTTCAATAGAGACAGGTTTTCACCTTGATGGCCAGGCTGGTCTGGAACTCTTGGCCTCAGGTGATCCGCCTGCCTCACCCTACCAATGTGCTGGGTTTACAGGCATGAGCAACCTTGCCTGGCCACTATTTTTAAAATTTTTTGTAGAGGTAGGTCTCCCTATGTTGCCCAGGCTGGTCTCTAACTGCTGGGCTCAAGCAATCCTCCCAATCTGGTCTCCCAAAATGTTGGGATTACAAGCATGAGTTACTATGCCCAGTTTTATTTTTATTTTTTTAACATTCCTCACTGAGCACTCAACTTGTCATCTTTTTTTCTTCTCTTTTACCTCCTTACGTTATATCTTGGGCCTTATGTGTCCAAACTCTGAAGAGAGGAGACCAGCGCTGGAGTTGAGAGAGAAAAAAGAGCCGTGGTGATGAGGAGAGAGTTTAGTCTTGTACCTCCTCTTCCCTTTGGTTGCTGTTCATTGCCTGCTGCTTTCAAGTCTGTTTTGTTGAATTCTCAGGACTCAGTTGAGCTTAGTCTCTTGTCAGGCTATGCCAAAGCAGCACAGTAGCCTAGGGACTGTAGTCTAGGGACTGACAGTTGGGCCTCACTGGACTAAAGGTCTGGTTTTCCTTTCCCAGTCTGAAAAAGGGCCAGGCTCACAGTGAGAGCTGGAAAGTAGGGGACTATTTGCCTGCAAATTTCTCAATAGCACACACGCCATGCCTAGAACATTTCTGTCCAATAAACAGCATATGCTTGATAAACGTACTGAACTTAGCGGTGTCCCCAGTGCATTCTAGGTGAGGTCACCTCCTTTTGACAAGGTCCCCAGGACTTCATTGCACCTCCTGGCTAGTAGCGTATTCTAGGATGGGAAAGCTGCCTTTACATAATTACTCCTGATACATTCTAGACACGATCATCTTCTTGAAAGAGACCCAAATTTGACCAAGCATGGTGGCTTACGCCTGTAATCCCAGCACTTTGGGAGGCCGGGACGGGCGAATCATTTGAGGTCAGGAGTTCGAGACCAGCCTGGCCAACATGGTGAAACCCCGTTTCTACTAAAAATACAAAAATTAGGTGGGCGTGGTGGCGCATGCCTGTAATCCCAGCTACTCAGGAGGCTGAGGCGGGCGAATCATTTGAGGTCAGGAGTTCGAGACCAGCCTGGCCAACATGGTGAAACCCCGTTTCTACTAAAAATACAAAAATTAGCCGGGTGTGGTGGCGTAAGCCTGTAATCCCAGCTACTCAGGAGGCTGAGGCAGGAGAATCGTTTGAACCCGGGAGGCGGAGGTTGCAACGAGCTGACATCGCGCCACTGCACTCCAGCCTGGGCAACAAAAGCGAAACTCCGTCTCAAAAAAAAAAAAAAAAAAAAAAAAAAAGACCCAGGCCGGGTGCAGTGGCTCATGCTTGTAATCCCAGCACTTTGGAAGGCCAAGGCGGGCGGATCATCTGAGGTTGGGAGTTGGAAACCAGCCTGACCAACATGATAAAACCTGTCTCTACTAAAAATACAAAATTAGGTGGGCGTGGTGGCGCATGCCTGTAATCCCAGCTACTCGGGAGGCTGAGGCAGGAGAATCGCTTGAACCCGGGAGGCAGAGGTTGCTGTAAGCCGAGATCGCGCCATTGCACTCCAGCCTGGACAAGAGCGAAACTTAGTCTCAAAAAAAAAACCAAAAAACAAACAAACAAACAAAACCCAAATTTATCATCAGTGGTCACCTCAGAGCACCTGAATTCAGGCCTTTAAGTGCAAGTAGGATGCAGAATTCTGGAAGGGCCAGTAAGTGTGTGGCTCCTTGGGGAAGCGCGATCCAAGAGTTTACTAACCTAGGCACAGTACTCCAGAGGCGTACCCTGCGGCAGCCGCCAGATTCTCTAAGCCTCAGAATTCTTCAAGGCCAGTTTCATGTCCACTAGAGACCCAGGAGTCGAGACCATCAGGCACTGAGGAAGACGCCCCCGGCAGGGGCTGCGCAGGCGCGTGCGGCCTGAAAGGGCCCAGGCGCTCCACGCTGCGCAGGCGCAGGAGCGGCTCCTGCTAGTCCCGACAGCGGCGCCGGTGACTGAGGGGCCGGGACGTGGCGAAGTGGTGGCGGCGGGCGGCAAAGGAGCAGCCATGAGGGCCGGGCCCAGTCACCGACCGTGAGTAGTGGTGGAGGGGGAGTGGACAACGCGTGGGAAGAGGGTAACTTGGCGGAAGGATACATGACTTTGTGGGGTGGGCTCTGACTGTGGGAGACGGAAGGGCGTGGGGGAGGTACAGTTTGAGGTGATGATGGGAGAATTTGGGACACAGGTGGCTGCAGAGCTGGACAGGTTGGTGGAATGGGAAGGGTTTGCGTGCTGTGGAGTGAAGCAGCCCATTTGTATTATCCCTTCCTCCAGGAGCTTTTGGTCGCCTCTTCTTTTCCGCTTATTTCAGAGAATGATCGCGAGGGGAGGGTGGTAGAGGATGAAAGCTCTGTTGGAGCTGAAGAAGCCACCTCTGAACCAGGCAGAGGAAGGGTCGGTATCCTGGAGTAATAGGCTGGTCTGGGTAGAGGATGGGAGTCGGGAGCCCTCTTTTGAAAGCTGGGAGGGGTCTAGGGAAAAGAGGTGTAGGGGCTTCGAGTCAGGCAGGTTCGAAAGGCAGTCCACCATTGATAAAGCTGCTAGGTAACCTTGAGCAGGTCCCACTTAACCTTTCTGAACACCAGGAAGATGTCATGCTTCAAACGGGCTATTGCAAGCATCACCTATGTAATTGAGATTGTTTATGCAAATTGTGAATTGTAAGTACTATGCTGATGTTAATGTGTCACCAACAATATACTGGAAGTTAGACCTTACCATTGTTAATGGAATGACTGATTTCTCTGTTAAGGTAAGAAGCATATTGTTTGTAAAACCTCAGTAGACACATACGTGTTTTCTGTATGGGCATAGCAGATCATGTGCAGAACTACCAGTTCTGTAATGTGACGAATTAGCCATCAGACTTCTGTAGGAAAAATACCGTACTCTTTGGCGTTTTTACAAACGGTGTGTAGCTCCTCACCCAAAAGGATGGAGGGCCAATCTGTTAAAATACTTACTGAACATAGCTAACTTAGGTTGCCTTGTAATATAGTTGGCACTAACGTGCTTTAAAGAGTTGAGAAAAGGCCGAGCTCGGTGGCTCATGCCTGTAATCCGAGCACTTTGGGAGGCTGAGGCGGTCAGATCATGAGGTCAGAAGTTCGAGACCAGCCTGGCCAACATAGTGAAATCCCGTCTCTACTAAAAATACAAAAAATTAACCGGGTGTGGTGGCGGGCGCCTGTAATCCCAGCTACTTGGGAGGCTGAGGCAGGGGAATCACTTGAACCCGTTAGGCGGAGGTTGCGGTGAACTGAGATAGCGCCATTTGCACTCTAGTCCGGGCAACAGTGCGAGACTCTGTCTGGAAAAAAAAAAAAAAAAAAGAGTTGTGAAAACTAGTTTGAGACAAGCTGGGAGGGCTGCCCAGTGAGGGATGTGAAAATACAATTTGTTTTATTTTATTTTTGAGACAGAGTCTTACTCTGTCACACTCTGTCACCAAGCTGGACTGTAGTGGTGTCATCTTGGCTCGCAACAACCTCCGCCTCCCAGGTTCAAGCCATTCTCCTGCCTCAGCCTCCCGAGTAGCTGGGATTACAGATGCTCACCACCATGCCTGGCTAATTTTTGTAGTTTTAGTAGAGATGGGGTTTCACCATGTTGGCCAGGCTGGTCTTGATTTCCTCACCTCAGATGATCCACCCACCTCGGCCTCCCAAAGTGCTGGGATTACAGGCGTGAGCCACTGTGCCTGGCTATTTTGTTATCTTTATTTTCATTTTATTTTATTATAATTTTTTTTTGAGGTGGGGAAAGGAGTCTTGCTCTGTCACCCAGGCTGGAGGGCAGTGGTGCGAACTTGGCTTACGGCAACCTCCGCCTCCTGGGTTCAAGCAATTCTCCTGCCTCAACCTCCCTAGTAGCTGGGATTACAGGCACGCGCCACCATACCTGGCTAATTTTTGCATTTTTTTTAGTATAGTCAGGGTTTCGCCATTGCCGGCCAGGCTGGTCTTGAACTTCTGACCTCAGGTGATCCGCACCCCCACCTCCCCCAGCCTCCCAAAGTGCTGGGATTACAGGTGTGAACCACTGCGTCTGGCCCATTTTATTATTTTTAAATTATAAAAAGTTTTCCTTTGCAAAGGAGTTTCTGGCTGCTCTGGGGACCTGTCTCTATTTTGGAGGTCAGATATGCATACAGCAGCCCTCTAACTCTACTTTTTGTTACCCTGCTTATCAGTGGGATCTCCCAGGTGGAATATCTCAGAAGAGGAACCTAAGAGGTGTCTGGTTTTCCTGAGAGGCTGAAGAAACACTCCTGAGACGTTGTTTTTTAATGTAGACAAAGCAGAGGACAGTCAAACTATGTGTTTATGGAGAGAGAAAATGGGTTCTTTTTAATTTAATTTAATTAATTTATTTATTTATTTTGAGACGGAGTCTCGCTCTGTCGCCCAGGCTGGAGTGCAGTGGCGCAATCTCGGCTCACTGCAAGCTCCTCCTCCCGGGTTCACGCCATTCTCCTGCCTCAGCCTCCCATGTAGCTGGGACTACAGGTGCCCGCCACTGCACCCGGCTAAGTTTTTGTATTTTTAGTAGAGACGGGGTTTCACCGTGTTAGCCAGGATGGTCTCAATCTCCGGACCTCGTGATCCACCTACCTCGGCCTCCCAAAGTGCTGGGATTACAGACGTGAGCCACCGCGCCCAGCTTATTTATTTATTTTTTGACACAGAGTCTCACTCTGTTGCCCAGGCTGGACTGCAGTGGCGCAATCTTGGCTGCGTGCAACCTCCACTTCCCGGGTTCAAGCGATTCTCCTGCCTCAGCCTGCAAGTAGTTGCGATTACAGGCGCCCACCACCATACCTGGCTAGTTTTTGTATTTTTGGTAGAGATGGGGTTTCGCCATTTTGGTCAGGCTGGTCTCGAACTCCTGCCCTCGGGTGATCCGCCTGCCTCCGCCTCCCAAAGTGCTGGGATCACAGGCGTAAGCTACCAAGCCCAGCGAGAAAATGGTTTCTAAAATAGAGATGCAGACTCCTCTTAAAAGGACATAGACGCTTCAGCTTTGCTGGCTCTGAGGATTGAGACCTTGAACTGTCAAGGCCTTTTGGAAATCAATGAGTGATTTGTCTTTTACCTGAGTAAAGGTAGGGAGGGGCTATACTAGGTTCTTGAAGATTCACAAATAAGGGGAGTGTATTATTTTATAGGAATGGGGAAAATGAACCTGGTTGTTTTTAACTTCTGGTAAAATGTGTTTCACTTTTCTTTCTTTAAGATAATGGTTTTAAAAAGAAAGCATTTGTTACTATTGTGATGGGTCATTACAAAAATTTATTCCATCTTTGACTACTACATGGAGTAGAGTATAAAATGTTATACATTAAGTAGAGTATAAAGTGTTGAAGCTGGCCTAGCCATCTTATTTTATTTTTTAATAGTTGGACGTTTATTTTTAATGTTGGTAATGCATTTTTACCCCTACTGGAAATTTCCATCAGTTCAAATAAGCCCATAAATGCCACCCATGTTACGTTAAAATAATAGAGGTTTGTTCAGCTGTGATGAGAATTTCCTGTCCTCCTCTCCTTCTATTCTCTTTTGTATTTGTGGTTACTTTTATGCAGTACATGACCTTACAAAATGAGGATTTCTTCCCCTGGGAAAGAAAAAGGGGTGGACTAGTATCTTGATTGCCTGTTGTGTGAGAAGTTTTTCCAAAGGGGGACAGGAACTTTGGAGATTGAAGGACTTCCTGTGAATCTCTGACATAGCAGGGGCTAAAAGAAATATTTATTGGCTTCTTCTTATTATTATTTTTTTAATATTTTGAGACGGAGTCTCGCTCTGTCGCACAGGCTGGAGTGCAGTGGCGCGATCTCAGCTCACTGCAAGCTCCACCTCCCGGGTTCTCGCCATTCTCCTGCCTCAGCCTCCCGAGCAGCTGGGACTACAGGCGCCCGCCACCATGCCTGGCTAATTTCTTTTGGTATTTGTAGTAGAGACGGGGTTTCATTGTGTTAGCCAGGATGGTCTCGATCTCCTGACCTCGTGATCCACCCGCTTCGGCCTCCCAAAGTGCTGGGATTATAGGTGTGAGCCAACATGCCTTGCCTTGTTTTATTCTATTTTTTTGATACCGAGGTTCACTCTGTTGCCCTGGGTGGAGTGCAGTGGCGAGATCTCAGCTCATTGCAACGTCTGCCTCCTGGGTTCAAGTGATTCTCTGGCCTCAGCCTCTCGAGTAGCTGGGATTACAGGCACACGCCACCACACCTGGCTAATTTTTGTATTTTTAGTAAAGATGGGATTTCACCATGTTGGCCAGGCTAGTCTCGAACTCCCGACCTCAGGCGATCTGCCTGCCTTGGCTTCCCAAAGTGCTGGGATTACAGGTGTGAGCCACCACGCCCAGCTGAAAATCTTTTTTTTTTTTTAATTCTATTTATTAATTTGTTATTTTTTTGAGACAAGGTCTCACTCTGTTGCCCAGACTGGAGTGCAGTGGCGCCATCTCAACTCACTGCGACCTCCGCCTCCCAGGCTCAAGCAGTTCTCCTGCCTCAGCCTCCTGAATTGCTGAGATTACAGGCACGGCACTAACTGCCTGGCTAATTTTTGTATTTTAAGTAGAAATGGGGTTTCACCATGCTGGCCAGGTTGGTCTCGAACTCCTGACCTGAAATGATCCACCCGCCTCTGCCTCCCAGAGTGTTGGGATTACAGGTGTGAGCCACTGCACCCGGCCTAAAAACATTATGTTTAAAAACAAAATTATTGGTCGAGCATGTTGGCTCACTGCTGTAATCTTAGCACTTTGGGAGGCTGAGGTGGGTGGATCATTTGAGGTCAGGAGTTTGAAACCAGCCTGGTCAACATGGTGAAACCCCGTCTCTACTAAAAATACAAAGATTAGCTGGGCATGGTGGTGGTCACATGTAATCCCAGTTACTTGGGAGGCTGAGGCAGGAGAATCGCTTGAATCCAGGAGGTGGAGGTGGTAATGAGCCAAGCTCGTGCCACAGCACTCTAGCATGGGCGACAGAGCGAGTGAGACTCCGTCTCAAAAAACAAAAAACAAAACAAAATAAAAAGAAGTATTTAATATCTACTTCTGTCTTATTACCTCTCAAGGTCTTGATTGTTTCCCTGTCAAAGCTCTGTGACTTATAGTGAAAAGGACTACAATTTAACAAGAAAAATACTAACTTTTCTTTATTAAAGATGCATTTAATACAAGGAGGGAAATAAGTAATCTGCTTTGCTGGTTCAATTTTTGTTTTAATTTTTATTTATTTATTTGTTTACTTTTTGAGATGGAGTCTCACTCTTGTCGCCCAGGCTGGAGCGCAGGGGCGCAATCTCGGCTCACTGCAACCTCTGCTGTCTGGGTTCAAGCTTCTCCTGCCTCAGCCTCCTGAGCAGCTGGGGTTACAGGTGCCCGCCACGATGCCTGGCTAATTTTTGTACTTTAGTAGAGATGGGGTTTTGCCATGTTGGCCTGGCTGGTCTCGAACTCCTGACCTCAGGTGATCAGCCTAAGGGAGAAGACCACCCCTTATATTGTCTTATGCCCAATTTCTGCCTCCAAAGAAAGAAGAAGTAAAAACTAAAAGGCAGAAATGAAATCCATAAGCAGACAGCCCGGCGCCACACCTTGGACCTGGTAGTTAAAGATCTACCCCTGACCTAATAGGTTATGTTATCTATAGATTACCGACATTGCATAGAAAAGCACTGTGAAAATCCCTGTCCTGTTCTTTTTTTTTTTTTTTTTTTTTGAGACGGAGTCTCGCTCTGTCGCCCAGGCTGGAGTGCAGTGGCCGGATCTCAGCTCACTGCAAGCTCCGCCTCCTGGGTTCACGCCATTCTCCTGCCTCAGCCTCCCGAGTAGCTGGGACTACAGGCGCTCACCACCTCGCCTGGCTAGTTTTTTGTGTTTTTTTAGTAGAGACGGGGTTTCACCGTGTTAGCCAGGATGGTCTCGATCTCCTGACCTCGTGATCCGCCCGTCTTGGCCTCCCAAAGTGCTGGGATTATAGGCTTGAGCCACCGCGCCCGGCCGTCCTGTTCTAATTACTGGTGTATGCAGCCCAGAGTCACGTACCCCCTGCTTGCTCAATTGATCATGACCCTCTCACGCAGACCCCCTTAGAGTTGTGAGCCCGTAAAAGGGACAGGAATTGCTACTTGGGGAGCTCAGTTGTTGGAGACGTGAGTCTTGCCAAAGCTCCCGGCCAAATAAAGCCCTTCCTTCTTTAATTCGGTGTCTGAGGGGTTTTGTCTGCACCTTGTCCTGCTACAAGCCCACCTTGCGGCCTCCCAAAGTGCTGGGATTACAGGTGTGTGCTGGCTCAATTATTAAATGGTGGTTTGGTACAACACTGGATCATACTATTTCATGGGAAAATACAGGTCGTTTAAGAAGTGATTTAGGGCCAGGTGCGGTGGATTACGCCTGTGATCCCAGCACTTTGGGAGGGCGAGGCGGGTGGGTCACAAGGTCAGGAGTTTGAGACCAGCCTGGCCAATATGGTGAAACCCCATCTCTACTAAAAATACAAAAATTAGTTGGGCGTGGTGGTGGACGCCTGTAATCCCAGCTATCCGAGAGGCTGAGCAGGAGACTCGCTTATCGCTTAAACACAGGAGGCGGAGGTCGCAGTGAGCAGAGATCACGCCACTGCACTCCAGCCTGGGCAACAACAGAGGGAGACTCTGAAAAAAATAAAATAAATAAAAATAAGAAGTGATTTTGGTCTGCATGGTGGTTCATGCCTGTAATATCAGCACTTTGGGAGGCCTAGGAGGAGGATCACTTGAGCCCAGGAGTTCCAGACCAGCCTGGGTAATATGGTGAAACCCTCCCTTTACAAAAAATTAAAAATGAGCTGGGTGTGGTGGCATGTACCTATAGTCCCAGCTACTTGGGAGGCTGAGGTGGTAGGATCACTTGAGTCCAAGAGATCAAGGATGCAGTGAGCAGTAATCCGAGCTGTAATCACACTATTGCACTCCAGCCTGGGAGACAGAGTGAGACCCTATTTAAAACAACAACAAAAATAAGTGTTTTGTTTAAAAGATTTACTTGGTTACCAATTTTCTGGGAACTGACCCTGAAACTAGTTGGGAAAAATATACAAATCTAGAAACAACGTAAGTATCAATTTGCGAATTTGTGTAATGTCTTTTTTTCTACCAGTAAGTCATAACTAGGCTTGAATCGTAAGCTTTGTGGGTTCTGTGGCCTTGTTGAAAAATATTGGAGTTGATCCTTTCAGCAATCAACTTCAGCAAATATTTAAGTGTCTATCGTGTGTTATATCTTGTGCTAGGCGCTGGGAGGGAATTAAAATATAAATGACAAAATCATTTTTAAAGTGTTCACTGTTGGCCGGATGCAGTGGCTCACACCTGTAATCCCAGCAATTTGGGAGGCCGAGGTGGGCAGATCACGAGGTCAGGAGTTCAAAACCATCCTGGCCAAGATGGTGAAACCCCGTCTCTACTAAAAATATAAAAATTAGCTGGGCTTGGTGGCAGGCGCCTGTAATCCCAGCTACTTGGGAGGCTGGGATTGAGAATTCCTTGAATCCGGGAGGTGAAAGTTGCAGTGAGCTGAGATCGCGCCACTGCACTCCAGCCTGGGTGATAGAGCAAGACTCCATCTCAAAAAAAATCCCAGAAAACAAAAAGCAAAAATTAGCTGAGCTTAGTGGCAGGCAGCTGTAATCCCAGCTGCCCAGGAGGCTGAGGAAGGAGAATCGCTTCAACCTGGGAGGTGGAGGTTGCAGTGAGCCAAGGTCGCGCTATTGCACGCCAGCTTTGACAGGGTGAGACTCCATCTCAGAAAAAAAAAAGAAAAAGAGTTCACCTTTTTTTTTTGTTTTTTGTTTTTTTTGAGACGGAGTCTTGCTCTGTCGCCCACGCTGGAGTGCAGTGGCGCGATCTCGGCTCACTGCAAGGTCCGTCTCCCGGGTTCACGCCATTCTCCTTCCTCAGCCTCCCGAGTAGCTGGGACTACAGGTGCCCGCCATCAGGCCTGGCTAATCTTTTGTATTTTTAGTAGAGACAGGGTTTCACTGTGTTAGCTGGGATGGTCTCGATCTCCTGACCTCGTGATCCGCCCGCCTTAGCCTCCCAAAGTTCTGGGATTACAGGCGTGAGCCACCACACCCAGCCCTTTTTTTTGTTTTTAAGGCTAGCCAAGTGAAGCAGTGGGAATGAAGAAGCAACAAAGAAATTTGTAACTTGTTGTATCAATTAGTTGTAAAGAGCAGCGACATTTTAATTAGAGACCAGCACATAAATAGTTGAGTCAGTACAATAAGTGCTGTAATAGAGATCTGTACTAAGTGCTATGGGAACATTAGCTCTGCCTTGTAGTGGGAGGAGAAAGTTAGAGAAGACTTCCTAGAGAGTCAGTTGGGTCTTGAAGGAGGAATACAATTTGGCTGAGTCAGCCAAAAAAAGGATTGGAAAAGTGACTGTTTGAAGTGAGAAAAATAGCTTGTACAAAGATACAGATGTGCAAGAAGTATGGACATGTGGACTAGTTTAATGTGGCAAGATCATGGGGTATGAGGAAGGAATAGAAGGAAGTGAGGTGAGAGATGGGTTGGAATCCAGTTATGGGTGACCTTAGTAAGGGGTCTGAATTTTATTTTGTAGGTGCTGAGGAGTCATGGAAGAGTTTTTAAACCAGGTAAGGAACATGTTTAGATCACTATTTAAGTAGAAGTAACTGTTGACATTGTAGAAGTTAGATTTTAAAAGGCACAATTGATTGTAGGGAGACTAGTTGGTTGGGAGACTGGTGTGATGAGAGATATTGAAGATATCAGGCACAGTAGTCATGGTGGAATTGTAGACAGATTGAATAACTTTTTAGGAGAGTAACTAAAAGGATCTCATTGACTTTATATTGGGGAATGGGTAGAGAAGAAGGAGTTGTCAACGATGGAGTTGAAATTGCTGGCTTGGACAATTAAGTGGAATGTGATGTCATTAACCAAGTTAGGGAATACAAGAGTAAAAGAGGGTATTACATTTGAGGGAAATAAGTTTGATTTTGGTGTGTAGTATTTGAGGTATCTGGGAAATCCAATAGCAAATCCAATAGGCTTCCGGATATATATATAGGTCTTGAGTAGAAAGGTTCAGAAGGAAGATACAGATTTAGTAGTCATTGACATATTAGTAGTTAAAGTCAGATTGATGACCCTGTGAGTCCAAGCTTCAGTTGCTTTATATGTTGTTCATTCATATCTTTGAGAGATTAGCCTTGCAGGAATGTGGCATGACAACTACTACTTCATAGTACAGTGCTAGTCCTTTTCCTTATTTTTCAATTTTTTTTTTCTGTGAACTTTTTTTTTTTTTTTTTGAGACAAAGTGTCACTCTGTCGCCCAGGCTGGAGTACAGTGGCACGATCTCGGCTCACTGCAACCTTAGTCTCCGGGATTCAAGCAATACTCCTGCCTCTCCCAAGTAGCTGGAACTACAAGCTCACACCACCATGCCCAGCTAATTTTTGTATTTTTAGTAGAGACGGGGTTTCACCATGTTGGCCAGGGTGGTCTCAAACTCCTGACCTCAGGTGATCCACCTGCTTCGGCCTCCCAAAATGCTGGGATAACAGGCATGAGCCACCATGCCCAGTGGAACTTGTCTTTTTTTTTTTTTTTTGAGAGGAAGTCTCCCTCTGTCGCCCATGCTGGAGTGCAGTGGGGCGATCTCGGCTCACTGCAACCTCCGTTTCCTGGGTTCGAACTCCTGACCTTGTAATCCGCCTGTCTCAGCCTCCCAAAGTGCTGGGATTACAGGCCTGAGCCACCGTGCCTGGCCCCTTTCCTTTTTTTTTTTTTAATAGAAACAGAGTCTCACTGTGTTGCTCAGGGTGCTGTCAAAATCCTGGCCTCAAGTGATCCTCCTGCCTCAACTTCCCAAAGTGCTAGGATTTTAGGTGTGAGCCACTGTGCCCAGCCTTTCTTTTTTAACTGGCATCACTTTCCACTTTTTTGGAGGATTCTTTTTATAGCTTGTTTGCAAGGTAGGACATCCTGTTTTCAACTTCTCCCCCTTCTTGCTGTTATTCAAAGCAATTGGT
>NW_012105820.1:103280-104856 GCF_000951045.1 Mandrillus leucophaeus
CGGATCTCAGCTCACTGCAAGCTCCGCTTCCCGGGTTCACGCCATTCTCCTGCCTCAGCCTCCCGAGTAGCTGGGACTACAGGCGCCCGCCACCTTGCCTGGCTAGTTTTTTGTACTTTTTAGTAGAGACGGGGTTTCACCATGTTAGCCAGGATGATCTCCATCTCCTGACCTCATGATCCGCCCGTCTCGGCCTCCCAAAGTGCTGGGATTACAGGCTTGAGCCACCGCGCCCGGCGCAATTGGTCTTTAAGAACAAAAACTTACGTATTGCTCTGTCTGTGCTAGGAGCTAAAATATAAGTATTTAGTGTTTTCTCCTTCATACCCACCTAGAGTTTATGTCCTGATGGGAGAAACAAGTTAACTCTCAATCACAGAGTTAAGAGTGATGATAGAGGTCTTTAGAGTGTAATGAAAATATGTTAACCCTTAACTCATATTTGGGGAGAATCAAGGAAGGCTTCTGGATGGAGGATTGTCCAAAGACCTGAAGGATGAGTACGATTTAGGTGAAGAGTCAGAGGAAGATCATTGGCAGCAGAGGGACCATTGTTTGTAAAGTACAAGAAGCTTAACATTTTATTGTCACTGTTTGGAATGAATAGCTTGTCTTTTATGAAAAATGGGTTTTCAACTCTGTTGTACTAAAGAATGATACATACCTTTATATAAAACATTTTTCTTTTCCTCTGGACAACTGCAGGAAATCTCAGAACAGCTGTGCAAGTGAAAAATTAGAATCTTGAGCTGGGCGCGGTGGCTCACGCCTGTAATCCCTGCACTTTGGGAGGCCAAGGCGGGCGGATCACGAGGTCAGGGGATCGAGACCATCCTGGCTAACACGGTGAAACCCTGTCTCTACTTAAAATACAAAAAATTAGCTGGGCGTGGTGGCGGGTGCCTGTAGTCCCAGCTACTCAGGAGGTTGAGGCAGGAGAATGGCGTGAAACCCCGGAGGCGGAGCTTGCAGTGAGTCGAGATGGTGCCACTGCACTCCAGCCTGGGTGACAGAGCGAGACTACATCTCAAAAAAAAAAAAAAAAATTAAAAACAAGAGTCTTGAAAAATAGATGTTAGATTTCTAATCCTTCTAATACCTCCATCGTTTTTTTCTTTCTTTTTTTCTTTTTTTTTTGAGACAGAGTCTTGCCGTGTTGCCCAGGCTGGAGTGCAGTGGCCTGATCTCGGCTCACTGCAAGCTCCGCCTCCTGGGTTCACACCTTTTTCCTGCCTCAGCTTCCCGAGCTGCTGGGACTACAGGTGCCCGCCACCATGCCTGGCTAATTTTTTTGTATTTTTAGTTGAGACGGGGTTTCACTCTGTTAGCCAGGATGGTCTCAATCTCCTGACCTCGTGATCCACCTGCCTCGGCCTCCCAAAGTGTTGGGATTACAGGCGTGAGCCACTGCATCCGGCCCTGCATTGTTTTTTTCTTTAAGTAAATCTAGGAAGCTAACCCCTACTTAAAAGGAGACACTTTGGCCGGGCACGGTGGCTCAAGCCTGTAATCCCAGCACTTTGGGAGGCCGAGGCGGGTGGATCACGAGGTCAGGAGATCGAGACCATCCTGGCTA
>NW_012105820.1:104906-116286 GCF_000951045.1 Mandrillus leucophaeus
TCCCAGCACTTTGGGAGGCCGAGGCGGGTGGATCACGAGGTCAGGAGATCGAGACCATCCTGGCTAACACAGTGAAACCCCATCTCTACTAAAAATACGATAAACTAGCTGGGTGCGGTGGCAGGCGCCTGTAGTCCCAGCTACTCGGGAGGCTGAGGCAGGAGAATGTTGTGAACCCGGGAGGCGGAGCTTGCAGTGAGCCGAGATCATGCCACTGCACTCCAGCCTGGACCACAGAGCGAGACTCCGCCTCAAAAAAAAAAAAAAAAAAAAGTAGACACTTTGTGGGAAAGTTTAAAAAGTCTTTGACATGGTCAGGCATGGTGGTTCATGCCTGTAATCTCAGTACTTTGGGAGGCAGAGGTGGGTGTATTGCTTGAGCCTAGGAGTTCCCAGGTTTGAGACCAGCCTGGGAAACATGGTGAAATCCCATCTCTACAAAAAATACAAAAATTAGCCGGGTATGGTTGCTCACACCCGGAATCCCAGGTACTCTGGAGGCTGAGGCAATAGGATTGCTTGAGCCCAGAAGGCGGAGGTTGCAGTGAACCAAGATCACATCACTGCACTCCAGCCTGGGTGACAACGTGAGACCCTGTATCAAGGAAAAAAAAAAGTATTTGACAAACTGATTCTAAAATTTATATGGAAAGGCAAAGGGACTAAAATAGCCAAAACAATTTTGAAGAAGAACAACAGAGTTGGAAGACTAATACTGTCTGATTTCAAGACTTACTAAAAAGCTATAGTAATCAGAACAGTGTGGTGTTGGCAGAAGGATAGATACATAGATCAATGAACAGAACAGAGGTTCAGAAATAGATTCAGGCTGGGCATGGTGGCTTATGCCTGTAATCCCAGGACTTTGGGAGGTCGAGGTGGGGGATCACTTGAGGTCAGGAGTTTGAGACGAACTTGGCCAACATAGTGAAAACCCATCTCTACTAAAAATACAAAAATAAGTGGGGCGTGCTGGTACGCACCTGTAGTCCCAGTTACTCAGGAGGCTGAGGCAGGAGAATCACTTGAACCCAGGAGGCAGAGGTTGCAGTGGCTGAGATCATTCCACTACACTCCAGCCTAGGTGACAGAGCGAGACTCCATCTCAAAAAAAAAAAAAAGAAAAGAAAAAAAAGAAACAGGCTGGGCACGGTGGCTCATGCTTGTAATCCCAGCACTTTGGGAGGCCGAGGTGGTTGGATCATGAGATCAGGAGATCGAGACCATCCTGGCTAACACGGTGAAACCCCGTCTCTACTTAAAATACAAAAAATTAGCCGGGCGTGGTGGCAGGCGCCTGTAGTCCCAGCTACTCGGGAGGCTGGCGTAAACCTGGGAGGCAGAGGCTGCAGTGAGCTGAGACGGCGCCACTGCACTCCAGCCTGGGCAACGGAGCAAGACTCCATCTCAAGGAAAACAAAAACAAAAACAACAGATTCACACTATTAAATATGGCTATTGATATTTGACCAAGGTGCAAGGGCAATTCAGTGGAGAAAGAATAGTCATCTCAACAATTACACCTAAATGTAATTTGTAAAATTATAAATTTTTTTATTATTTTGTTTTAATTTTAATTTTTTTTTTTTTTTTTTTTTTTTAATAAAGGTGGGGTTTTGCCATGTTGCCCAGACTGGTCTCAAACTCCTGGACTCAAGCCATCTGCTTACCTCAGCCTTCCACAGTGCTGGGACTACAGGTGTTAGCCACCATGCCCGGCCTAAACTATAAGAGATTTAAAAGAAGATAACAGGTAATCCTTATTACATTGAGCTAGGCAAAGAGTTCTTAGATATGTCACCAAAAGCAAGATCCATAAAATAAAAAGTTGATACATTGGATTTCATCAAAATTAAAAACTTTTGCTTTGCAGTAGACTATCAAGTAGATGAAAATATAAGCAACACACTGGGAGAAATGTTTGCCAATTATATATCAGACATGCAGGTCATATTAGAAATGTATAAAGAGGTTGGATGAAGTGACTTACACCTGTAATCCCAGCACTTTGGGAGGCGAAGGTGGGTGGATTACGAGGTCAGGAGATCGAGACCACCCTGGCTAACACATTGAAACCTCATCTCTACTAAAAATACAAAAAATTAGCCAGGCATGGTGGCTTGCGCCTATAGTCCCAGCTACTCGGGAGGCTGAGGCAGGAGAATCTCTTGAACCTGGGAGGTGGAGGTTGCAGTGAGCCGAGATCGCACCACTGCTCTGCAGCCTGGGCAACAGCAAGACACGCTCTCAAAAAAAAGGTGCGGGCACGGGGGCTCGTGCCTGTAATCCCAGCACTTTGGGAGGGCGAGGCAGGTGGATCACAAGGTCAGGAGTTCGAGACTAGCCTGGCCAATATGGTGAAACCCTGTCTCTACTAAAAATACAAAAAGAATTAGCCAGGCGTGGTGGCACATGCCTGTAATCCCAGCTACTTGGGAGGCTGAGGCAGGAGAATTACTTGAATCTGGGAGGCAGAGGTTGCAGTGAGCCGAGATCGTGCCACTGCACTCCAGCCTGGGTGATAGAGCTAGACTCCATCTCAAAAAAAAAAAAAAAAAAAGTATAAGGAGCTCAAAACTCAGCGAGAAGAAAGCAAACAACGCCATTAAAAAAATGGGCTGGACCCAGTGGCTTATGCCTTTAATCCCAACACTTTAGGATGCCAAGGCAGGCAGATCACTGGATCCCAAGAGTTTGAGATCAGCCAGGGCAACATGGCAAAACTCTGTCTTGACAGAAAAAAAAAAAAAAATACAAAAGTTAACTCAGTGTGGTGGCATGTGCCTGTAGTCCCAGCTACTCGGGGACTGAGGCAGGAGAATCGCGTGAACCTGGGAGGTGGAGGTTGCAGTGAGCTGAAATTGCGCCACTGCACTCTAGCCAGGGAGACAGAGTGAGACTGTGTCTCCTAAATAAATAAATAAATAAGACCTAAGTATTTATTCAAGTGAAATAAAAATCTGTGTTCACAAAAAAACTTGTCTGTGACTGTTTACAGCAGCTTTATTTATAGTCACCACAAACTGGAAAGAACCTGAATGACTCTTAGCTGGGGAATGGATAAACTGTGATATATCTACACAATGGAATACTCTTCAGCAATAAAAAGGAACTATTCACATATGCAGTAACGTGAATGAAATTCATTGGTATTATGCTCAATGAAAGAAACAAAACTCAAAAGGCTGTAGTCTGTATGACTGCATTTGTATGATGTTCTGGGGAAAACTCAAAACTATAAGGACAGTGGGGAACAGATCAGTGATTGCCTGGGGATAAGAGTAGAGAGACAGTGAGCCGGGTGCAGTGGTTCATGCCTGTAATCCCAGCACTTTGGGAGGCCGAGTTGGGGCAGATCACCTGAGGTCGGGAGTTTGAGACCAGCCTGACCAACATGGAGAAACTCCGTCTCTATTAAAAATACAAAATTAGCCGGGTGTGGTGGCGCTTGCCTGTAATCCTAGCTACTCAGGAAGGCTGAAGCAGGAGAATCGCTTGAACCCGGGAGGTGGAGGTTGCGGTGAGCTAAGATGGCACCATCGCACTCCAGCCTAGGCAACAAGAGTGAAACTCCTTCTCAAAAAAAAAAAAAAAAAAAAAAAAAAACTGTAGAGAGAGAGTGGCCAAGTGCGGTGGCTCATGCCTGTAATCCAGCACTTTGGGAGGCTGAGGCGGGCAGATCATGAGGTCAGGAGTTCAAGACCAGACTGGCCAATGTAATTAAACCCTGTCTCTACTAAAACTGCAAAAATTAGCTGGGCATGGTGGCGCGCACCTGTAGTTCTAGCTACTCGGAACGCTGGGGCAGGACAATTGCTTGAACCTGGGAGTCGGAGGTTGCCATGAGCCGAGATGGCACCACGCTGCACTCCAGCCTGGTGACAGAGCGAGACTGTCTCAAAAAAAAAAAAAAAAAAAAAATGTAGAGAGTTTGACTGCAAAGAGGTAGTATGAGGAAATTTTTGGGGGGTGACATGACTGTTCCATGTTTTGATTGTGGTTGTGGTTACACGACTATGCATTTATGATAACTCTTAGAACTGAACACTAAAAGAGTGTTTTTTTTTGTCTGGGGCGGAGAAGAGAGGCTTTAAAGACTAATTCCAGAAATGTAATTCTCTAAATACATTTGAATTTTTAGCTTAATTTTCTTTTTTAATATGTTTTACATAATTAAAAGTGAAAAGTCTAGAAAATTTAAATCCTTTTGAATTTATTTTACTTAGAAATGCAGTTGTGGGTTTTTTGTTTTGTTCTGTTTTGTTTTGTTTTGTTTTTGAGACAGAGTCTTCTCTGTAGCTCAGGCTGGAGTTCAGTGGCACAATCACAATTCACTGCAACCTGTGCCTCCGGGCTCAAGCGATCCTCCCACCTAAGCCTCTTGAGTCGCCGGCACTACAGATGGCGCGCCACCATGCCTGGCTAATTTTTTGTGGGTATATTTTTTTTAGAGATGGGGTTTTGCCATGTTGCCCAGGCTGGTCTTGGACTCCTGGGATCAAGTGCTGGTCACCTCAGCCTCCCAAAGTGCTGGGATTACAGGTGTGAGCCTCTGTGCCCAGCTCACTTTGTTTTTTTGAGACAAGGTTTCCCTCTCACCCAGCTACTCGGGAGGCTGAGGCAGGAGAATCGCTTGAACCCAAGAGGCGGAGGTTGCCGTGAGCTGAGATCACACCATTGCACTCCAGCCTGGGCAACAAGAGTGAAACTCCGTCTCAAAAATAAAAAAAAAATTTGAATTTGACCTTGATTTCTCCTTACCCTTTATCCGACATATCTGGTTGGTCCCAGTTCTGATTTTAACATTGAAGGTCTCCTAAATCTGCATTTTTTCGTTTGTAACATATTGCCAAATTCTTGGATGAGACCTTTTTTATTTCATATTTCAACAGTTACAGTAGCCTCCTAACTAATCTGCATGTCTGGAGGCTTATCACCTCTCTCTAGTCTGTCCACCACACTGCCACAAGAGTGATCTTCCTAAGCTGTAAGATTACTTATACCCTTTCCCTTTAAGGCCCTGGTGCCTGATACGTAGCAGATGCTTGATTCCATCATCCTGCCTCACTTTATTATATTTTTGCTCAAGCTATTTTCTTCCAAGGACATTTCTTCCAAAATAGACAAACATAACCAATTATCTGAACAAACATAACCAAGACTCTCCTAATTAAGCTTTAGGATTTAGCTCATAGTTAATCTCTTCTGTGAAGTCTTCCCCGTTCCCAAGGCACTATTAATCACTCTTGCTGATGGGCTACTCTGACATTTTACTATCCTGCTAACATTACCTTTATTATTGTTTTTTACGTTGTTTAAAGGGCAACATCTCATTCTATAAAATAGAATGCATGTTTCTTACATTTATTATTTAATTGCCATTCTGTTTCCTCATCTGGATTGTGAGCTTTTTGTAGGTAGGGGTTACGCCTTTTTCACTTTTTTTTTTTAATAGACAGGATCTCACTGTGTTCCCAGGCTTGGAGTGCCATGGCATTGTCATAACTCACTGCAGCTTCTAAACTCTTGGGCTCAAGCAGTCCTCCTGCCTCAGCCTCCCAAGTAGCTAGGACTACAGATGCAAGCCAGTGTGCCAGCTAATTTTAAAATATTTTGTGGAGATGGGGTCTCAATATGTTGTCCGGACTGTTTTTTTTTCTTTTTTGAGACAGAGTTTAATTCTCCACCAGGCTAGAGTATAGTGGTGCTGTTATAGCTCACTGCAACCTCAAATTCCTGGGCCTAAATGATCCTCTTGTGTCAGCCTCCCAAGTAGCTAGGAGAGTAGACACAAGCCACTGTGCCTGGCTAATGAAAAAAAAAATTTTTTTGGCCAAGACAAGGTCTCGCTATATTGCCCATGCTGGTCTCAAACTCCTGGCTTCAAGTGACCCTCCCACCTCAGCCTCCCAAAGTGCTGGGATTACAAGTGTGAGTGCCTGGCCCTTTTTTACCTTTTTAATGTCAGCACCTGACAACTAAGCCTGCCAAATATAGAGTTTCTACTGTGTTTTCAGCATTGGTGGTACACAAAACAAGATAGACAAAGTCCCTGCTGTTATGGAGCATACATTCCAGTGAGGGCAAACAGACAACAAACAGCTTTTTTTTTGTTTTTGTGTTTTGAGACGGAGTTCCGCTCTTGTTGCCCAGGGTGGAGTGCAATGGTGCGATCTCGGCTCACCACAACCACAACCTCCGCCTTCCAGGTATGAGCAATTCTCCTGTCTCAGCCTCCCAAGCAACTCAGATTACAGGCATGCACCACCACGCCCGGCTGTTTTTTTTGTATTTAGTAGAGACGGGGTTTCACCATGTTGGTCAGGATTGTCACGAACTCCTGACCTCCAGTGATCCACCGGCCTCAGCCTCCCAAAGTGCTGGAATTACAGGCGTGAGCCACCGTGTCCAGCAACAGACAGCTTTTTAAAAATCAGTTAATGGCCGGGCATGGATGGCTTATGCCTGTAAACCCAGCACTTTGGGAGGCCGAGGCAGGCAGATCACTTGAGGTCTGGAGTTCAAGACCAGCTTGGCCAACATGGTGAAACCCTGTCTCTACTAAAAATACCAAAAATTAGCTGGGTGTGGTGGCATGAGCCTGCAGTCCCAGCTATTCAGGAGGCCGAGGCAGGATAATCGCTTGAACCGGCAGGCAGAGGTTACAGGGAGCCAAGATCGTGCCACTGCACTCCAGCCTGGGCTACAGAGCAAGACTCAGTCTCAAAAAAACAATAAAAAAGTCAGTTAATGGCCGGGCATGGTAATCCCAGCACTTTGGGAGGCCTAGGTGGGTGGATCACTTGAGGCCAGGAGTTCAAGACCAACCTGGCCAACATGACGAAACCCCATCTCTACTTTTATACAAAAATTAGCTGGGCATGGTGGTGGATGCCTGTAATCCCAGTTACTTGGGAGGCTGAGGCAGGAGAATTGCTTGAACCCGGGAGGCGGAGGTTGCAGTGAGCCAAGATCGTGCCACTGTACAGCCTGCGAGATAGAGCGAGACTCCATCTCAAAAATAAAACAAAATAAAAATCAGTTAATGATAAATACTATAAAGAAAAATAGAGGATGTGATAATATGAAATGAATAGCTACTTTAGATTGGGAGACTATCTCTCTGAGGATATGGCATTTAAGATCTAGGAGTATATGAAGATCAGCAGATCAAACATTATAGTGCAGAGCACCTAAGGAGGAATGAACTTGGTATGTTGGAGGAACAGAAATCAGGCCAGTACTGTTTGAATACGGTGAATGAAGGAGAGAATGACCAGAGATGAGAAAGGTAGAGGCTACATGACAGTGAGATTTGGAAGCTAGGGTAAGGTGTTTCGTTTCCTTTGGAGTGTTTTTTTTTTTTTTTTTAGATGGGGTCTCACTCTGTCACCTAGGTTGGAGTGCAGTGGCGCAATCTTGGCTCACTGTAACCTCTACCACCGGGCTAAGGGATCCTCCCCCCTCAGCCTCTCAAGTAGCTGGGACCATAGGTGCACGCCTCTACGTCTGGCTAATTTTTTTGTATTTTTGGTAGAGATCAGATTTCACCATGTTGCCCAGTCTGGTCTCAAATTCCTAAGCTCAGGCAATTCACCTGCCTTGGCCTCCCAAAGTGCTGGGATTTCAGGCGTGAACCACTGCACCCAGCCTCCTTTGGAGTTTTTAAGTATGAGTATGAGATGACTTGATTTGTGACTAGAAAGAATGATCAGTTGCTGTGTTAGAAATGGATTGTAGTGGCCGGGCACGGTGGCTCAAGCCTGTAATCCCAGCACTTTGGGAGGCCGAGACGGGCGGATCACGAGGTCAGGAGATCGAGACCATCCTGGCGAACATGGTGAAACCCTGTCTCTACTAAAAAATACAAAAAACTAGCTGGGCGAGGTAGCGGGTGCCTGTAGTCCCAGCTACTCGGGAGGCTGAGGCAGGAGAATGGCGTGAACCCGGGAGGCAGAGCTTGCAATGAGCTGAGATCCGGCCACTGCACTCCAGCTCCGGAGACAGAGCAAGACTCCGTCTCAAAAAAAAAAAAAATGGATTGTGGTGTAGGCGCGGTGGCTCACGCCTGTAATCCCAGCACTTTGGGAGGCCAAGGTGGGTGGATCACTTGAGGTTGGGAGTTCGAGACCAGCCTGACCAACATGGGGAAACCCCACCTCTACTAAAAATACAAAATTAGCTGGGCGTGGTGGCGCATGCCTGTAATCCCAGCTACTCAGGAGACTGAGGCAGGAGAATTGCTTGAACCCGGTTTGCGGTGAGCCGAGATCACACCATTGCAATCTAGCCTGGGCAACAAGAGCGAAACTCCATCTCCAAAAATAAATAGATTGTAGAAGGAAGCAAGACCAGTAACAAGGCTCTTTGCACGAATCACATGAGACTTTATGGTAACTTGGACTGGGGTGATGGTATAAAAGCTGTGGAAAGGTGGACAGATTTGGCATGTCTTTTGGAAGTGAAGTTGACAGGGCTTGCTTTGGGATTGTTACAGGTAATAAGAAATCATGGATAGCTTCTAGATTATTGACTGGAGCAACCAGGGAAGTAAAATGTTGATGCTGTTAATTGAGATGAGTAAGCCTAGCAGAATATAATTGTCTAGAATTCTTGGACAGTGGTGGCTCATGCCTGTAACCCAGCACTTTGGGGGCTGAGACAAGAGGATCGCCTGAGCCCAGGAGTTTCAGACCAGCCTGGGTAAGATAGAGAGAACCCGTGTCTACAAAAAATAAGAAAGTTAGCCATGTGTGGTGGTACATGCCTGTGGTCCCAGCTACTTGAGGGGCTGAGGTGGGAGGATGGCTTGAGCCCAGGGGGTGGAGGTTGCAGTGAGCTGTGATTGTGCCACTACACGTCAGCCCTGGCAACAGAGTGATAACTTGTCTAAAATAAAAAAAAAAAATTGTCAGCCGGCACGGTGGCTCATGCCTGTAATCCCAGCACTTTGGGAAGCCGAGGCGGGTGGATAGACCATCCTGGCTAACTCGGTGAAACCCCGTCTCTACTAAAAATACAAAAAATTAGCCGGGCATGGTGGCGGGCACCTGTAGTCCCAGCTACTCGGGAGGCTGAGGCAGGAGAATGGCATGAACCTGGGAGGCAGAGCTTGCAGTGAGCCGAGATTGTGCCACTGCACTCCAGCCTGGGTGACAGAGCGAGACTCTGTCAAAAAAAAAAAAAAAAAAAAATTATCTTTTGGTCCTGCCAGGTTTGAGATACTTATTAGGTATCCAAATGGAGAAATTAGATAGGCAGTTGGATAGAAATGCCTGGCATTCCTAGGAGAATTCTGAGCTGAAATAGATAGAATTTGTAGTCATGGAATTTAATCAGGAGGTCATCTACGGATGGTTTGTGGCTAGAGAAGAGCAATTTGAAAGAGAAGGACTAGCTAGTGAGGTAGGTGGAAAACCCAGAAAGTGATGCTATAGAAGGCAAGTAAAGAAGTGTTTCAAGAAGGGAGTGGTCAGCCTGCGTAACATAGTAAGACCCTATGTCTACAAAAAATAGAAAATTAGCTGTCTGGTGGCACATGCCTGTGGTAGTCCCAGCTATTCAGGAGGCTGAGGTGGGAGAATTACTTGAGTCTGGGAGGTTGAGGCTGCAGTAAGCAGTGATTGTGCCGCTGCACTCCAGGTGACAGAGCTAGACACTCTCAAAAAAAACAAAAAACAAAAACACGGAGTGGTGAGCTCTGTTGAATGCTATATAGAGGTCACGTAACAGAGAAGTACTCACAGGATTTGACAAGCTAGGGACCTAGGGATTATTGGTGACTTCCAGTAGACCTGTTCATTGGAGTGGTGGAAATAGAAGTCTAATTGTAGTTGATTGAAGGGGAAAAGTAAGATGAAGAAACATTTGATCATTTTTTTTTTGGTTTTTTTTGGTAACAGGTTTTGGTATCCAGTTTCTTTGAAAACTTCCTGTGTCATTGTAACTAAGTACTTACCTGTTTGTATTCCAGTTGAATATGTGGCTTCCCGCTCCCCGCCCCCACCCCGCAAGACGGAGTCTCAGTCTCTTGCCCAGGCTGGAGTGCAATGGCGTGATCTCGGCTCACTGCAACCTCTGCCCCAAGTTCAAGTGATTCTCCTGCCTCAGCCTCCTGAGTAGCTGGGACTACCTGCGCCTGGAACCACGCCTGGCTAATTTTATTTTCATATATATATATAATATATATATATTTAGACGGACTCTTGCTCTGTCGCCCAGGCTGGAGTGCAGTGGCGTGATCTCAGTTCAGTGCACCCTCTGCCTCCTGGGTTTTAAGCAGTTCTTTCTGCTTCAGTCTCCCGAGTAGCTGGGATTACAGGCGCCTGCCACCATGCCCAGCTAATTTTGTTTTTTTTTTTTTTTTTTTTGAGTTGGAGTTTTGTTCTTGTTGCCCAGGCTGGAGTGCAATGGTGCAATCTCGGCTCATTCCAACCTCCGCCTCTTGGGTTCAAGCGATTCTTCTGCTTCAGCCTCCCAAAGTGCTGGGATTACAGGTATACGCCACCGCATCCAGCTTAATTTTTGTATTTTTAGTAGAGACGGGTTTCACCATGTTGGCCAGGCTGGTCTTGAACTTCTGACCTCAGGTGATCCACCTGCCTCAGCCTCCCAAAGTGCTGGGATTACAGGCATGAGCCACTGTGCTGCCCGGCCTTTTTAAAAAATATTTTTAGTAGAGACAGGGTTTGGCCAGGCTATCTCAAACTCCTGACCTCAAGTGATCTGCCCGCCTTGGCCTCCCAGAGTGCTAGGATTACAGGCGTGAGCCACTGCGCCCAGCCTGACTATGTATTTGTGTTGAAGTAGTATCTTTCAGTGTTTTTGTACCATTATTTTATTTTATTTATTTATTTGTTTTGAGACAGAGTCTCGTTCTATCGCCCAGGCTGGAGTGCAATGGTGCGATCTCGGCTTATGCAGCCTCCGCCCCCCAGGTTCAAGCGATTCTCCTGCCTCAGCCTCCTGAGTAGCTGGGATTATGAGCATGCGCCACCACACCCAGCTAATTTTTGTATTTTTAGTAGAAATGGGGTTTCACCATGTAGGCCAGGCTGATCTCAAACTCCTGACCTCCTGTGATCTACCTGCCTCGCCCTCCCAAAGTGCTGGGATTACAGGCATTAGCCACCTCTCACCCAGCCCTGTATGATTATTTTAGATGGACTCCTATTTCCAAAAACCTGCTTTAACTACTTTTATGAGCAATACAGGTAACTGATGAGCGAATGAGACTTTTTATAAGGGTTAGACCCTTGGTCTATAAGAAAAGCAGACTGGGGCCGGGTGCGGTGGCTCAAGCCTGTAATCCCAGCACTTTGGGAGGCCGAGACGGGCGAATCACAAGGTCAGGAGATCGAGACCATCCTGGCTAACACAG
>NW_012105820.1:117612-125475 GCF_000951045.1 Mandrillus leucophaeus
AAAAAAAAAAAAAAAAAAAAGAAAAGTTTTACCATCTTTGCTTTTTGGTTCAGGTGAGGAATGAATTCCACCTTATGGTAGTTACAGTGCTGAATGTTTAAAGGACTGATGGGAGTGACTTATTGTGTCTGTATTTATAGCATCACAGCCAATCAGTAGAAACACTCACACACAAAAAATCCCTGAAAAAACATTTTAACTTGCTATAGGTAACACTGTAAACACATTTTAATGCAGGATTAGGTGATTGTTGCAGTTAGACTTTGAAGAGTGACATGGTGCCGTTTTAGACAAAACTAACACTCCTTGTTCCATACCAGAGTCTAAATATAGAATCAGTGGCATCATTACCTATAATGTACTTAGGAAGTACATTGAAATTTGAATCTGTTGGACTAAATTTTTCTCAGCCTTTTAAGTGACATTAACAATAGAGGAAAATTGGGATGTGGTCTAAAAGCTGGTAAGGAAAACTGAAATGGTTATGGGATAGTCTGCTGACTGCTGGGAACTTTACCCTGACACCTCAGCTGGGATCATATATATTGTTTTCAGTATAGGGACCTGTGTGTTGCTAATTTTAGAACAAAGTAACATGAATTTTTTTTAGCTTTATGCAGGTTGGAATGGAATCTTTTTTTCTGGAATTTGGGTTCTTTCACAATCCATTACCTTTTTGTATCAAGGACAAGTGAAAGACTTAGGTTTCTTTTCCTCTTTGATGGGAAGATTGTACTTGTTTTTGCTGGACCCAGGCATTATCTGCTTTTCTTTTGCATTTGCATTTGGTGACTGCTAAAAGGGTCCTTGAATGACATGCTTTCACAGCAAAGACAGTCGACTAAGTTTATTTTCTTAGAGACGTTTTATTTCTGTGGTTGTATTAAGACTCCCTGTTATTTGCTTTCATCATTGGCTTGTTCATTCTAGGCTTAGGGATTGGCTTCAGCTGTTTTACATTCATAGGCACAGGTTCATTTTATATTCATATTTTAGTTTTCTTGGATTTAATTTGTAGCTTACCTGTATCCATTGTATTGAATAGTTTCCTTCCTAGATTAGGTATTTCATAAAACTGAATATTTTTATTACTTATGCTTGACATCTTTATCATTTTTTTTTTCATTCAAAATAGCCCAAGTTTCTCTGGAAGCTTGCAGCTGGCAGTACTATCAAGACAAAATGCCTTTAGGACTGTATGGAGAAGGCACTTTCCACCACTACCTAACAATATGGAATATGTATAATTTTTGACTGTGTATTTCTGCTGTGATTTACTAGCTCATATTCTTTGAATATTTTCCCCTTTGGTTATCTGTCTTCCTCTTATTTACTTATTAAAGTTCTTTGTATATTGTGGCATTCAACTCTTTCTTTATATGATGTAAGTATTGTTTAAGGCTATGAATAAGAAGTGAGAAGGGTGGCTATTGCATTAAATGCTAATCCAAGATGGTGTTTGGTTAAATTGTTTTATTGTTTGCCTTGATTATTTGAGCAATGGTAAGCTTCTTTTGTCTCTCCCTTTCCAAAGATGCATATAAAAGCTCCTTCTGTCTGAAGTAAAGTGTTGGCTCTGTGTTGGTTATAATTTGCTTTTTCTGGCTTGCACAGCCTTCTTTTTGTTTTCTGTCTTCTGACAGATTATAGGATTGTGGGGAAACAGCGTCCAGGGCTTTTTCAGGAACTGTGCCATTTTATCTACGGGAGAAGCCATTGGCTTTGGCACTAGAAGGGAATTGGCTGTGCATTTAAAGATGCCAAATCATGCTCGATTCACAAGTTTGCTGTCTCATTTTGTCTATGTGTGTGAAACTTTTTCAGGATTTTGGCTTTTTACTTTTTCTACCATGTGCTACCCCATCAGTATGAAAAATTAACAACTAACCCCTTCTTTCCAGCTCTCTACTCCCAGAACATACAACCCAAACATCCTAAACCATAACAAATGATGGAGCAGTCATTTTGAAGATTCGGGAAAAATAAACCATACAAGTGTTTCCCTCTGGCAGTCTTGTGGTGACTTTGAGCTTTAATTCTGGTTTATCAGTCATTCCTGTAGAGTCTTTTTATTTTTTTAAAGACAGGATCTTACTCTGTCACTCAGGCTTGGAGTGCTGTGGCACGAACATAGCTCACTATAACCTCGAACTCTTTACTCCTGGGCTCAAATGATCCTCCCACCTCTGCCTCCCATGTAGCTGGAAGTATAAACCACCCCCTACACCCCACCTTCATGCCTTTTAAACTGCATACAATAGATTTTGAAGCCTAACCAACTAGTTATTTTAGCAAATCTTCTTCACCAGATAATGCTTCTACTTTTTACAGATAGAAGTTTAAAGATACCATCTAGATATAGGTTATTTCCATTTAGATTAAGGCCAGAAATGTTATTAGGAGAAAAAGCCAATTCGGATAGGCTGGTTTGTCTAGTATGAATTATTATATATAGGCACATGTTTTTCTTCTCTCTTCCAGGAATGATTCTCTTTCTGTCCTGTCCCATATCCATAGTCTCCCAAAGTCTTGGGTTTGATTCTCTACTCTGCATTCTCTGTTGTAGTTTGCCTATTATAATAATAATAATTATTATTATTTTTTGAGATGGAATTTCACTCTTGTTACCCAAGCCAGAGTGCAATGGCACAATCTCGGCTCACTGCAAACTCTGCCTCCTGGGTTCAAGCGATTCTCCTGCCTCAGCCCCCCGAGTAGCTGGGATTATAGGCGACCAACATAGCCAGCAAATTTTTTGTATTTTTAGTAGAGGCAGGGTTTCACCATGTTGACCTGGCTCGTCTCGAACTCCTGACCTCAGGTAGTCCAGCCTCAGCCTCCCAAAGTATTGGGATTATAGGCATGAGCCTCTGCACCTGGCCTTATTATTATTATTATTAATTTTTTTTTTTGAGACAAGAGTCTTACTCTGTTGCCCAGGCTGGAGTTCAGTGGCGCGATAATTGGCTTACTGCAATCTGTCTCCCAGGTTCAAGCGATTCTCCTATCTCATCCTCCTGCGTATCTGGGATTACAGGCATGCGCTGCCACGCCCAGCTAATTTTTGTATTTTTGGTAGAGACGGGGTTTTGCCATGTTGGCCAGGAAGGTCTTGAACTCCTGACCTCAGGTGATCTGCCTGCCTTAGCCTCCAGAAGTGCTAGGATTACAGGCATGAGCCATCGGGCCCAGCCATTATTATTTTTTGAAACAGAGTTTCACTCTTGTCGCCCAGGCTAGAGTGCAATGACACGATTTCGGCTTGCTGCAACCTCCATCTACCAGGTTCAAGTGATTCTCCTGCCTCAGCCTCCTGAGTAGCTGGGATTACAGGCACCTGCCACCACGCCCAGCTAATTTTTGTATTTTTTAGTAGCGATGGGGTTTCACAATGTTGGCCAGGCTGGTCTTGAACTGCTGACCTCAATTTATCCATCTGCTTGGCCTCCCAAAGTGCTGTGATTACAGGTGTGAGCCACTGCGCCGGCCTTATCTAATTTTTTTGAACAGGCACGTCTTCCCTAACTAAACTAAGTACTTTAAAGACAAAGACCACATCTTATTCATCTTTTTGTCTCTGGGGTCTAATAGAATTTCAGGCATACAGGAATACAGTGCGTATTTGGTGATGTTAGTGAATGAGTAAAACAAAATCCCAGATTTTATTTGGATTTTTATACTCCCCTCTAGTGTCTGAAACAGAAAGTGCAACCAGTTAAAAGCCTTTAACTACTGTTACACCTTGCTAACTTTGAAGTGATAATGCCAGGAATTCCCTTTAAAAAAAAAAATACTACAGTGTTTTTCTCAGACCTACTGTTCTCTGGAAGTCCAATGAACAATAAAAGTTTTATTAAAGTTTCTATGCTCTGTGTCATGGGTGTTTGAATTCTGTAAATATCACGTAGCAGTTCTTTATGAGGAAATTGTCTTTTAAAGACTGTTTGCCCTCTTCTCGGGTTCAGTCATTGTTTTTGTGTGTGTTTGTTATTCTGTTCTGGGACCTGTATCGTTTTGATTGGAGTAAATTAAGTGTCAAAGTTACATTTTATTGTATTTTTGGTTGTTATAAATGCCGTTTAGGAAATTTGCAAAATAGGCTGCTCAAGAAATGATGAGGTGCAAACTGATCAGTCTAGAGGGATGTTACCTAAACTAGTTTTTAGTCTAGCCTATTGATCTCTTCCATCTATTTTTGAGAGGTGTTTATGTTTTACTATCTTTTTTTTTGTTTGTTTTTGAGACGGAGTCTCGCTCTGTCGCCCAGGCTGGAGTGCAGTGGCCGGATCTCAGCTCACTGCAAGCTCCGCCTCCCGGGTTCACGCCATTCTCCTGCCTCAGCCCCCCGAGTAGCTGGGACTACAGGCGCCCGCCACCTCGCCCGGCTAGTTTTTTGTATTTTTTAGTAGAGACAGGGTTTCACTGTGTTAGCCAGGATGGTCTCGATCTCCTGACCTCGTGATCCGCCCATCTCGGCCTCCCAGAGTGCTGGGATTACAGGCTTGAGCCACCGCGCCCGGCCATGTTTTAATATCTTTTACTGACTGTAAAAGTAAGACATGTTCAGCATAGTTTAAAGATGACAAAATCTGTAATTTCACTAACGTAGTAAAAATGACAAAATTAATGCTTTTTATTTACTTATATTTTGAGACGGAGTTCCACTTGCCCAGGCTGGAGTGCACTGGCGCGATCTCGACTCACTGTAATCTCTGCCTCCGGAGTTCAAGCAATTTTCCTGTCCCAGTCTCCCGAGTAGCTGGAATTACAGGCCCCCGCTACCATGCTGGGCTATTTATTTTTTATTTTTTATTTTTTGTAGAGATGAGGTTTCAACATGTTGGCAAGGCTGGTTTTGAACCCCTGACCTCAAGTGAGCTGCCCGATTCGGCATCCCAAAGTGCTAGGATTACAGGTGTCAGCCACCATGCTGTGCCTTAATTTTTTTTTTTTGTTTTTGTTTTTTTGTTTTGAGACGGAGTCTTGCTCTGTTGCCCAGGCTGGAGTGCAGTGGCATGATCTCAACTCACTGCAACCTGCGCCTCCCAGTTTCAAGCGAGTCTCCTACCTCAGCCTCCCAAGTAGCTGGGATTACAGATGTGCACCACAACTCCCGGCTATTTTTTGTACTTTTTTAAAAGTAGAGACGGGGTTTTACCATGTTGGCCAGGCTGATCTCAATCTCCTGACCTTGAGATCTGCCTGTCTCAGCCACCCAAAGTGCAAGCCACTGCACCTGGCCTGCTTTTTTATTGTTTAAAAGATACAATAAAACAAATTCTCTTTTTCACTTCTCCCTGACTGTATACTTACTCTCTCAATGATAACTACTGTTGACAGATTGGTTTAACATCTATATATTATGTTGGACCAAGAGATGTATATTCATATGTGCTTAAAAAAAATAGATGTGATGCTGGGTGCGGTGGCTCATGCTTGTAATCCCAGCACTTTGGGAGGCTGAGGCGGGTGGATCACCTGAGGTCTGGAGTTCCAGACCAGTCTGGGCAACATGGTGAAACCCCATCTCTACTAAAAATACAAAAATTAGCCAGGCACGGTGGCTCGTGCTTGTAATCCCAGCTACTCGGGAAGCTGAGGCAGGAGAATGGCTTGAGCCCGGGAGGCAGAGGTTGCAGTGAGCCAAGATTGTGCCGTTGTACTCCAACCTGGGCAACAGAGTGAGACTCTTAAATCTTAAAAAAAAAAAAAAAAAAGGGATCAGCCTAGCATGTTGGCTCATGCCTGTAATCCCAGCACTTTGGGAGGCCAAGGCGGATGGATCACTTGAGGTCAGGAGTTCGAGACCAGCCTGGCCACCATGGTGAAACCCCGTCTCTACTAAAAATACAAAAATTAGGCCGGGCGCGGTGGCTCACGCCTGTAATCCCAACACTTTGGGAGGCCGAGGTGGGTGGATCACGAGGTCAGGAGATGGAGACCGTCCTGGCTAACACGGTGAAACCCCGTCTCTACTAAAAATACAAAAAATTAGCCGGGCGTGGTGGCAGGCGCCTGTAGTCCCAGACTGAGGCAGGAGAATGGCCTGAACCCGGGAGGCAGAGCTTGCAGTGAGCCGAGATCCCACCACTGCACTCCAGCCTGGGCAACAGAGCGAGACTCCGTCTCAAAAAAAGAAAAAATAATACAAAAATTAGCTGGACGTGGTGGTGAGCACCTATAATTTCAGCTACTTCGGAGGCTGAGGCAGAATTGCTTGAACCTAGGAGGCGGAGGTTGCAGTGAGCCGAGATTACACCACAGCATCTCGCCACTGCACTCTAGTTTGTGCAACAGAGTGAAACTCCGTCTCAAAAATAAATAAAAAAAATAAAACAGGCATGTCATACAGCTCCTTTTCCGTCTTCCAGGAGTACAGAGGTGGTTATATATGAAATGTTTTGAGTTCCAAGGTAGCCTAGACTGCTTAAAGTTTCGTTTTGTTTTAAATTATAGTAGTGTTTGGGGCGATTAAGCAGTGTTGTAGAGTGTGATGTAGATATTTAATGTCATGCGTTTGCAAGAACTCTGAACAAAAATGACAATCTAGGTAATAGCTTGCCTTCCCTGACCCCGTTTCCTTTTTCTTTTCTTTTTTTTTTTTTTTTTTGAGTTAGGGTCTTACTCTCACTCAGGCCAGAGTGCAGTGGCATGGTCTCTGTTCACTGTGTTCTGCCAAGTAGCTGGGACTAGAGCGTGAGTTACCATGCCTAGCTACGTCTAAAATTGTGGTAGAGATGGGGGTCTCACCATGTTGACCAGGTTGGTCTCGAACACCTGGGTTCAAGTGATCTGCCCGCGTTGGCCTCCCAAAGTGCTGGGATTACAGGTGAGACACACAGCGCCCGGCCAGTTTTCTTAAATGAGCCCCATGTAGTGCTCTATCACTACCCCCAAGAAAACATACCACAGTGTTTAGCGTGTTCTATTCCAGTTAGTTCTATTCCAATTGGTGATTGAAGTGTTGGTGCAACCTGCCAGTTACTCTGAGCCTGGTGGTTGCTGAGAGTATGTTCCCCATAATATTAGGTATATGATTGAACAAGGATTAGGTGTTTGCTTCCTAGTTGTACTGAAACCTGCTTGGGATTTAACTGGATTGGATACATCCAGCTAAATACATTGGATGTTTTGTATCTGAAACAGGTTGGAGCCAACTATGTGTGGGTTTTTTTGTTGTTCTTTTTTTTTTTTTTTTTTTGGCCAATGATTTCATGTATTCCCTTCTCCACCCCACCAACTTCTAGATACATACTTTCTCAACATGCCTCCACCCCCACCCCTTAATTTCTGCGTCACGGGAAGCAGGAGTTTCCGACAGGGAGGATTGATGTGTGCAATTGATTTAATATGCAATCCTAAATCCGTCCACCGTTACAGTGCAGTGCAGTTGATTAGACTAGAGGCAGAGAGGCTTGGGGAGCATCTTTTTACTGTCGAGTGTCTCCAGGTGGCAATTGCTGTTGAAGTCTGAGGCACTCTGGGAGGTATCGCGTGGGTAGGGGGGTTCTCCTAGTACCTAGGTCGAAAGTGGGAGGGGGCAGGGGCAGAGGGAGAAGGGGTGCGAAGGGGCGCAGCTTCACCTGGCCCAGCTACGGGATGCTTGGCTCCTGGCTTTGGGGTAGGCGCCGGGAGAGATGGGGGCAGCGCTAACAAAGAGGAGCCGAGTCGGGCCGGGTCCCCGGGTAGCGGGCCTATCCCGGTGGCTGACCTCCCTGTGGACCTCCCCAGTTGGCTGTTTGGCGAGTCGCTCTGCTGGATCCCTCGCTCGCCATTGGCTGTGCAGACAGGAGGGGGCTCGCGAAGAGCCAGGGTGGAGGTGAGGGGGCGGGGCTGGCTTCCGGCGGCGGCTGGGAGCAAGCG
>NW_012105820.1:126255-133443 GCF_000951045.1 Mandrillus leucophaeus
TGAGATGAGTCTCGCTCTGTCGCCCAGGCTGGAGTGCAGTGATGCGATCTCGGCTCACTGCAACCTCCGCCTCCAGGGTTCAAGCGATTCTCCTGCCTCAGCCTCCTGAGTAGCTGGGATTACAGGCGCCTACCACCGTTTCGGGCTAATTTTTTGTGTTTTTAGTAGAGATTGGGTTTCACCATGTTAGTCAGGCTGGTCTCGAACTCCTGACCTCGTGATCCGCCTGCTTCAGCCTCCCAAAGTGCTGGGATTGCAGGCGTGAGCCACCGTTCCCAGCCTCGTTAGTTTTTTAAAAAAGGTTCCTCTCCCCAAAGTTTATGAATTTGGGTGGCTATAGCATTACAACTTAAATGAAATTTATCTTTTTTGAGTTCCTTTGCTGCTTCATCTTAGGGGTCCCTTCTTTCTGAAGAACACCCATCTCCAGAATCGGGAACGTCTTTGTAGGCTTTAAATTGAGAAAAACGTTTTCAGTGGAAAATAGAAAATCCAAAGTTTTTGATGTTAGAAACAAAGGGAGTGTGTGTGTGTGTGTGTGTGTGTGTGTGTGTGTGTGTTGGGTGGCAATGTCCATAGTACACTAGCTTTAAGTGGACATTTTCTTTTTTCTTTTTTTTTTTTTTTTTGAGACAGAGTCTGTCGCCCAGGCTGGAGTGCCGTGGCGTGATCTCGGCTCACTGCCAGCTCCACCTCCCAGATTCACGCCATTCTCCTGCCTCAGCCTCCCCGAGTAGCTGGGACTACAGGCACCTGTCACCACACCTGGCTAATTTTTTGTATTTTTAGTAGAGACGGGGTTTCACCGTGTTAGCCAGGATGGTCTTGATCTCCTGACCTCGTGATCCACCCGCGTCAGCCTCCCGAAGTGCTGGGATTACAGGCGTGAGCCACCACGCCCGGCCTAAGTGGGCATTTTCAACGAAATGTGTTTGGACCAGGTTTATCTTAATGTTGATTAGCAAAGAGCTACAGTACCAGAAGGGATGAATATCTTTTTTTTTTTTTTTGTGGCAACACTTTGATAAATATTAATTAAAATGCTTCAGAGTTTATGTAATGCAGGTTCAGTTTCCAAAGATTGTTCTAACTGGGGTCCACTTTTGAAAATAGAATTGATACACTGGAGCTGTCTTACACTTTTGGCTAGATTAGTGATTTTTTTCTTTGCATTGATTTATTAGATCTCTAAACAGGAGCAATTTGGGATGAAAGCAAGTATTATAAAAAATAGGGATAATGGGATAGGAAACCATTTCAGCTGTGGAAAGTAATAGGGATTAGGAAGCTTACTTTAACCTTTTTTAAAAATAAGACTTCAAGTACCTTAGAATAGACATGTTACTAAAAAATAGATTCACAGTAATCCTGTGTCAGGTTTTGGGGTTTTATGTTATTACTCACTTGTCCCTTAAGGCTCCATTAGTTGTGTTCAAATTGGGAGGGAAAGGGTTTCCCCCAGATGTTGACTTAGTTAACTTGCTACTGAGAGGGAACTGTTAAAAATCACTGATTGAAGCCTTGACAGTTAGCTAGTATATAAAACAAAGTGCACTTTGATGTCTAAGGTATAGGAAGCTGGGGAACTGACCAAAAAACCAGTTGGAAGGCAGGGTGCAATGGCTTGCTCCTGTAATCCCAGCACTTTGGGAGGCTGAGGTGGGTGGATCACTTGAGGTCAGAAGTTAAAGACCAACATGGTGAAAACCCCATCCCTACCAAAACAAAAAAATTAGCTGGGCGTGGTGGTGCACTCCTGTAGTCCCAGCTACTTGGGAGACTGAGGTGGGAGAATTGCTGGAACCCGGGAGGTGGAGGTTGCAGTGAGCCAGGGTTGTGCCACTGCACTCCAGCCTGGGTGACAAGAGTGAGACCCTGTCTCAAAAAAAACCCCAAAAAACAAAAACAAACAAACAAAAAAACAGTTGGAGGCTGTAAGATTTCAGCTCGCTTCTATCAAAAAACAAGTTGCTCTTCTATTTGATATCTGGGTGGTTTTTAAGTTCTCTACCCATGGGTGAGCAGTAAGTACAGCTTTATAAAGTTATATTATACTTCACTCACTTTTTTATATTGCCATTTTTTAATTTTTATGTTTTGTAGAGAATAGGGTCTGGCTCTGTTGCCCAGGTTGGTCTCAAACTCCTGGCCTCAAGCAGTCCTCCCAGAGGCCTCCCAAAGTGTTGGGATTAATGTGTGAGCCACTGCATCCCTCCACGCCCGATATTTCTATTTTCTTGACTGATCTGTGTGATCGCTATTTTGCATGGTGCAATAATTAGGGGTTCCTGAAAGGATTTTCCCAGGAGACAGAAGTCTATGTATAGAACTAATCATAAGTGCAAATCATATTTGCACTGATGTTCAAATATCATTTAAGGTGCATGGAAATCCTGGAATTTGGTCATCTGCAAGGAAACAACTATAGAAAGCCATAAATCTCTTAGGTTGAGGGGGCATAGTGCTGGTTGAGGTTAAAGCAATTGATTTAATTTTCTTTAACAGTCTGTTTTTATTCATCCTGCTTATTTCATTTCTTTCTTTTCTTTTTTTTTTTTTTTTTTGAGATGGAGTCTCACTCTGTCGCCCAGGCTGGAGTGCAGTGGCACGGTCTCTGCTCACGGCAGCCTCCGCCTCCCAGGTTCAAGTAATTCTGCCTCAGCCTCCTGAGTAGCTGGGATCACAGACATGCACCACCATGCCTGGCTAATTTTTGTATTTTTAGTAGAGACAGGGTTTCACCATGTTGGCCAGCGTGGTCTTGAACTGACCTCAGGTGATCCACCTGCCTCGGCCTCCTACAGTGCTGGGATTACAGGCGTGAGCCACCATGCCTGGCCCATCCTGCTTATTTCTGTGAGTCACGGCTTAGAATGTGTTAAGAAAAAGGACTCTATGTTCTCTCTAAAGGGAGACTCGAGACTAATCCCCTGTTCACATCAGAAGTATAAAATGATCCCCTTGAGAAGGTGAAAGAAAAATATTGGGCCCTTGGTATTGCTTGATTTTCATAATAATCAGCTTGAGTGTTGTAAGGTTTGGAATTGGGAAAAGCTTACTCAAGGTGAGAAAATATTAGAGGCAAAAGAGACTCTGGGAATGCTCTCTGAATTGTCGAGATTTATTTAGAACAATGGATGCATTCATATGGAGATGTGGGTGATGATCCTTTTTAGATTTTCAGCTTTTTCAGTCAGGTGTCAGAGACAATATTTTGTGTTTAAGCACAACCCCCTCCGCCAGGGTTTGGCTCTTGAAGCTGAATCTTTTGAGGAAGTTGTTTGCTGTGAGTCTGAATCCTGAAAGTAGAGGACTTAGTGGAGTCTGTAATCTGTTTACTAGTCAGATGAGGATGTAGAATTTATTGTTGGTGAGTTACTGAACTATTCCTAAAGAATGGTTGCTAGGCAAATTTTATCTCAGTTTAACCCTCAGTAGTTTACAGTCTGCTCTCAGTGAAGGCCAGAGCTGTCTTTCTAATGATACTGTCCTTTAAGAATCCTTGTTGGATGTGTGTGTATGTTGTTCAGTGGCTCAAAATAAAGGACTAGAATGATGTATGGATCTCTCTTCATCAGGACAATTTAACTTTTGGTAACCTGGGCTGACATTGTTACTAATTTCTCTCCTGGATCAAGTGGTTGGTGGGGTTGCTCTCCAACATTAAGATAACACTGTGTTTGATTATTTTGTTTTCGTAGCTAATAGGGCAATGAGTAATGCATTCATTTTGGAAACAGGCCAGTGGTAACACAGCTCTTGGACCTGGACGTATGGAAAAATAGGACAGAATAAACAATTGAGGGCATAAATAATGAATCTTCCAACTGAGCCCTGGGAGAGTGAGGGAGATTATCCTCAGAGCTGTTCAATCTGGCAGTAAAAGGGAAAGAGTCCACTGAATTAATTACCCAGACTGTATTTGATACTGCAGGAATTATGAGATTTTTAGGACCATTCAAAACAAAGTTACCTTTCCAATACAAACTTTTAATCCATCTTTTTGTTTTAAACCAGACATTCAAACTGTTCATTTATTTTTTAGAATCCAGGCCTTTGTGTCTTCCTTAAACTTTGTTCTATATGTTAGCATTCTGTGAACTCTTGATGGTCCTTTTGTTTGGTCACATCTTAGAAGTTTACTTCATTAAGATTTCATGATCTGTAAATACATAAAACATCTCACAAAAGGTTAAAAGAAGAGTTTAGGCCGGATGCAGTGGCTCATGCCTGTAATCGCAACATTTGGAGAGGCTGAGGTGGGTGGATCACTTGAGGCCAGGAGTTCAAGACCAGCCTGACCAATGTGGTGAAACCTCGTCTCTACTAAAAATATGAAAATTAGCTGGGCGTGGTGGTGCAGGCCTGTAATTCCAGGTACTCAGGAGGCTGAGGCAGGAGAATTGCTTGAACCTGGAAGGTGGAGGGTGCAGTGAGCTGAGATCTCTTGACTGCCCTCCAGCCTGGGTGACAGAGCGAGACTCCACATAAAAACAAAACAAAACAAACAAACAAAAAAACACACACACAGAAAAAACAAGCGTTTCTTCAGACCGAGAATCATTTCCAGTATTAAGATAAATATTCTGCCAGGCGCAGTGGCTCACGCCTGTAATCCCAGCACTTTGGGAAACCAAGGCATGTGGATCACCTGAGTTCGGGAGTTCGAGGCCAGCCTGACCAACATGGAGAAACCCCATCTCTACTAAAAATACAAAAATTAGCTGTGTGTGGTGGTACATGCTTATAATCCCAGCTACTTGGGAAGCCGAGGCAGGAGAATCGCTTGGACCCAGGAGGTGGAGGTTGCAGTGAGCCGAGATTGCGCCATTGCACTCCAGCCTGGGCAACAAGAGCGAAATTCCATCTAAAAAAAAGAAAAAAATAAATATTCTTAATTTTGGATAGTTTTTATCCAGTGAATTAAATGAACATTGGTCTCAGCATTTCTCTGAAGTAGGGAAAACCAATGCTCTGTGATTATCTGAAAGCTTAAGTAATTTGGTAGTGAAGCCAGACCGAGAGCCAAGGTCTCTGAATTCTTCCTTTCTCTGAATTTCTAATATAGTTTATTATTTTCTCCAAGAAATTTCAGGAACCCATTTGAAATGATTTGAAGTTTTCCTATCTCTGAGAGGCTTTTTTTATCTTTCTGGTTGTGAAGGGAACCCAAACACCAGGATGCTATTATTAATCAAGAGAAGAAAGCTTAAGATGAGGTATTGGAGAAAGAAAAAATAAAGTTAAGGAAAGACCAACTTGAAGGTGATTTTATTTTGTTTTGTTTTGAGACAGAGTGTCATCCCAATTATGTTGCCCAGGCTGGCCTTGAATTCCCAGACTCAAGCAATCCTCCTGACACAGCCTCCCAAGTAGCTGGGACTACAGGTGTGCACCGTGGTGCCCGACTTCCAAATTGAAGTTTTGTTATATTTGGTGCTGGTGGATCCTAGGAAGTAAATACTGGGCTGATTAGATTAAATTCAGTCATGAACTGAGTTTGTTACATTGCAGCCTAACTGAAAAGGGCAGAGGGCATCTTTACCAAGGTATGGGCAAGACTTTAGTTAAGAGTTCATTCCTTAGATTCACAGAGACCAAACAGTGGAAAAAACAAAAGTTCATTCCTGATCTGTGAAAAGTCTGTTATTGATTATACACACAAAAGGGCAAGCAGGCAGAGTATAGATAGGTGAAATCAATCCAAAGATACTCTCAAGGACCCCCCCCCCTTTTTTTTTAAGATGGAGTTTCACTATTGTTGCCTAGATTGGGGTGCAATGGTGTGATCTCGGCTCACCGCAACCTACGTCTCCCAGGTTCAAGCAATTCTGCCTCAGCCTCCCAAGTAGCTGGGATTATAGGCATGTGCCACTGCATGCCACCATGTGCCCAGCTAATTTTGTATTTTTAGTAGAGATGGGGTTTCTCCATATTAGTCAGGCTGGTCTCAAACTCCCGACCTCAGGTGATCCACCCACCTCCACTTCCCAAAGTGCTGGGAATACAGGCGTGAGCCACCATGCCCTGCCTCAAGGACACATTTTTAAGCAATAGCGTTAACTTCCTCTGGTTTTGTTTTTTTTTGTTTTCTTTTGAGACGGAGTCTGGTTCTGTCGCGCAGGCTGGAGCGCAGTGGCCGGATCTCAGCTCACTCCACCTCCCAGGGTCATGCCATTCTCCTGCCTCAGCCTCCCAAGTAGCTGGGACTACAGGCGCCCGCCACCTCGCCTGGCTAGTTTTTTGTATTTTTTAGTAGAGACGGGGTTTCACCGTGTTAGCCAGGATGGTCTCGATCTCCTGACCTCGTGATCCGCCCGTCTCGGCCTCCCAAAGTTCTGGGATTACAGGCTTGAGCCACCGTGCCCGGCCAACTTCCTCTGGTGTTTAACTGAGATTTTCTAGGCATAGAGACTACTGAGAAATCTGTTTTTTTTCTTTGGTCAGTCAACTAAGCAGTAGGCAAGATAGCCAAGAACTTCTATTACACTTAATTTTGTTTTGAGACAGAGATCCCACTTTTTTGTTTCTCTTTTTTTCCTTTTTTTTTTTTTTTTGAGACAGGATCTCACTGTGTCATCCAGTAGTGTGATCACAGCTCACTGCAGTCTCTACCCCTTGGGGTTAGGCAATCTGCACATCTCAGCCTCTTTTATTTTTTTTTTTGAGATGGGAGTCTTGCTTTGTCACCCAGACTGGAGTTCAGTGGTGTGATCTCGGCTCACTGTAACCTCCACCTCTTGGGTTCAAGTGATTCTTGTGCCTCAACCTCCTGAATATCTGGGATTATAGGCATGTACCATCTCACCAGGCTAATTTTTGTATTTTCAGTAGAGATGGGGTTTCACTGTCTTGGCCAGGCTGGTCTCGAACTTCTGATCTTAAGTGATCTGCCTGCCATGGCCTCCCAAAGTGCTGGGATGACAGGCGTGAGCCACCATGCCTGGCCCATCTCAGCCTCTTGAGTAGGTGGGACCACAGGTTCGCTTCATCATGCCTGGCTACTTTTTTCATTTTTTTGTAGAGACGGGGTCTCCCTATGTTGTCCAGGTTGGTCTCAAACTCCTGGGCTCCAACGATCTTCCCACCTTGGCCTCCCAAGTGCTGAGATTAGAACCATGAGTTATCATGCCCAGACTACCCTCCCTCCCTCCCTCCCTCCGTCCGTCCCTCCCTTCCTTCCTTCCT
>NW_012105820.1:140013-145645 GCF_000951045.1 Mandrillus leucophaeus
GGACTACAGGCGCCCGCCACCTCGCCCGGCTAGTTTTTTGTATTTTTTAGTAGAGACGGGGTTTCACTGTGTTAGCCAGGATGGTCTCGATTTCCTGACCTCGTGATCCGCCCATCTCGGCCTCCCAAAGTGCTGGGATTACAGGCTCGAGCCACCGCGCCCGGCCCTCTTTCTTTCTTTTTCTGAGATAGAATCTCGTTCTGTTACCCAGACTGGAGTGCAGTGGCACGATCTCAGCTCACTGCAAGCTCTGCCAACTGGGTTTACCCCATTCTCCCACCTCAGCCTCCCGAGCAGCTGGGGCTACAGGCGCCTGCCACCACGCCTGGCTAATTTTGTATTTGTATTTTTATTAGAGACGGGGTTTTACCATGTTAGCCAGGATGGTCTCGATCTCCTGACCTCGTGATCTGCCCACCTCGGCCTCCCAGAGTGCTGGGCTTATAGACGTGAGTCACCGTGCCCAGCCTACACTTAGTTTCTTAATCATCAAAAGTAGTATATAACTCAGTACTTGACCTAGAAAAATTCAGCTCAATGTAGTATCCTTGGGACAGTTTGTTTTATTTAATACTAAATATAAAATCTATATTAGAGGCCAGGCATGGTGGCCCATGCCTGTAATCCCAGCACTTTGGGAGGCCAAGGCAGGCGGATCACAAGGTCAAGAGATAAAGACCATCCTGGCCAACATAGTGAAACTCCGTCTCTACTAAAAAATACAAAAATTAGCTGGGCGTGGTGGTGCGTGCCTGTAGTCTCAGCTACTCGGGAGGCTGAGACAGGAGAATTGCTTGAACCCAAGAGGTGGAGGTTGCAGTGAGCTGAGATTGCACCACTGCATTCTAGCCTGGCAACAGAGTGAGACTCTGTCTGAAAAAAAAATAAAAATAAAAAATCTGTATTAGCATTCTCCAGAGAAACAGAACCAGGAGGGTAAATATGTAAGAGGGAATTAGGACTTGGTTTATTTAGTTATGGAGGCTGAGAAGTTCCACAACATGCTGTCTGCAAGCTCAAGAACCAGGAAAGCTGGTGGTGTCATTCAGTCTGAGGCCAAAGGAGCTCGGATTGCCAAGGGGAGAAGATAGACGTCCTGGTTCCTGAAGAGACCTGACCTTTGTTACCTAATCCCACTGAGGTGCTATGGAGAATTAAAATCTTTCAAGTAAGTCATGCATAAACTAGCTTTTGATACTGAAATGTCTTTTTTTTTTTTTTTTTTTTTTTTTTTGAGACGGAGTCTCACTCTGTCACCCAGGCTGGAGTGCGTGCAGTGGTGCGATCTCAGCTCACTGCAAACTCCACCTCTCGGGTTCACACTAGTCTCCTGTCTCAGCCTCTTGAGTAGCTGGGACTACAGGCGCCTGCCACACCATGCCCAGCTAATTTTTTGTATTTTTAGTAGAGACAGGGTTTCACCGAGTTAGCCAGGATGGTCTCGATCTCCAGACCTTGTGATCCACCCACCTCGGCCTCCCAAAGTGCTGGAATTACAGGCATGAGCCACCGCACCTGGCCTATTGGTGTCTTCTGACCCCGTAATATATGTAAATTATTCATCATATGTGGGTGAGCTGTTGGTAGCTTAAGCCAAAGAAACAAACTGCAGCCGGACGCAGTGGCTCACGCCTGTAATCCCAACACTTTGGGAGACTGAGGCAGGAGGATTGCTTGAGCCCAGGAGTTTGAGGCCAGCTCAGGCAAGATGGTGAGACCCTGTCTCTGTATAAAAAAAAAAAGGTGTGTGTGGTGATGTGTGCCTGTACTCCCAGCTACTTGGGAGGCTGAGATGGAAGGATCCCTTCAGCCCAGGAATTCAAAGCTGCAGTGAGCTGCTATCATGACAATGCACTCCAGCCAGGGTGAGAGAGCAAGACTGTGTCTCTAAAAAGAAAAAAAGACGAAGCTGGGTGCGGTAATCTCAGCACTTTGGGAGGCCAAGGTGGGCAGATCACTTGAAGGTCAGGCATTCGAGACCAGCCTGGCCAACCTGGTGAAACCTCGTCTCTACTAAAATTCAAAAATTAGCCAGGCCTGGTGGCATGCACCTGTAATCCCAGTTACTTAGGAGGCTAAGGCAGGAGAATTGCTTGAACTTGGGAGGTAGATGTTGCAGGTGAGCTGAGATTGCACCATTGTACTTCTCCAGCCTGGGTGACAGAGTGGGACTCCCTCTCAAAAAAAAAAAAAAAAAGAAAAAGCAAAGAAACAAACCTCTTTTCTTACCAAAGCAAACTTTTATAACACTGGACAATATGTGCTAATAATCAGAGCTGTTGCCTGAAATGAAATCCATTTAGAATAGTCAGTGTGTGATGAAAGTAGTACTGTCATCACTTTTTTGTTGTTTTTGCAGTTGTATGATTTTATTTGATGACCAGTGGTTAGTTCTTATCCACACTGAGTGTCTGTAGATTTTGAAAGTGGTAACAGGTATATAAGTAACCAAAGTATAGAGCTTGTTTTAGTGAATCTTTATCTTCATTACATTTTCTGGACAACCACATAGGGATACACTGTGTGAGACGTTCCTTATTCCTTTGGGCCAGACAGCTTTGTTGAGCCTGCTATCAATGTGTGCATCTGGGGTCCTCTTCTCCCTCATGGCAAATTTCCAGATATCTTTGAGTGCCTGAGAGGCTTGCTTCTTAGAGGCTCACTCCATGAATGCACTTGTGAATCTCAATAGTGTATTCTTGGGTTACCACCTGGTTGATGGCAGAACAGCCTTTCTTCTTACCACCCTTTGCGGGAACCATTCTGCTGCGCCCAAATTGGAAAGCTGTCATCACTTTAAAGCTGGGGGCTTCTGGCTGGGTGCAGTGGCTCATGCCTATAATCCCAGCACTTTGGGTGGCTGAGGCAGGTGGATCACTTGAGGTCAGGAATTTGAGACCAGCCTGGCCAACATGGTGAAACCTTATCTCTACTAAAAATACAAAAATTAGCGGGGTGTGGTGGCAGATACTTGTAATTCCAGCTACTCAGGAGGCTGAAGCAGGAGAATTGCTTGAACCTGGGAGACATTGGTTGTAGTGAGCCGAGATTGCACCACTGCCGATCATACCATTGCACCTGGTCCACACAGTAAGACTGCATCTCAAAAAAAAAAAAAAAAAAAAAAAAAAAGCTGGGGTTTCTTTTAAGTGCTTTTTGCTGGGAAGATATTACCTGAAGAGTTACTTTTTCCTTTTCTTTTCTTTTTTTGCATTCAGCAAAGTGTTTTTGAGGATCAGTTGCTGAACTGAATGAAAATCAGATTTTATGCCACTTGCAGAATTGAGATGATTTAGAAAACATTCATGTTGCTTCAAAGGAGAAGCATAAGCATTATTAGTCATAACTTAAGATTTACTTCCTTCCAAAAGCTAAGCACTTCTACCGTTGGCATTCTATTTATCTTCATTTTTACTATGTAAAGGATAGGACTTAATCTACTTTAAAAGGAGAGATGTGTCAAGACTGTGAGAAGCTGAAGACAGCTCATCCTAAATTAGGATGGAAAAGTCCCATTTACTGGGTTCCTGAATGGACCCTCTGCATTACCCAGCTATTCAGCTGGGAATGGTTTTACTATTATGAAGACATTAATTTTGTAGCTGTAAAGGTACTGGTTTGGTTTTTGCTTATCTTATTCTTCCAGAACTTTTTTTTTTTCCCCAACAAAAAGTGGAACCAGTAGATTAATGAAGAATCCACATCTTAGTTTTAACTTGTCTTGCCAGGTATCACTGTGCATTCACTAAAGTGCTTTACAAAATATTTTAATATTTGGGCTATATTTAGTGAGGTATGGTACAATTGGAGAGAGGTACTGTTTTAGAACTTTTCTCCAGAGAGACAAAAAGAACCTTTCCTTTTAAGAAAAGTTCTTTGACTATTTCCATAGTCCCTGGCAAAATTAAGTTGGAAAAGGCAGCTTTTTCAGCCAGATATATTTTTATTTTTGCCTCCTCTCCAACCTGAACCAGTGTCCCAACTGAAATGTGTCATTCTTATCAGTGATAGTATATTTTGGGAGAAAGTGTTCCTTAGTGCGTCTAGAAGTAAAAAGCTTATGCCACTTCAGCCTGCACATCAATTTTAATAACTCTCTAAAATTGTTTATACCAACTCCTTCCACCTCACATCTGTTCACATCTGCTCATCTTTCAGATATGATACTTAAGAAAGTATCATAGGCTGGGCGCGGTGGCTCGTGCCTGTCATCCCAGCAGTTTGGGAGGCCAAGGTGCGTGGATCACTTGAGGTCGGGAGTTTGAGACCAGCCTGACCAACATGGAGAAACCCTGACTAGAAAAAATACAAAATTAGCCAGGCGTGGTGGCTCATGCCTGTAGTCCCAGCTACTTGGGAGGCTGAGGCAGGAGAATGGCGTAAACCCGGGAGGCAGAGCTTGCAGTGAGCTGAAATCCGGCCACTGCACTCCAGCCTGTGCGACAGAGCGAGACTCCATCTCAAAAAAAAATAAAAATAAAAAAAAGAAAAGAAAATAAACCCTTTTGCATAATTCTCGATGAATGGTAATTGCTTTTGCTTCATTATTTTTCTATTGCTGTTGAACAAGTTCAAATTGTTCTTCATGTTCGTTTAAAATTGCCTTCCTTCAAAAACTTTAATTTATTAACTTTTTTTTTTTTTGAGACGGAATCTCGCTTTATATGATAGCCCTTTTGTGACATCCGCATTTGAGATCATCATCTCACCTCAAAATCGCAGTAGCCAGCCAAGCACGGTGGCTCATGCCTGTAATCCCAGTACTTTGGGAAGCCGAGGTGGGCGGATCACTTGAGGCCAGGAGTTCAAGACCAGCCAACATAACGAAACCCCAACTCTAAAATAAATTTTGTATTCCAGAAATACAAAAATTAGCCAGGTGTGGTGACTCACACCTGTAATCCCAGCTACTCGGGAGGCTGAGGCTAGAGAATCGCGGAAGCAGGGGAGGCAGAGGTTGCAGTGAGCTGAGATCGTACCATTGTACTCCAGCCTGGGCAATAGAGCAGGACTCTGTCTCAAAAAAAAAAAACAAAAAAAACAATGCAATAGCCATTTAACTGGCTTCTACCATCTCCCGTTTTTCTTTCACACTTCAGAAGATTTATTCTAAATAGACATCTGATAATGTTACTTTCCTTAAAACCTATCCCTATATCCCATGGTTTTCAGAGAAGTCTGACATTAGCAAATAATAGTTATAACTGCCATCAAGCACAGGCAGTGTACTAACCACTTTACAAATACCACCTCATTTAATCATCATAATTATTCTGAAAGGTGTTGGGTGCACTTTCTTTTCTTTTTTCTTTTTTCTTTTTTTTTTTGTTTGAGATGGAGTCTCGCTCTGTCACCCAGGCTGGAGTGCAGTGGTGTGATCTCGGCTCACTGCAACCTCCGCTTCCCAGGTTCAAGCGATTCTCCTGCCTCAGCCTCCTGAGTAGCTGGGATTACAGGTGCGCGCCACCAGGCCCAACCAATTTTCATATTTTTAGTAGAGATGGGGTTTCACCATGTTGGTCAGGCTGTTCTCGAACTCCTGACCTCGTGATCTGTCCACCTCGGCCTCCCAAGGTGCTGGGATTACAGGCGTCAGCCACTGTACCCGGCCTTTTTATAAAAATTTTTTAAA
>NW_012105820.1:148839-157405 GCF_000951045.1 Mandrillus leucophaeus
TAGCCAGGCGTGGTGGCTCATGCCTGTAATCCCAGCTACTTGGGAGGCTGAGGCAGGAGAATTGCTTGAACCTGGGAGGCAAGGTTGCTCTGAGCTGAGATCGCGCCATGGCACTCCAGCCTGGGCAACAACAGCGAAACTCCATCTCAAAAAAAAAGAAAAAGTATCATTGCTCAACCAGAGAAATGCCAGTCTTTATCAAAGTCATAGTTGCATATAACAGCAGTCTTTGGTATGTGTGCAAGTTTGCATTACTTTGTTTTATTATTGTTTAAAGAGCCTTTCTTGCCAGTTGTGGTAACTCACACCTGTAATCCCAGAACTTTGGGAGGCCAAGGCAGGAGGACCTCCTGAGCCTAGAAGTTCAAGACCAGCCTGGGCAACAACCAAGAACTTGTTTCTACAAAAAATAAAATAGTTACCCAAGTGTGGTGGCAATCACCTGTAGTCCCAGCTTACTCGGGAGGTTGCGGCAGGAGGATCACTTGAGCCTAGGAGTTTGAGGCTGCAGTGAGCTATAATGGTGCAACTGCACTGAAGCCTGGGTGACAGAGCGAGCCCTGTCTGTTAAAAAAAGAAAGGTTTTCTGTATTACAAAAATGAGGCCAGGCGCAGTGGCTCACGCCTGTAATCCCAGCACTTTGGGGGGCTGAGATGGGTGGATCATGAGTTCAAGAGGTCGACACCATCCTGGTTAACATGGTGAAACCCCGTCTCTACTAAAAATACAAAAATTAACTGGGCATGGTGGTATGTGCCTGTAGTCCCAGCTACTTGGGAGGCTGAGGCAGGAGAATCACTTGAACCTGAGAGGCAGAGGTTGCAGTGAGCCGAGATCATGCCACTGTACTCCAGCCTGGTAACAGAGTGAGACTCCATCTCAAAAAAAAAAAAAACCAGGATTCCACTCTTGAAAACAAGTTGATAAATTGCCTTTTATTAAAGGTGTAAGTGCCTAAGTATTAAACTTCACATGAGAAAACAAAAACTGTATTAGTTATGGTTAAGTGTTTTTAAGAAAGTTACGTAATTAAAAGTTGTGCTGCTGTCTTGCACTGAAACTAACAGGTAAACCATGGAGAAACTGTCGTTTCTTAGTGAGGATTGCTCTGACTGTATTGTTTAAAATTACTACCCTACCCAATACTGTCTATTTCCTTACACTGCTTCATTTATTTAATTTATTTTATTCTTATTATTATTTTTGAAACAGGGTCTTACTCTGGTTGCCCGGGCTGGAGTGCAGTGGCATGATCTTGGCTCACTGCAGCCTCAACCTCCTGGGCTCAGGTGATTCTCTCACCTTAACCTTCCAAGTAGGTGAGATTGTAGGCATACGCCATCTCACCTGGCTAATTTTTTGTATTTTTAGTAGAGACGAGGTTTGCTGTATTGCCAGGCTGGTCTCAAACTCCTGGACTCCTGCAGTCTGCTCACCTTAGCCTCCCAGAGTGTTGGGATTACTGGTGTGAGCCACCGCGCCTGACCTATTTATTTTTTTCATAGAATTTATCACTTTTTTTGTATGGCTGGGGGATAGGGTCTCTTTGTCACCCAGGCTGGAATGCAATGACACGATCATGGCTCCTTGCAGCCTCAACCTCTGGGGCTCAAGTGAGCCTCCCATTTCAGCCTCCCGTGGAGCTAGGACCAGAGGGGCACACTACCACACCTGGCGGTTTTTTTTTTTTTTTTTTTGTAGAAATGGGGTCTCCCTATGTTGTCCAGGCTGGTCTTGAGCTCTTGGCCTTAAGCAGTCTTCCCGCCTCAGCCTCCTAAATTTCTGGGATTACAGACATGCGCTGTGATGGCTGGCCAGTTCCTAGTTTCTTTATCTGTGAAAATGGGACTAATCATACATACCCAAACTATGTCAAAGGGCATCTTGAGAAGATGGAGAGAGAGATAATCATGTGAAAAAGCACTTAGAAAATTGTAAAACTCCCTGCAAATGTAAGATATCGTTAATCACCTTACAAAAACCACCTTTTTAAAATGATTTGGAATCATAGATTCTAAAAGTTGATTCTAGTGGTCATCTAGTCCACATTCTTAGCTACTGAAAGAAAATAGCCGGGCGCGGTGGCTCAAGCCTGTAATCCCAGCACTTTGGGAGGCCGAGACGGGCGGATCACGAGGTCAGGAGATCGAGACCATCCTGGCTAACCCAGTGAAACCCCTGTCTCTTATACACATCTAGATGTGTATAAGAGACAGTCTCCATGTTGGTCGGGACGGTCTCGATCTCCTGACCTCATGATCCGCCTGCCTCAGCCTCCCAAAGTGCTGGGATTACAGGCGTGAACCACTGTACCCAGCCAATTTTTGTATTTTTAATAGAAATGGGGTTTCACCATATTGACCAGGATGATCTGAAACTCCTGACCTTAGGTGATCCACCCGCCTCAGCCTCCCAAAGTGCTGGGATTACAGGCATGAACCACCGTGCCTGGCCTAGGTGTTGGATCCACTTTGATGCCAATCTAAGGGTAAGAACATTGAGCTGTGACTCTGACCACTGTATTCTTAATCTGCTGTTCTGTCTTTCTAGCATGAAGTATTAATATAATTTGCATATCAGGCTTATCTCCAGGTTTAGCACATACACCCAACACCCTGCTTTCCATACCAGACCATTTGTGCCTCCGCAAACAAGTGGTTTAGTTTTACAGCTGCATGCCTTTCTTTATAGTTGTTGACTACCCTTCTTCTCAATGTGGTAAATTCTTACCCAGTCTTCAATGACCTGTGCTGCTGTTCTCCCTTCTTTCTTACTGTCCCTTGAAGTATTTGTTTTATTGTCTGGATTTTCTTTGTTTTTTTTTTTGAGACGGAGTCTTGCTCTGTTGCCCAGGCTGGAGTACAGTGGCGTGATCTTGGCTCACTGCAACCTCCGCCTCCTATGTTCAAGCAATTCTGCCTCAGCCTCCCGTGTAGCTGGGACTACAGGCACCAGCCACCACACATGGCTAATTTTTGTATTTTTAGTAGAGACGGGTTTCACCATGTTGGTCAGGCTGGTTTCGAACTCCCGACCTCAGGAGTTCGCACCACTGCACTCCAGCCTGGGTGACAGAGTCTCAAAAAACAAACAAACAAACAAAAAAACAGAAATGATTTAATCTTTCCTGTTGAAGCAGATCAACAATGCCATTTGTCTGTTTAGAAATAAGATTTTTCCAGGATTCTGTTAAAAGAAGATAAATTGTCAGTATAACAGTAGCTTCTGTCTTTACATACTGTCTTCTTAGTACTACACACTGGTGGCACATGATGCATTTAGTGCATAGTAGCATGATGTGGAGATCAGACCATAATGCTTTACTTTAGGGCGTCCAGGGGAAATTTAACAATTCTCAGTAACTCTCAGCCTTAATGGCTTGGTTATTGTTAAAATTCGTCTTTATCAAAGGAAGCACCAGTTAATGATATTTCTCCTGGCCCAACATGCTGGGTATTAACTGGAATTGCTGACTGATTTGCAGTGGGGAAACCCTGAGAGCAATTTCATGTTTGTCCACAAATTATCATTAGCAGTTTCATTTGCAGATTGAAGGAGCAGAAGGAGTGGGCTCTTCGCCAGTTACAGCTTCCCTCCGATTAGGGTGTTAGTTCAATTATGTCCAATTAACTTTTATTATAGATAGTGATGATAATTACTTGCAAGTCAGTTTTTGGCTGCAGTTAAACCAAGACTGAAGTATGAAGTTGACGGATTTTAATAACTGGTATGGCACATTTCACACCCTCACTCCACTGCAGTTATTTCTTTTTCCAGGCCTCTTTTAGTCAAGAGGTCAAAGCATTGAAAAAATCCATCTCACAATTAAAACATACTGTCCTTACTTTGAAGAGCCTTGTAGGATCATATTTTAAAGAATCTATTAGGAGCAGTCTAATGGCTTTTTACATTCTGAAATCATACCCTTGAGTTCACTGTTGCTTATCATAGGAGAATAGACTGAGATAAAACTAAATGTCATTCATAGCAACATATCCTTATTTTAAAATTATAGTAATTGGCAAAGTACGGTCTGGTTTTCTGATTGCATTTTAAATTCTCTTCTAAGTGCAAAAGAAAACTTGGTTTGGGCACTTTAAAAATCAGTAGGACATTGGCTGTAATCCAGTGCCTGCAATCCCAGCATTTTAGGGGGACGAGGTGGATTGCTTAAACCTAGGAGTTTGAGACCAGCCTGGGCAACATGGTGAAACTCCTTCTCTACAAAAAATATTTTACAAAATTAGTTGGGTGCGGTGGCACATGTCTGTAGTCCCAGATGCCCAGGAGGCTGTGGTGGGAGAATCACCTGAGCCCAGGAAGTCATGGCTGCAGTGATTGCATCACTGTGCTCCAACCTGGGAACAGAGTGAGACGCTGTCTCAAAAACAAAAGAAGTCTGGGTGCGGTGGCTCACACCTGTAATCTCAGCACTATAGGAGGCCGAAGCGGGAGGATCACTTGAGGTCAGGAGTTCGAGACCAGTCTGCCCAACATGGTGAACCCCTGTCTATACTAAAAATACAAAAGTTAACCGGGCATGGTGGCATGTGCCTGTAGTCCCTTCTACTCGGCAGGCTGAGGTGGGAGAATCGCTTGAACCTGGGAGGCAGAGGTTGCCGTGATCTCAGATCCCGTCACTCCACTCCGGGCTAAGTGACAGAGCGAGACTCCGTCTGGAAAAGAAAATCAACAGGACACTGAGGACACATTTCTTTAGCTGTATAGGAATTTTAGGGTTTTTTTTTTTTTTGAAATGGAGTCTCACTCTGTTGCCCAGGCTGGAGTGCGGTGGTGTGATCTTGACTCACTGCAACCTCTGCCTCCCGGGTTCAAGTGATTCTCCTGCCTCAGCCTCCTGAGTAGCTGGGACTACAGGTGCATGCCACCATACCTGGCTAATTTTTGTATTTTTAGTAGAGATGGGGTTTCACCAAGTTGGCCAGGCTGGTCTGAAACTCCTGATCTCAAGTGATCTGTCCACCTCAGCCTCCCGAAGTGCTAGGATTACAGGCATGAGCCACCATGCCCAGCTAGTATGTTATTTTAATAGAAGGTTACATATCTTTGGAAGTAACCCTTATAAGGTAGATAAAGAGGGATAGAAACAAGAGACATAGTTCGCTTTTCTTGAAGAAGACTCGTAGGTCCCCTTCTGCTTTCTTCAAACTTTCCTATCAGTATTGTTCTTTGATAGTTACCCTGAAAAGTGAATGGACTTACAAGCAAAATATTTTTAAAATTTTAATTTTATTTGGATTTTTAAATTATTTCTTAAAATGTTGTGAGTATAAGCAAAATCTTATCTCTTTAAAATGCAAAAGACGGGCTAGGCACTGTGGCTCACGCCTGTAATCCCAGCACTTTTGGAGGCTGAGGCAGGCGGATCATTTGAGGTCAGGAGTTTGAGACCAGCCTGGCCAACATGGTGAAACCCCGTCTCTACAAAAAATACAAAAATTAGCCGGGTGTGGTGGCATGTGTTTGTAGTCCCAGCTACTCGGGAGGCTGAGGCAGGAGAATCGCTTGAACCCGGGAGATGGAAGTTGCAGTGAGCCAAGATCGCAGCACTGTACTCCAGCCTGGGTGACAGAGCAAGACTTTGTCTCAAAAAAGAAAGAAAGCAAAAGACAAGTTGATTCCAACTGGCACTGTTATTAGATTTGCAGGTGACTTGCTGCTGTTTTCATTTTGGATGTTGCCCGCCTTGGTATCCTTTATTGTTGTGTACTCTTTCTAAGGGTGTATCAGTTTCCTTGGATATCTTTATGGGCTTGGCTGCATAAAAATTTGGTTGAGCTGGGAGCTGTGGCTTATGCCTGTAATCTCAACACTTTGGGAGGCCGAGGCAGGCAGATCACCTGAGGTCAGGAGTTTGAGACCATCCCGACCAACATGGAGAAACCCTGTCTCTATTAAAAATACAAAAAAAAAATTAGCCAGGCATGGTGGTGCATGGCTGTAATCCCAGTTACTTGGAAGGCTGAGGCAGGAGAATTGCTTGAACCTGGGAGGTGGAGGTTGCAGTGAGCCCATATCGCACCATTGCACTCCAGCCTGGGCAAAAAGAGCAAAACTCTGTCTCAAAAAAAAATTTTTTTTTTGGTTGAATATGACAGAATATGGCAATGCATTTTAAGAGCCTAGTTTTTGTTAATGTTTAAAGTTGGGGGATAAGTTGATGGCTGCTTGCAGAAGGGTCATAACACACTTGTTCTACCTCTAGAACTTCCCAGGCCGCACTAACAAGGAAAGAAGAGGAAAGGGGGAATATATAAACATCATCCTCGTACTACAAAGCTTTTCATCGGTTGTTGCTGAAAACCACTCTGCTGTAGAATAACGAAGTCCCTGCTGGCCAGCTGCTGTTGGTGTGAAAGTAGAGAAGTTAGCTATAGTGGGTACTTTTCAGAAAGTTGGAGATAAAGTTTATGATGTCATTTGAAACTTTTTGGATGATGTGAGGAAAGAATGTCAAAACGGTTATACTCTGGAAGATATAGCAACGCCTTCTTTTAAAATATAAGAGAGTTTGCATGACACTTGATGAAGTTCTGGATGTGTGTTTAGAAGGAAGGGCCTTGAAAAACTCTTATTAAAATGTGAGCATGGGATGGGCAGGGTGGCTCACAACTGCAATCCCAGCACTTTGGGAAGTCAAGGCAGGAGGATCACTTGAGCCCTAGAGTTCAAGACCAGCCTGGGCAACATAGTGAGACCCTGTCTCTACAAAAACTTTAAAATTAGCCAGGTGTGGTGGTGCGTGCTTGTAGTCCCAACTGTTGGGTGGGGGTGTGGGGGGTCGGGAAGACTAAGGTGGGAACAGTTGAGCCCAGGAGGTTGAGGCTGCAGTTGTGATCATACTACTGCACTAAACGAAGCCTGGGCAACAGAGTGATACCCTATCTTTAAAAAAAAAAAAAAAGATAAAAAAATGAAAACTGAACATGGCAGTTAAAGAGATGGCAGTGAATGTCAGGTATGAAGAAGGGAGGATCATTAATAGTTCCTCCTTCAAGGTAGGCATTTCTTTTTCTGTTTCTTCTTTCTCTTTTTTTTTTTTTTTTTGAAATAGGGCCTCGCTCTGTCACCCAGGCTAGAGTGACATGCTATGATCTTGGCTCACTGCAACCTCTACCTCCCGGGTTCAAGCAGTTCTCATGCCTCGGCCTCCCGAGTAACTGGGATTACAGGCACATGCCACCATACCTGGCTAATTTTTGTATTTTTAGTAGAGATGGGGTTTCACCATGTTGCTCAGCGTGGTGTTGAACTCCTGACCTCAGGTAATCCACCCGCCTCACCCTCTCAAAGTGCTGGGATTATAGATGTGAGCCACTGCGCCCAACCTGTTTGTTTCTTCTTTCTTCAGACAGGGTCTCACTATGTCGCCCAGGCTGGTGTGCAGTGGCACAATCACAGCTCACTGAAGCCTCAAACTCTTGGGTTTAAGCAATTCTCCCACCTTAGCTCCCAAGTAGCTGGGACTGCAGGCACACACCACCACACCTGGCTAATTTTTTTCAGACATGGTCTCAGTTTGCTATCCAGGGTGGTCTCAAATTCCTGGGCATGGCCGGGCACGAGTGATTCTCGCCTTTAATCCCAGCACTTTGGGAAGCCAAGGCAGGCAGATCACCTGAGGTAGGAGTTGGAGACTAGCCTAACCAACATGGTGAAACCCAGTCTCTACTAAAAATACAAAAATTAGCTGGGTGTGGTGACATGTGCCTGTAATCCCAGCTACTTAGGAGACTGAGGCAGAAGAATCACTTGAACCCAGAAAGTGGAGCCGAGATCGCACTGCAGCCTAGGTGACAGAGGGAGACTCTGTCTCAAAAAAAAAAAAAAATTCGTGGGCTCAAGCGATCTTCCTGACTCAGTCTCCCAAAGAGCTGGGATTGCAGTCATGAGCCACAGCACCTGGCTCAGGATAGGTGTTTTTCTTTTTGCTTTCCAATGGAAAAATTCTCTATCTTTAGAATAAGGGAGTCCATGAATGCTCACAATGGAAGCATTCCCAGAACAGAGTGGAAGTAGGGAGATAATTTGAAGTGTAGGCACTGGAGAAAATGTTATTCAAAAAACTGTTGAGAAGAAATTGTAGTCGATGAGGCAGAAAGATACAGGAAACCTATTCCAGGTGGCAAGAACCCCAGTGGCACACTCACCCATGTGATTCTCCATTAAGATAAATGAGAGTAGTTGCTAACAGACCACTCTCACCTCTTTTTGACCTCCAACCTCACCCTTTCTAGACTTCAACCTTGTATTTTTTAAGATAAAAAAATTTGGCCAAGCACGGTGGCTCACACCTATAATCCCAGCTTTTGGGAGGCCGAGGTGGGCAGATCACGAGGTCAGGAGATCGAGACCATCCAGGCTAACACGGTGAAACACCATCTCTACTAAAAATACAAAAAAAAAAATTAGCTGGGCGTGGTGGTGGGCACCTGTAGTCCCAGCTACTCCAGCTACTCAGGAGGCTGAGGCAGGAGAATGGCATGAACCCGGGAGGCGGAGCTTGCCATGAGCCGAGATCGTGCCACTGCACTCTAGCCTGGG
>NW_012105820.1:163660-164688 GCF_000951045.1 Mandrillus leucophaeus
GGGTGTGGTGGCACATGCCTGTAATCCTAGCCACTTGGGAGGCTGAGGCAGGAGAATCGATTGAACCCAGGAGGCGGAGGTTGCGGTGAGCCAAGAGCATACCATTGCACTCCAGCCTGGGCAACAAGAGCGAAACTCCATCTCAAAAAATAGACTACTTTATTAGTTTTTTGTTTTGCAGGCAATTCCTGAAATGAGGAAGCTTCCTAAAGTGAATTTCAGAATCTTTCTTTTTATCTGTGTGTTTAGCTATGAAAGTATTATTCTAACAGGGACTGTATATCTGTTTTTCCTTCCTGCAGATTGACCCAGCATTCCAAATTTCATTAGCTAGTTATGGTCGGCCAGGTGTGGAAGGAGGTGCTCCACCTCTTCCTTTAAGCTTTCAATTCTTGGGCCCCTTTAAGGCTTAGCAGCCTCTTCAGCTTTCAGAGACCCTTTAGCTTCAGAAACCTGCTAATTTCTTGGATATGTGGAGTGTGAACCATAAATCTTCAAGTTATAGTGAGTCTCAGTAACAAGCATTGTAAGTGCTTTGATTTTCACTAAGGCTATATAGAAGCCTTTGCCAAAGGTTATTACATATCAGGATTTCTCATGGTCCATACTCAGGCTGGGGGAGGAGAAGGAAAGGCCTAAAGGGAATGGAATGCATTAATGTATCAAACTTGTCTTTCTGTATTACCTTAAAATCTGCCTTGGCAAGATTGGCAAACTAGCCCTAGATAGCAGAAGAATAGAAGATACAGTGGGGGACGGGCATGCTCGCTCACGCTTGTAATCCCAGCACTTTGGGAGGCCGAGGCGGGCAGATCACGAGGTCAGGAGATTGAGACCATCCTGGCCAACATGGTGAAACCCCATCTCTACTAAAAATACAAAAAAATTAGCTGGGCATAGCGGCGGGTGCCTGTAGTCCCAGCTACTTGGGGGGCTGAGGCAGGAGAATGGCGTGAACCTGGGAGGCGGAGCTTGCAGTGAGCTGAGATTGCGCCACTGCACTCCAGGCCGAGCGACAGAGCAAGACT
>NW_012105820.1:168210-170621 GCF_000951045.1 Mandrillus leucophaeus
TTTTGTATTTTTAGTAGAGATGGGGTTTCACCGTGTTCGCCAGGATGGTCTCGATCTCCTGACCTTGTGATCCGCCCGTCTCGGCCTCCCAAAGTGCTGGGATTACAGGCTTGAGCCACCGCGCCCGGCCTAAGAAAAATAATTATATAAATATATGTTTAGTCATAAAGATGCCCAAATAATCTGCCATTCTTTTATTTCAAAAGATTGACAGATACTCCCCAAACTAACACCTTACAGGCAATGGTAGAAAAGAAAAATTCACAACTGTTGTATTCCTGGTAACATGTCTGCTTTACTCAGTGTACCCACTCACTGTCTTCTCTAATTTCTACTGTGTAAACCTCTCAGGGGTTTCCCTCACCAACTGAGCATCTTGTGACTTCTTTGTCCTTTGATATTTCACTGTTATTCTTTGAGGACTTCCTTTCCTGCACAATAAGATATATTAGACTCATCTAGTACTTTCTCTGCCTCAGTCAGTTCTCCAAGGAGCCTTGGTTCCTTTTGATGGAAAATGCAGTATTTAGAAACCAAGAGTAGGCCCTACTGGGGCTCGTTGAAATTGGATGGGAGTGATCACTGCATCCAGTACTCTTCTCATTCTGTTTGGGTAGCTTCCATTTCTAATTCAATTGAAGTGACTTAATAGAACTGGGTAAAAGTTGGTGAGTAACTGAGTTGGTAAGGGAGGTCCCAAAGAGAGAAGAAATTAAAGAGGACAGTGGGCCAGACACGGTGGCTCACGCCTATAACTCCAGGAATTTGGGGGGCCAAGGCAGGTGGATCATGAATTCAGGAGTTCAAGAGAAGCCTGGCTAAGATGGTGAAACCCCATCTCTACTAAGAATACAAAAAATTAGCCGGGCGTGGTGGTGGGCGCTTGTAATCCCAGCTACTCGCGAGGCTGAGACGAAATTGCTTGAACTCGGGAGGCAGAGGTTGCAGTGAGCTGAGATCCCGGCACTGCACACTCCAGCCTGGGCGACAGAGCGAGTCTCCATCTCAAAAAAAAAAAAAAAAAAAAAAGGGACACAGAATGAAGTTGTGTACGAGTAATAGAAGAATTTTGAACTTTTGTTTTCTACCACTATCCATAAGATTACTTGTCGGGGGGTGGTAGCGGTTTTTTTTTTTTTTTTGAGGTATCTTTGAGATAAAGGAAGGGCCAGGCGCTATGGCTTACATCTGTAAGCCCAGCACTTTGGGAGGCCGAGCAGGCAGATCACCTGAGGTCAGAAGTTCAAGACCAGCCTGGCCAACATGGTGAAAACCCATCTCTACTAAACTAAAAATACAAAAATTAGGCGGGCGTGCTGGCGGGCATCTGTAATCCCAGCTACTCCGGAGGCTGAGGCAGGAGAATCGTTTGAACCTGGGAGGCGGAGGTTGCAGTAAGCCAATATTGCGTCATTGCACTCCAGCGTGGATGACAGAGTGAGACTCTGACTCAAAAAACAAAAGTAAATTAATTTTAAAAGGGAGGGCAAGTTACCGTATTTGGGCATCTTTAGGGTTACGTGTGTATTTATAGGGTTTTTCCCCTGATTAACTCAATGCTAAAATAATGTTGACTTAAATGAACTTGTTTGGTGGGACTTAATATGTAGTATAAGATGCATATTTAACAGGTTAGAAGCAGTCACACACTTTGATAAATAACAATAGTGAGGCCAGACGCAGTGGCTCATGCCTATAATCCCAGCACTTTGGGAGGCCGAGGCAGACGGATTGCTTGAGCTCATGAGTTCCAGACCAGCCTGGGCAACATGGCAAAAACCTATCTCTATAAAAAACAAAAAAATTAGCCATGTGCAATGGTGTGCTCCTATAATCCCGGCTACTCGGGAAGCTGAGGCAAGAAGATCCCTTAAGCCTAGAAGTTCGAAGTTGCAGTGAGCTATCATTGCACCACCATACTCCAGCCTGGATGACAGAGTGAGACCCTGTCTCAAAAACAAACAAACAAACAGAAAAGCAATTCTGAATCACTATTGAATTTCTCAGGGCCACAGAAGGGAGCCAAATAATTCTGCTGATCATTGAGTGAGTTGTGGTACTTTGAACACTTTAGAGGTTTAAAGAACTGCTTTAGGCCAGGTGTGGTGGCTCACGGCTGTAATCCCAGCAATTTGGGAGGCCGAGGCGGGCAGATTACCTAAGGTTGGGAGTTTGAGACCAGCCTGACCAACATGGAGAAACCCCATCTCTACTAAAAATTCAAAATTAGCTGGGTGTGGTGGCACATGCCTGTAATCCTAGCCACTTGGGAGGCTGAGGCAGGAGAATCGATTGAACCCAGGAGGCGGAGGTTGCGGTGAGCCAAGAGCATACCATTGCACTCCAGCCTGGGCAACAAGAGCGAAACTCCATCTCAAAAAATAGACTACTTTATTAGTTTTTTGTTTTGC
>NW_012105820.1:171466-177344 GCF_000951045.1 Mandrillus leucophaeus
CTCCCTGCCCCGAATTTACTATCCTTTCTAAAGCTCTTCACTAGAAATGTACAGCAAGGCTTTGTGCACAGAGAAGTAGTTCTAAGAAGTTGTAAGGCCAAATGGATACATAGTGGATACATGGCCAAGGACACATGTGAAATCCTTTTCCCCCAGAAAATTCAAAATAATATAGGGAGCAGGGAGATGCTTCCTGCTAGAGACCTGGGCGGGCTCTATGATGCCCAGCTTCCAAAGGATGTCACAGCACAAGTGTCCAAATGGAAACTGACTTAGGAAAGGTATGAGTTGAGCGTAGGTTCAAAGTCGGGGTTTACTTCTCACATTCAGGGAGAGAATGAGGATACAAGGGGAAGGGTTTTCTGTGCTAGGATTGCTTGAGAATGAGAAGTAACTATTCCATCATTACTTGTATTGTTCTTTGATACAGTTTACTCTGTGTGAATGATACAGCTCTCCCCTGGGGGAATAAAAGTCTGACCACTTCAACCTTTTCTTTGCCTCTATCTAGTCATTTTCCCTGTGGATTCTTACCTTGGTTATAGTTGCTGTCTTATCCTTCACTTTGAAAGGATTTTCACTGTGAATTGATTCCGAAGTGTTAGGCTGGCCAAAGCATAAAAATGAGTTAGATTGCAAAGTGTTGACCTGGGAGAGGTGATTCCTCCAACTCATCAGGAAGTCAGTAATTACATGCACACTTAAAACAAAGCAAAACAAAAACCTGTGGCCAGGCATGGTGGCTCACGCCTATAATCCCCAGCACTTTGGGAGGCCAAGGTGGACAGATCATGAGGTGAGGAGATCGAGACCGTCCTGGCCAACAAGTTGAAACCCCATCTCTAGTAAAAATATAAAAATTAGCTGGGCGTGGTGCCTCTCGCCTGTAATCCCAGCACTTTGGGAGGCCAAGGCAGGCGGACTCACAAGGTCAGGAGATGGAGACCATCCTGGCTAACATGGTGAAACCCCATCTCTACTAAAAATAAAAAAAAAAATTAACAGGGCATGGTGGCACACGCCTGTAGTCCCAGCTACTCGGGAGGCTAAGGCAGGAGAATCGCTTGAACCTGGGAGACTGAGGTTGCAGTAAGCCAAGATCGCGTCATTGCACTTCAGCCTGGGCTACAAGAGTGAAACTTCATCTCAAAAATAATAATAATAATAAAACCACAGCTTAGAATTGTATGTGTTTTTGTATATAATAGTGGAATAAGAGGGATATAATATGTGCTTGTTAAATATTGACTGGAGAGGCAGCTATGGAACCGTTCAATGTTTTTCAGACATTTTATGCCCACAATAGAGATTGCATCTCAATAAACATACACATATAATATAGATAACAGTCATGAAACAATAAGTATGCTTACTATTATTTTGTGGCATTTTAAATTCAACACTTTTAAAAGGCTGGTCACAGCGTGCAGATTGGAAAATATTTAATGGAATGATCACATGTCTAGGAACTAAGAGATTCAATACCAGATCCACTGACCCAGCTTTATATCACAAAACAAGTTATTTAATCTTTCTGAGCCTAGGTTTCCATATCTGTAGAAAGAAAATAATACTTGTTCTATCTAGAATAAGATTGTTTTAAATTTCAAATTAAGGCCGGGCACAGTGGCTCATACCTGTAATCCCAGCACTTTGGGAGACCGAGGTGGGATGATCATTTGAGTCCAGGAGTTTGAGACCAGCCTGGGAAACATGGTGAGACACCATCTCTACATAAAGGAAAAAAAAATTAGCTGGGCATGGTGGCTCACGCCTGTAGTCCCACCTACTTGGAAGGCTGAGGTGGGAGGATCACTTGAGCTCAGGAGGTTGAGGCTTCAGAGAGCCATAATTCATGCCATTGGATATTGAAGCCTGGGTGACAGAGCAGAACCCTGTCTCAAAAAAAAACTTGTTTGTTTTTTGAGACAGAGTCTCGCACTGTCGCCCAAGCTAGAGTGCAGTGGTGCAATTTCAGCTCACTGCAACCTCCACCTCCTGGGTTCAAGCGATCCTCCTGCCTCAGCCTCCCAAGTAGCTTTGATTACAGGTGCCTGCCACCACGCCCAGCTAATTTTTTGTACTTTTAGTAGAGACAGAGTTTCACCATGTTGGCCAGGCTGATCTCGAACTCCTAACCTCATGATTCGCCCACCCGGGCCTCCCAAAGTGCTGGAATTACAGGCTTGAGTCACTGTGCCTGCCAAAAATTTGTTTAAATCAAATAACGTATGTAAATGTGTTTCAAAGTATAAAGAGGCCGAGCACAGTGGCTCATGCCTGTAATCCCAGAACTTTGGGAGGCCGAAGTGGGCGGATCACTTGAGGTCAGGAGTTCAAGACCAACCTGGCCAAAATGGTGAAACCCCATCGCTACTAAAAATACAAAAATTGCCCAGGTGTGGTGGTGCACAACTGTAGTCCCAGCTACTCGGGAAGCTGAGGCTCAAAAATTGCTTGAACCCAGGAGGCGGAGGTCCCACTGCACTCCAGCTAGGTGACAGAGCAAGACTCAGTCTCTAAAAAAAAAAAAAGTATGAAGAAGTGTAAAGCAGTGGTTTGGTTCTGTTGTGACTTCTGTTTCATGGGAAAGTAATAATTCTTAAATGCCTTTTTTTTTTTTTTTTTTTTTTTTTTAAAGAGAGGAGATCTTACTCTGTTGCCCCGGCTGGAGTACAGTGGATATTCACAGGTACAATTATGGCACACTGCAAGCTCAGGCTCCTGAGCTCCAGCAATTCTGTCATCTCAGCCTCCTAAGTAGCTGGGACTACATGTTTATGCCACCACACTTGGCTAATTTTTTTAAAGTTTTTAAAGAGTTGGAATTTTACTATGTTGCCCCGGCTAGTCTTGAATTCCCGGCTTCAAGGAGTCCTCCTACCTCAGCCTCCTGAGTAGCTGGGATTACAGACGTGAGCCACTGTGCCCCACGAGAGCCGACATGTAAATAATGTTTACTGTGTATCAGGCACCTAAGCTCTGGAATATGTTAAACCCAAATTTAATCTTCAAAACAATCTTGGCCAGGTGCGGTGGCTCACGCCTGTAATCCCAGCACTTTGGGAGCTGAGGCAGGTGGATCACCTGAGGTCAGGAGTTCGAGACCAGCCTGGCCAACATGGTGAAACCCCATCTCTACTAAAAATACAAAAAATTAGCCGAGCATGGTGGCAGGAGCCTGTAACCCCAGCTACTTGGGAGCTTGAGGCAGGAGAATCGCTTGAACCCAGGAGGAAGAGGTTGCAGTGAGCTGAGATTGTGCCACTACACTCCAGCCAGGGTAAGATAGCAAGACTCTGCCTCAAAAAAGGCTGGGCATGGTGGCTCATGCCTATAATCCTAGCAGTTTGGGAAGCCAAGGCAGGTGGATCATTTGAGGCCAGGAGTTCAAGACCAGCCTGGCCAACATGGTGAAACCCTGTCTCTACTAAAAATACAAAAAATTAGCTGGATGAACTGGCACATACCTGCAATCCCAGCTACTCGGGAGGCTGAGGCAGGAGAATCACTTGAACCCGGGAAGCAGAGGTTGTGGTGAGCCGAGATCTCACCACTGTACTCCAGCATGGGCGACAGCGAGACTTCATCTCAAAAAAAAAAAAAAAAAAATCTCGTGAAGGTAGGGTACATTTTATAAATGGTGGTAAATGATGTTCCCAAGGTCACACAGCTGGTAAATGCAAAGAGCTGGGATTCAAATTTAGGCAGTGTGCTTCTAGTTTTCTCTTACCCACTTCAATATAGTGCCTTTTCGTTAATCCCAGGTTTCTTGAGGTGATCTGAGCTTCAGTTGACATCTACCTGTGGATATTCCCCTTTTGAAGACTTTTCCAAGAATGACTTGTCCTTGCCACTGCATCTTTTTCCTGGGTTACTTCCTGGCTCTGTCAGTTTTATGTTTCTGTAATCCAAATTAGGAGGAGCTAATTTGTATGTTATCCTAAACTAGACAGTCTAGGAATGAGTTTGTTTTTTAAAGTGACAGGGTTTTGTTAGTTGCACAGGGTAGACACAAACTCCTTGGCTCAAGTGATCTTCCCACTGCAGCTTCCCAAGTAGCTGGGATTACAGGTATATGTCAGTGTGCCCAGCAAGAATGAGAATTTATCCCCACAAAATGCTGTAATGCATTTGATGATCAAATACAAGTGACTTCACAAAAGTGTGCATATAATTTTAAGAAATTCTTGTTATACCATATTTACATATTATATATACTTCATACCCAGCATTTATATTATAAGCATTTTTTGTTTAGATATTCTTTAACAATATTAATATATTATTAGATGAATGCTAATGTTATTAGATGAATACCTCATAATTTATGTAACCATTTTCCTGCTTTTGGAATTATTTAGATTAGATTTAAAGAGACAGGGTTTTTTTAGTTGCACAGGGTGGACACAAACTCCTGGGCTCAAGTGATCTTCCCACTGCAGCCATAATCCATTTAGATTATTTCCAGTTTTTAAATCATTATGAACAGCACTGCAGTGAAGAGAATTTCCTGTAAATCTTTTTTCACATCTTTGATTATTTCCCTAAATTAAGATTTTATTTATTTTTTTGAGACAGGGTCTCCCTCTGTCACCCAGACTAGAGTGCAGTGGTGCATTCATAACTCAATGCAACCTCAAGCTTCTGAGCCTAAGTGATCCTCCTGCCTTAGCCTCCCAAGCAGCTGGGATCACAGGCATGTGCCAACACACCCAGCTAATTTTTTATTTTTTGTAGAGATGGGGTCTCTGTGTTGTCCCGGCTGGTCTCAAATTGCTGGTCTCAAGTGATCCTCCCATCTCAGGCTCCCAAGTACTGGAATTACAAGTGTGAGCCAGCATGCCTGGCCCCTCGATACTTTGATCTTATGGGACCGCCATTGTATGTGCAGTCTAGTGTTGACTGAAATGGGGCATGCCTGTATACAAAACATTGTTATTAACTGTAGTCACCATGTTGTACAATAGATCTCTTGAACTTGTTTCTCTTGCTTAGCAAAAATTTTGTTTCCTTCTTCCTGGTCACCCCTCTCCGGTCCATTATCTCTCTGATTCTGAGTTTGACTTTTTTAGATTCCACATATTAGTGAAATTATGCAGTATTTGTCTTTCTGTATCAGACTTATTTCACTTAACATAATGTCCTCCATGTTCATTCATGTAACTTAAAATGGCAGGATTTCTTTCTAAGGCTGAATAGTCTTTCATTGTGTTTATATACATTTTCTTTCATCTGTTCATCCATTGATAGACACTTAGGTTGATTCCATATCTTGGCTGTTGTGAATAATGCTGCAGTGAACGTGGGAGTGCAGGTATCTTTTCAACATGCTGATTTCATTTCCTTGTATATATGCCCAGTAGTGGGATTGCTGGATCATATGGTAGTTCTGTTTCCAGTTTTGTGAGAAACCTCCATACTGTTTTCCCTAATAGCTGTGCTAATTTACATTCTCACCAACAGTATACAAAGGTTCCTTTTTTCCACATCCTCTCCAACAGTTTTTTTAATATATCTTTTTAATAGCCATTCTGACAGGTGTGAGTTGATATGGGGTATTTTTGTTTGTTTTTGGTTTTTTGTTTTTTGAGACAAGGTCTCACTCCCATCACCCAGGCTGGAGTACAGTGGCACGATCATGGCTCACTGCATCGTCAACTTCCTGGACTCAGGTGATGCTCCCACCTCAGTTGCCCGAGTAGCTGGGACTACAGGTACGAGCCACCATGCCCAGCTAATTTCATTGTGGTTTTAACTTGCATTTCTCTGACAGTTACCAGTGTTGAGCATTTTTTCATGTACCTATTGGCCATTTGTATGTCTTTGGAGCAGTGTCTTTTGAGTTCTACTCCCATTTCTTTTTTTTTTTTTTGAG
>NW_012105820.1:177884-179166 GCF_000951045.1 Mandrillus leucophaeus
ATGTTAGCCACGCTGGTCTCGAACTACTGACCTCAGGTGATCCGCCCACATCAGTCTCCCAAAGTGCTAGGATTACTGTCATGAGCCACCGCACCCATCCTCTTCAATATTTTATACTTATTAGTATATGAGTCTTTTACCTCTTTAAATAAATTTATTCCCAAGCCTTTTTTTTTTTTTTGGTAGCTATTGTAAATGAGATTGTTTTATTTATTTATTTTTTTGAGATGGAGTCTTGCTCATCGCTCAGGCTGGAGTGCAGTGGCGCGATCTCGGCTCACTGCAAGCTCTGCCTCCCGGGTTCACGCCATTCTCCTGTCTCAGCCTCCCGAGAAGATGAGACTACAGGTGCCCGCCACCACGCCTGGCTAATTTTCTGTATTTTTAGCAGAGACGGGGTTTCACTGTGTTAGGCAGGATGGTCTCGATCTCCTGACCTCGTGATCCGCCCACCTCGGCTTCCCAAAGTGCTGGGATTACAGGCGTGAGCCACCGCGCCCAGCCTGTTTTCTTTATTTCTTTTTTGGATAGTTTGTTCTTAGTATATAGAAACACTGCTGATTTTTATACATTGATTTCCTATGCTACTACTTAACTGAATTTGTTCATTAGTTCTAATAGGTTTTTGGAGTCTTTAGGGTTTTCTGTATGTAAGATCATGTCATCTGCAGACAGATAAAATTTTACTTCCTTTCTGATTTGGATGTCTTTTTATTTATTTTTCTTGCCTAATTGCTCTTTCTGGGACTTATAGTACTATGTTGAATAAAAGTGGCTGGAGTGGGCCGAGGCGGGTAGATCATGAGGTCAGGAGATGGAGACCTTCCTGGCCAGCATGGTGAAACCCTGTCTCTACTAAAAATACAAAAATTAGCTGGGCATGGTGGTGTGTACCTGTAGTCCCAGCTAGTCAGGAGGCTGACGAAGGAGAATCGCTTGAACCCCGGGAGGCAGAGGTTGCAGTGAGCCGAGACTGCATCACTGCACTCCAGCCTGGGCGACAGAGCGAGACTTTAAAAAAAAGTGGCTAGAGTGGTCCTTGTCTTTTTCCTGATCTTAGAGGAAAAGCATTCAACTGTCCACCATTGAGTATGATGTTAACTGAAGACTTGTTGTATATGGCCTTTATGTATTGAGGTACATTCCTTTTATACCTAATTTGTTGAGTTTTTCTCATGAAAGTATGTTGGCTGGGCGCGGTGGCTCAAGCCTGTAATCCCAGCACTTTGGGAGGCCGAGACGGGCGGATCACGAGGTCAGGAGATCGAGACCATCCTGGCTA
>NW_012105820.1:179216-179877 GCF_000951045.1 Mandrillus leucophaeus
GCTAGTTTTTTTGTATTTTTTAGTAGAGACGGGGTTTCACCGTGTTCGCCAGGATGGTCTCGATCTCCTAACCTTGTGATCCGCCCGTCTCGGCCTCCCAAAGTGCTGGGATTACAGGCTTGAGCCACCGCGCCCAGCCTATTCCCATTTCTTAATTGGGTTGTTTTATTGCTGTTGAGTCATTTGAGTTCTTTATGTATTTTGGATATTAACCCCTTATTGGATATATGGTTTGCAGATATTTTCTCTCTCCCTGTAGATTGTCTCCTAACTCTGTTTTTGTTTCTGTGGGTTTTTTTGAGACGGAATTTCACTCGTCATCCAGGTTGGAGTCCAATGGTGCGATCTCGGCTCACTGCAACCTCCACCTCCCATGTTCAAGCGATTCTCCTGCCGCAGCCTCCTGAGTAGTTGGTATTACAGGCACGTGCCACCATGACCACCTAATTTGTATATTTTTAATAAAGATGGGGTTTCTCTATGTTAGCCACGCTGGTCTCGAACTACTGACCTCAGGTGATCCGCCCACATCAGTCTCCCAAAGTGCTAGGATTACTGTCATGAGCCACCGCACCCATCCTCTTCAATATTTTATACTTATTAGTATATGAGTCTTTTACCTCTTTAAATAAATTTATTCCCAAGCCTTTTTTTTTTTTTT
>NW_012105820.1:183222-185261 GCF_000951045.1 Mandrillus leucophaeus
AAAAGTCTAGCCTGGGCAACATGATGAAACCCTGTTACTACTAAAAATACAAAAAATTAGCCAGGCATAGTGGCTCATGCCTGCAGTCCCAGCTACTCGGGAGGCTGAAGTCGGAGGGTCACCTGAACCCAGGAAGTCAGGGCTACAGTGAGCCAAGATTGCGCCACCACACTCCAGCCTGGGCCATCTAAGTGAGACCCTGTCTCAAAAAAACTAAAAAAAAAAAAAAAAAAAGTGGGGGTGGGAGATTAACAACAGAAAAAAAAGCACCAGGCATTTTTATCTCCTCTTTCACTCCCCTAGTAACGTTACCTATACACACACACATATACACACAGTTGTTAACACTTGTATTTTGCATGTACCACAAATTTCCGGAGCCTGAAATTAAAGTATGTGCTATCCTTCAGGAATGTGAGCCAGTAAAAGTTATTAAACATGTATTGTATGAATAATCTTGCTCCTGACTCTGTAACATGGAAGGATGATTAGGAGACAGGCTATGGTCTTAGGAAGGTCACACTCAAATTGAAAAGTTAGAATATCCAGGGAGAATACTTCCCTGGTACCTGAATTCAAGAGAAAACTCCGGATCAGAGATGAGTTAAGTAATAATAAGTAGATCCTGGAAAGAGCGTCCTTGCCAAAGAGAGCAGTGGTATAGATAGTACCTTTGGGGGAATTAGGGTGTGGACAGGAAACAGGATAGGAAGAGGACCTGTTGTGACAGGTCCTAAGGGTGTGTTTAGAAGTAGGTTTCCAAATGCCTTGAGCCACCTTTGTTCAGCAGCATGAAGACGGTTTGTAGCAGATACATTTCTAGATTTTCAACAGAGTAAGTCCTAGAGTAAATAGCCATCTCTCTTCCTTGCTCTTTCCTCTAGCCTAGAGTTGTGGGGTCACAATTGCAAGTGACTTTACCGTCCCCTATTGAGTTAACAATAGAGAAGAAAAAGGCCTTTGAGCAATGGCTAAACATTATTCAGGTTAGGCAGATAGCGAAATGTACTAGTTGGGGGATTCTTAGTTATTTGGGCTAACAAAATTACCTGTTGAATGGATTGTTTCGTTGTAACAGACCATAAAAATGACTGATTTTGCAGAGTCTGATTTGATAAACTTGTAATTTTTGAGGTCTTTGGTGCCACTTATTTTTCCCAGAGCAGCATTTTGGTGTCTCCCTTAGGTTTAAACTACATTTCTTGGAATCCAGGAGTAATGGAATAGGGAGCAGTATAGGATAAAACTTTCCCCTTGATTATCAAAAAGAGTCTTTTGGCTGGCACGGTGGCTCATACCTGTAATCTCAGCACTTTGGGAGGCCACTTGAGGCTGGAAAATTGCTTCAGCAGGAGTTCAACAGCAGCCTGGGCAACAAAGTGAGACCCCATCTCTACAAAAATTTTTTAAAAATTAACAAGGTGGGCCGGGCGTGGTGGCTCATGCCTGTAATCCCAGCACTTTGGGAGGCCGAGGCAGGTGGATCACGAGGCCAGGAGATCGAGACCATCCTGACTAACATGGTGAAACCCCGTCTCTACTAAAACATGCAAAAAAATTAGCCGGGCGTGGTGGCAGGCGCCTGTAGTCCCAGCTTCTCAGGAGGCTGAGGCGGGAGAATGGTGTGAACCCGGGAACGGAGCTTGCAGTGAGCTGAGATGGTGCCACTGCACTCCAGCCTGGGCGACAGAGTGAGACTCCGTCTCAAAAAAAAAAAAAAAAAAATTAACAAGGTGTTGGCACACCCCTGGTCCCAGCTACACAGGAGGCTGAAGCAGGAGGATTGCTTGAGCACGGGAGGTTGAGGCTACAGTGAGCTGTGTTTGTGCCACTGCACTCCAGCCTGAGTGACAGAGTGAGTCCCTGTGTCAAAAAAACAAAAAGGAGTAGTCTTTTTAGGTAAGCCTTTGGCTCATGGATGAGAAGAATCAGATATTGGCAATGACTTTTTTCTTTTTTTTGTTTTTTCGAGATGAAGTCTTGCTCTGTTACCCAGGCTGGAGTGCAGTGGCGTGATCTTAGCTCACTGCAAGCTCTGC
>NW_012105820.1:186016-196521 GCF_000951045.1 Mandrillus leucophaeus
CTTCTCCTCCTCCTTTTCCCATCAAAAACATGAAGCTGGGCGGTGTGGCTCACGCCTATAATCCCAGCACTTTGGGAGGCCAAGGCGGGTGGATCACTTGAGGTCGGGAGTTGGAGACCAGCCTGGCCAACATGGTGAAACCCTGGCTCTACTAAAAATACAAAAATTAGTCGGGCGTGGTGGCGCACATCTGTAATCCTAGCTACTCAGGAGGCTGAGGCAGGAGAATTGCTTGAACCCAGGAGGCGGAGGCTGCAGTGAGCTGCGATTGTGCCACTGCGCGCCAGCTGGGGCAACAGAACAAGACTCCGTCTCAAAAAAGAAAAAAAAAAAAATACGGCTGAGGTTTTTTGTTTGTTTGTTTGTTTGTTTTATTTATTTTGAGATGGAGTCTCGCCTTGTGGCCTGGCTGGAGTTCAGTGGTGCCATCTCAGCTCACTAGAACCTCCACCTCCCAGGTTCAAGCAATTCTCCTGCCTCAGCCTCCTGAGTAGCTAGGATTACAGATGTGCGCCACCACACCCGACTAATTTTTGTATTTTTAGTAGAGACGGGATTTTGCCGTGTCGACCAGGCTGGTCGCGAATTCCTGAAGCTGAGGTTTTCTTACTGGCACAAACCTACCCTGAAGGCAGAAGTGGTCCTTTTTCAGATGCCACCCAGGAAAGCAGAGTGTAACATCAGAACTCTAATAAAACCTCCAGTAGCTTCTGGTGGGGGGCAGGGAGCAGAGATGAAAGCACTTTTGAATTTTCCCAGTAGGGAAAAAGGTTTGTTCTTTAATTAGAGGTAGTCTGGGAAATGCTAGCACTTGTGCAGGTGCCCCAGGAGAGTTGGAAAAGCTTAGTTCTGTGCTCACTGTGATACTGTAGTCCCCCTGCCTTGGGTAGCCAATGTAGCATACCAGCTGGTGTTAGGAAAACTAGCTGAGAGCTCACAGAGAGGCTCTGCCAAAGTGATCGATCGTTCTCTGTAACGTCTGTAGCTCATTTGGCCTGCTCCAGGTTACTACTTGATTCTCTTCAGCAGTTAAGAGTTGAATTCTGAAACACTTTCAGAGAGTAGTGCTAGTGTTGATTTCTGGATCTAATTCTGGAAATACCAGCTGTAAAATTATATCGGAATTTGCATTTAAGAAAAAGTCAGACACCAATCAATTCTGTCCAGGAAAAAAAAAAAAGAAAAGAAAAATAGAAAAAGCCAGATGGTAATCAAAAGGTATGGGTAGTTTGAAGATTTTAAATAAAAGGCCTTCACTCAGCTGCCAGGCCTCTGGAGGATTCCTTTATTCTGACATCTCTGCTTTCTAGAATATGTTGTGGGGAGAGGTTGTTTCATTCCTGTTTCATCACAACCCTCATGAACTTGCCACAGTCTGAGCTCATTCTGTACCTTTTCTACCCTAGCAGGATCTGATTCTTGACATCAGTGAACTGGTCAAGGGGCTTGTGGACTTTCTTAGTACTGGAGGAAGTCTTCTGGACAGGATGACAAATGGATCCCAGAATTCTTTTTTTTTTTTTTTTTTTTTGAGACGGAGGCTCACTCTGTCACCCAGGCTAATTTTTGCTCCCTGCCCCCCACCAGAAGCTACTAGAGGTTTTATTAGAGTTCTGATGTTACACTCTCTGCTTTCCTGGGTGGCATCTGAAAAAGAACCACCTCTGCCTTCAGGATAGGTTTGTGCCAGTAAGAAAACCTTAGCTTCAGGAATTCGCAACCAGCCTGGTCAACATGGCAAAACCCCATCTCTACTAAAAGTACAAAAATTAGCCAAGTGGAGTGGCGTGATCTCGGCTCACTGCAACCTCTGCCTTCTGTGCTCAGGTGATTCTCCTGCCTCAGCCTCTCGAGTAGCTGGGATTACAGGCACATGCCACCATGCGTGGCTAATTTTGTATTTTTGGTAGAGACAGGGTTTCGCCATGTTGGCCAGGCTGGTCTCAAACTTCTGACGTAATGTGATCCTGCCACCTTGGCCTCCCAAAGTACTTGGATTACAGGCATGAGCCACTGTGGCCGGATCCCAGAATTTTTTTTTTTTTTTTTTTTTTGAGACCGAGTTTCGCTCTTATTGCCCAGGCTGGAGTGCAATGGTGTGATATAAGCTCATGGCAACCTCCACCTCCCAGGTTCAAGCAATTCTCCTGTCTCAGCCTGTCAAGTAGCTGGGATTACAGGCACCCACCACCATGCCCAGCTAATTTTTTGTATTTTTTTAGTAGAGACAGGGTTTCACCATGTTGGCCAGACTGGTCCTGAACTGCTGACCTCAGGTAATCCACCCGCCTTGGCCTCCCAAAGTGCTGGGCCTCCCGAAGTGCTGGGCATGAGCCACCGTACCTGCCGTGCATCCCAGAATTCTTAAAGCAAGGGTCACAAATTATGGGCTGTAATCTTAGCAGTTGGTTTGATGCCAGTGAGAGCTCTAGAGTATTCTAGACTTGCTGGAAGTTTCTTCTTGGGACTGTAACCACGGAGGACTCCAAGCTCTGTTTCTTACTGGTTCACTCCCTCCTGCCCAAACCAAAAGTTGACTTTCTGGAGTCTTTACTGAATTCACCTCTTATCTTTACTTCTTTGTTTGCTATGAGTAAATTCATTAATGCCTCTTTGCCATAGTTTAGCTGTTTTTTCTTTTGTTTTGAGACAGAGTCTCGCTCTGTCACCCAGGCTGGAGTGCAATGGTGTGATCTCAGCTCACTGCAGCCTCCGCCTCCCCAGTTCAAGCGATTCTTCTGCCTCAGCCTCCCGAGTAGCTGGGACTATAGGCACCCACCGCCACGCCCAGCTAATTTTTATATTTTTAGTAGATGGGGTTTCGCCATATTGGCCAGGCTAGTCTCGAACTCCTGACCTTGTGATCTGCCCATCTCGGCCTCCATAGTGCTGGGATTACAGACGTGAGCCACTGCACATGGCCCTAGTTGGTTTAATTCTCTCTGTTCTTTCTATTGAAATCCAAAGGTGTGGTTTGAGGGGCAATATGTTACAGGTCACCTCTTAGGATCCACATCCCCTACTCACCTTTTAGTTGCAGGTATCAGGATTTAGTAGATATATGAGATTGAAGTAATCATTCAAACACTGGCTTCTTCTGGATTCATAAAGTTCCCTGAAGGAGGAGAAAAAAAGACAAAGATTGGTTATTTCCAAAAAATACAGGAAAAAAAATGCTATCTGCAAGACCACTGAGTGAATGTGTTTTTGTATCCCCATCATCAGAATATCAGCTATGCAGATGTGAATGTTTCTTAAGGTTGAGGTTTTTGGTTTATCAGTGATTTTTTTCCCCTTATTTTAAAATTATTTATAGAAATAATATACATACCAAAGTATAAAGACAAAAAATTGCCCCAGATAGTAGTGGCTGTTCATGTTTTTTATGTTTTAGAGTATTTCTTTCCAGTCCTTTTTTAAAGCTGGTGAGGAGGGGAGGTTTTTTTCTTTTTCTTTTTCTTTTTTGAGACATAGTCTGGCTCTGTCACCAAAGCTGGAGTGCAGTGGCCGGATCTCGGCTCACTGCAAGCTCTGCCTCCTGGGTTTACGCCATTCTCCTGCCTCGGCCTCCGGAGTAGCTGGGACTACAGGCGCCCGCCACCTCGCCCAGCTAGTTATTCTTGTATTTTTTAGTAGAGACGGGGTTTCACCATGTTAGCCAGGATGATCTCGATCTCCTGACCTCGTGATCCGCCCGTCTGGGCCTCCCGAAGTGCTGGGATTACAGGCTTGAGCCACTGCGCCCGGCCTTTTTTCTTTTTTAGACATAGTCTCGCACTGTTTCCCCGGCTGGAGTACAGTGGCACAATCTCAGCTCAGTGCAAACTCCGCCTCCCAGGTTCAAGCGATTCTCCTGCCTCAGCCTCCTGAGTAGCTAGGATTACAGGTGCCCACCACCATGCCCAGCTAATTTTTTGTATTTTCAGTAGAGACAGGGTTTCACTATGTTGGCCAGGCTGGTCTCGAACTCCTGACCTTGTTATCTGCCTGCCTTGGCCTCCCAAAGTGCTGGGTTTACAGGCTTGAGCCACCATGCCCGGCCACTGTTGTTATTTTATATATGTTGTAAAATACTAAATATATGGTTTTCCTCTTGCTCTTGTTCACTTAACATTGATATACACATAAAGGTGAAAATAAGACTAATGATACTCTACCTTCCTCAGTTATTCCTGTAGGTGTGTATCAGCTTCCAAAATCATAAAAGGTAATATTCCAGAGACTGCAGTGTATGATTGAAGCCAACTGCAGAGTCTAAGAAAGCACCGTCTTATTTAGTGTTCTGAGTTTTCCTGTTATTTTATAAAGCCTTCTATATGCTGTCTGACCATGGATTTAGCAGTCTTTTCATTTACCTATCTGTCTCTTAGAAGGCCAAGATGGGACTTTTACTAGCTAGGGAGCATGATTGCACCCTCTCGTTTAAAACAAACAAACAAACATATATATATATATATATATCTATCTCAATCAAATTGCCTCTTTTTTTTTTTTGAGACAGAGTCTCGCTCTGTCACCCAGGCTGGAGTGCAGTGGTCGGATCTCAGCTCACTGCAAGCTCCGCCTCCCGGGTTCACGCCATTCTCCTGCCTCAGCCTCCCGAGTAGCTGGGACTACAGGCACCCGCCACCTCGCCCGGCTAGTTTTTTGTATTTTTTAGTAGAGACGGGGTTTCACCGTGTTAGCCAGGATGGTCTCGATCTCCTGACCTCGTGATCCGCCTGTCTTGGCTTCCGAAAGTGCTGGAATTACAGGCTTGAACCACCGCACCCGGCCCAAATTGCCTCTTAATCATAGACGTTGTGAACCTTAGAACCTACTGAATGTACTATTCAAAATGGAAACTGATATGGCCTGGCACTTTGGCTCACGCCTGTAATCCCAGCACTTTGGGAGGCCGAGGTGGGCGGATCACTTGAGGCCAGGGGTTCAAGACCAGCCTGGCCAACATGGTGAAACCCCGTCTCTATTAAAAATACAAAAGTTAGGGCCGGGTGTGGTGGCTTGCGCCTGTTATCCCAGCACTTTGGGAGGCTGAGGCGGGCGGATCGCGAGGTCACAAGATTGAGACCATCCTGGCTAACATGGTGAAACCCATCTCTACTAAAAATACAAAAAATTAGCCGGGCATGGTGGCACGCGCCTGTAGTCTGAGCTACTCGGGAGGCTGAGGCAGGAGAATGGCGTGAACCCGGGAGGCGGAGCTTGCAGTAAGCCAGATCGCATCACTGTACTCCATCCTGGGCGAGAGAGCAAGACTCTGTGTCAAAAAAAAAAAAAAATTAGCTGTGTATGGTCTTGCATACCTGTAATCCCTGCTACTTGGGAGGCTGAGGCAGGAGAATTGCTCGAACATGGGAGGTGGAAGTTGAAGTGAGCCAAGATGGCACCACTGCACTCCAGCCTGGGTGATAGGCTGTCTGAAAAAAAAGGAAACTGATAGAGCCTGGAGTTGAAGAGTGAGCACAGGCTTTGGGAAAAGTCAAATCTGGGTTTCAGTCCTGGGCTCTGCCATCATTAATAGATTAATGACATATATAGATTAAATGACAACTTCAGAAAATTACTAACAATCTGCCTTTTATATGGTCAACAGTTATTTATGGAGAGCCTAGTAAGTGTTAGTAGTTGCTGCTTTTCTAGATATAATAATGAACAAAATGAACCAAGGGTCTGTTCTTACAGAGTTTATATCCTGGTAGGGTGGAGAGAGATGGTCGTAAAACAGGTGGTAATGACGGTGGTAAAAACTGAGGGAAATAGAGGAGTTAGCAACAGGAAGGACCACGTGCCTGGGTTAATTGTGTGGGAGGAATTGTTGAGTTCGGGGTCTCAGGATAGATTTTAAAAGAAAAAATGAGGGAAATAAGGATACTGCTTTAGACATGGAGGTCAAAGAAGCCCTCCCCTTAGGAAGTGACATTCAAGCAGAAACCTGAATGAAGTGAGGGAGCTAGAAAGACAAGTAGACATCTGGGGCAAGAACATTCCAGGCAGAGGGAATGGTAAGGACAAAGTCCTGAAGGTAGTGTGTTTGGCTTGTTGAAGGAGCTGCAGGGAGACCATGGTGGCTGGAAGTAAGTCAGCAAGAGAGGGCAGGGTAGGTCAGAAGGTGAGGTCAGAGAACCAGTAGTAATAGATCATGGAGGGCCTTGGGGTCCATGTTAGCATTTTGTATTTTATTCTGAGATGGAAAGTCATTAGAGATATTTGAGCTGCTCTGACTTCCAGTTAAAAGAATTGACCAGGCACGGTGGCTAACGTCTGTAATCCCAGCATTTTGGGAGGCCGAGGCGAGTGGATCACGAGGTCAACCATCCTGGCCAACAGGGTGAAACCCCGTCTGTACTAAAAATACAAAAATTAGCCGGGTGTGGTGGCACACGCTTGTAGTCCCAACTACTCAGGAGGCTGAGGCAGGAGAATGGCTTGAATCCAGGAGGCGGAGGTTGCAGTGAGCTGAGATTGCGCCATTGCACTCCAGGCTGGCAACAGAGCGAGACTCCATCTCAAAAAAAAAAAAAAGAATTAACGTTGCTGAATAGAGAATAGATTGGGTGATAAAGGGTAAGCGTGGAACTGACCATTTAGAAGGCTAATAGTAATCCCAGCTAGAGATGATGAGATGACGGGTGAAGTTTGTTACCTATTTCCAAGAAGGCTTGGGAGACTCAATTAAGAAAACATCACCAAAGCCCCTCATACAGCCCATTTCACAGTTTTAGCTCCCAGTACTTGTTAAATCCCTTCCTTTCCTTGTAGTTTGCCTTCAGCTGTATTAGGACCTTAAGGGAGAAGTTATTATGTAAAGATCAGCATCCACAAGGGAAGGGATTGTGAGCAGTACTTCAGTCCCTTGATCCCAACAGAAGTCTTTTTTTTTTTTTTTTTTTGAGACAGAGTTTCACTCTTGTGTCCTGGGCTGGAGTACAGTGGCGCGGCCTCTGCTCACTGCAACCTCTGCCTTCCGGGTTCAAGCAGTTCTCCTGCCTCAGCCTCCTGAGTAGCTGGGATTACAGGCATGCGCCACCACACCCAGCTAATTTTGTATTTTTAGTAGAGACAGGGTTTCACCACGTTGGCCAGGCTGGTCTCAAACTCCTGACCTCAGGTAATCTGCCCACTTTGGCCTCCCAAAGTGCTGGGATTATAGGTGTGAGCCACCGCGCCTGGCCAAGACTTTTTTTTTCTTGCACTGAAGTTGGCTCACTGTGTACATTCTGTTTCCCACTCACCAGAGACCTTAAAAAGACTGAAGCTGTGCCAGAACTCTTGGACAGCTCTGTTCTCATTAAGGCATTCAATCTTCCGTTCTTTCTGCAGTTGCTATCTTAGACACAATTTGAGCAGCCTCTTTTATAAAGTATCTTTTCAGCTACCTGGTCTTGGAAGCTGGAGCCCTCTGATACTCATCATGACAAGGTAGTTTAATATACCTGAGAGAGCCCTCTAAAGAAAATAAAGAGGTTTCTGTCGTCTTTTTTTAACTTTTGAGCTTTTCCCCCACTCCTTTTTTTGCTGGGATCTAAAGCCATAATTTGCCACCTTGATTTCTGAAATATGGGAAAAGAAGTTCATGTACTTATTTAGGAAAATCGTATTTCTGTTACATAAGGAGCTTGCATTGTTGACAGGGCTTCTTTCGCTGCAGAAGGTCCCATCGGTGTCTGCTTGCTTGGGCTGTGTATGTCTTGGTTGGCAAACATCACTAATGAAACTTACGCCATCTTGACGTGTCAGGATCGCCTGCACAAAGAGAGCTGCTGGCAGCCTGTCATCTCCTTGCTTTAGTCTGGGAGCAATGCATTTCTTTTGATGGGTGGGGGGCTAGTTCAGGAGGTCTAACTGCGTGACAGGCAAATAGGAAGGGTGAATCTCCAGAAATTTGCAAACAGAATTTGTTTTAACAGTGGTTAATTGTGCCTCCTAGGATGCTTTCCTCCTCCTTCCATTTAAAAGTGAGTTTGGCCGGGCGCGGTGGCTCATGACTGTAATCACAGCACTTTGGGAGGCTGAGGTGGGCGGACCACCTGAGGTCAGGAGTTTGAGACCAGCCTCACCAACATGGTGAAACCCCATCTCTACTAAAAATACAAAAAGTGGCTGGGCATGGTGGCATGTGCCTGTAATCCCAGCTACTGGAGGCTGAGGGACGAGAATCGCTTGAACCCAGGAGTCAAGGATTGCAGTGAGCTGAAATTGCGCCACTGCACTCTAGCCTAGGGGACAGCAAGACTCTGTCTCAAAAAATAACTAACTAACTAACTAACTAACTAACTAAATAAATAAATAAATAAATATATAAATAAAAGTAAGTTCACGGCCGGGTGCGGTGGCTTACGCCTGTAATCCCAGCACTTTGGGAGGCCGAGGTGGGTGGATCAACTGAGGTCAGGAGTTCAAGACCAGCCTGGCCAACATGGTGAAACCCCATCTCTACTACAAATACAAAGAAATTATCTGGGTATGGTGGCGGGCGCTTTTAATCCCAGCTACTCGGGAGGCTGAGGCAGGAGAATTGCTTGAACCCGGGAGGCAGAGGTTGCAGTGACCCAAGATCGTGCCATTGCACTCCAGCCTGGGCAACAAGAGTAAAACTCCATCTCAAAAAATTAAATAAAATAAAAGTGGGTTCATATTACTGGCTCACAAGTCAGACATTGGGTACCTTTGCAATCATATACTGTGCTGTTTCTGAAAATGTCTGGCTGGTCTCCAACCAGGGCTATAAATGGGCTGGCTGAGCCAGGCCCTATGAGGGCCCACTCTCTTCAGGAATACTGAGACATTACAAATGCACCTGTACTTTCCAGTTGTATGAACAGGTACTTTCCAGTTTTATTTCTCCCACCCATACATCTGTGGTAACTGAAAAATCACTTTAACCATAGTGATATTTGACAGCAAGTTGTCACAGATAAAGATGTAAGTATATTTTCAACCAACACACTGCTAATTAAATTGCTTTATCTGTCTAAACTTGGGCCTCCTGCTACTCATATCCAGTGTTCCTAGTGTCTTCTTCAAATGAGTTGCCTTGTGTTTCATGACCTTGTTTTTGTTCATTACAGTGTGAGCCAGTGCCCCATGTTGTGTTGATGCCGGTCTGCCATGCTAGCCTGTCTACCAGGGCCAGGTGACCTGTCCTTTCAGCTTCTTTCTCACACGCAGATGAACACTGGACTTCAGAAATGTAAGTAATCTGGATCCTAGGGAAGCATGTGTGATTCTTTGTTTTTGTCTCTATGTTTGGGCTGTCCCTGAAGCACATCTGGAGTACATTGACCTTGAATTTTGACATTTTTCTTTTTTTTTTTTTAAAGACTATGTCTTGCTCTTGTCACCCCAGGCTGGAGTGCAATGACGCGATCTTGATCGGCTCTCTGCCACCTCTCCCTCCCAGGTTCAAGCAATTCTCCTGCCTCAGCCTCCCGAGTAGCTGGGATTACAGGTGCCCACCACCATGCCTGGCTAATTTTTGTATTTTTAGTAGAGACGGGGTTTCACCATATTGGCCAGGCTGGTCTCAAACTCCAGATCTCAGGTGATCCCCCTAACTTGGCCTCCCAAAGTGCTGAGCCACTGTGTCCAGCCAGTAGGGGTCTGCTCTAAATTCTGTAATTCCCCGATATATATCAATTTTAATTGTTGCTGATAGCTTTCTGTTGAACAACAAAACCATAAAGAGCTTCAGAGGAAATATATATATATATCACCCTTAAAAAAGGTGTTTCAGTTTGAACCTTCATGGAGAATTTCATGAAAACTCACAGTCCAGATTACTTACTATATCTCTGAAATAAACTGTTTATGCTATTCTCTTGTTTCAAACTCTCTGAGTACAGTCTACCATGGAGACAGACAGTTCCCTTTGGCTTTGCTGCCTGCCTTCTGAGCCAATATGACTTTAGTTCACAGGAAGTAAAGGAGCTTTTGCCCTCGGAAGAGATGGAGAGCTGGCTTTCTCAGTCTCTCTGGGCATTTTCCTGATAATACACTTTCCAGAAGATTGAGCCTTTAAAATCTGTTATGATTCTTGTCTTAACTTTCTGGAATTGGGGTTTTATACTTCATATTTTCCCAGACTCCTTCCTACCTTCTCTCCCTGTAATACATGATCTGCAAGGAAAAGATTCTATTCTTGGCACATTACCATGTATAGTATCTTCAGGTGTAAAAACAGCCCTAAATTTGGAGTAGACCTTCCATTTAGAGCACAAAGGAGAAATCAGTGAGGCAGCTAGGCTTCCCTTTGATAGAAAAGGTGGCTCAGCACCTTAACTGAATCCCTTATGACAGGGGCTAACAAACTTTCTCTGTAAAGCCTAGATAGCCAATAATTTTAGCTTTGTGGGCCATGTGGTCTGTTGCATCTGCTCAACTCTGGCGTTGTAGGGCAAAGGCAGCCACAGACAATAAACAAATGAGGGTGTCTGTGTTTCAATGAAACTTTTTACAAAAAAAACAGCAAATGGAGCAGGCACACAGGCTGTCGTTTGCCAGCC
>NW_012105820.1:201421-202511 GCF_000951045.1 Mandrillus leucophaeus
CTATTCAGGAGGCTGAGGCAGGAGAATTGCCTGAACCGGGAGGCAGAGGTTGCAGTGAGCCAAGATCGTGCTACTGCACTCCAGCCTGGGCAACAGAGGGAGATTCCCATCTCAAAAAACAAACAAACAAAAAATGTTTTATGATTCTGCTATCAGCCTTTCTCTCCTGTCCATCCTCAGGATGGTCTTATAAGTTGCTAGGAACACAAAGTGTGATGTCTGGTGGAGTGGGATGGGTACAGGTGTTTATAGTTTAATGTGCTTTATAACATAAATACAGTCAGCATGAGGCAGGATTCGTGGTCCGGGGTCAGGAGAAGAGAAATGTGGCTTCTTGCCCCAGCACTGTAAGTCATCTGGCTAAATGGCTTTTACCCAGGCTTCAGCTGCCATACGTTCAGAATCACAGGGTTGATCCCTTATAGCTTTTTCTATTCTCCTCTTCCTTTTCTATGTGTGTAGGAGACAGTAATGTTCTTCCTAACCCAGATTTGTGATTTGCCAGAGGGCTGGCTGGATGAATTAAAGAATATCTTGGCTTGGGGTTAGGTTAGTTGGTGTCAGAAGGATGGCCTCCTACAGCTTTTCTAGATCATATATTCCATGATGTCACTTCCTTGGAGAGTCCTTAGCCATTTTGAAACTTTGTACTCGGAAGTTTTGTTTTTCTCTGATCCATCTTCCCCCAGTGCCTCAGAAAATGAGTGATTTTGAAATTTTTTCTTTTTTCTCTTTTTTTTTTGAGATGGAGTCTCGCTCTTTCGCCCAGGCTAGAGAGTGCAGTGGCACCATCTTGGCTCATTGCAAGCTGCTTCTCCTGGGTTCACGCCATTCTCCTGCCTCAGCCTCCCGAGTAGGTGAGACTACAGGCACCCACCACCACGCCCGGCTAATTTTGTTTTTGTGATTTTAGTAGAGACAGGGTTTCACCATGTTAGCCAGGATGGCCTCGATCTCCTGACCTCGTGATCTGCCCACCTCGGCCTCCCAAAGTGTTGGGATTGGCCGGGCGCAGTGCTCAAGCCTGTAATCCCAGCACTTTGGGAGGCCGAGACGGGCGGATCACGAGGTCAGGAGATCGAGACCATCC
>NW_012105820.1:203156-213398 GCF_000951045.1 Mandrillus leucophaeus
AGATGGAGTCTCCCTCTCTTGCCCAGACTGGAGTGCAGTGGCACAATCTTGGCTCACTGCAACCTCCACCTCCTGGATTCAAGCAGTTCTTCTGCCTCAGTCTCTCGAGTAGCTCGGACTACAGGCATGCGCCACCGGAAAGTTTTTCTTTCTTAATCCTCGGCCTCTGCTGTGTATTTCTCCTTCTCAGGATCACAATATAATAATGGCTCTCTAAATATTTACTGTTTGAATGGCTGAAATGATAAAAGGTCCTTGGTCTTTAAGCCATCTTTAGATAACAACTTTGACCTCCGTCCATGGCACAGCACTGGGGCTCTGGGGACAAATGCCAAAATTTCCTTCTTTTACTGCTTCTTTATATGCATATCTGCCTCCTAGTGGAGGGACCTTTAAATGGCAGATTGACCCAATGACTGGATAAACTCATAGAAATAATAGCTAACATTTGTCAAGCTGCTACCATGTGCCAGGCACTATATTGAATGTTTTCACATATGTTCTCACTCATTCCTCAAAAATTCCTTATGGAAGACTCTCTTGTCTTTGTCACAAGGATAAGGCATAGAGGGTTTGTCACTTGCCAGTGCCACATGACTGTCCTGTGACTGGCCCGTACTCAGCTCAGACTACAAAATCTGTGTTTCATATACATTGCCTGTGCCTCTCTGCCTACAGATAGAGGTTCCTGCTACCTATGTTACCTATGCCCTCTGACCTTCAAAATAGAAGGATGAACAGAGAGGTCTCCATTGGGAGGACTGGATTTCAGGCAGAAAATTTCCTCCAGTCCATCCTGGAATAGACAGCAGTGCTTTCTGTTACATTTAACTTTCAGGCTGAAGGCCAGGGTGTCCTGCAGTTGGGGCTTCCTTAGTCAGTTTTCTTTGTGTTGCCTGTGGTCATACTCAGCCACATCTGCTATCCTTGAATAATAACTATTGACCATCATAGTTCCTGTTCACATAGCATTTTCATTGAAATGAAAATGCTCATTTAGTGAAAATGTTCACTGACTCTCTTGATCTTAGTAATTCTGTGAAGTAGGAGAGCAGAATTCATCCCTGTTGATAATTGAGGAATGACAGGCTCTCAGTATGGGCAGATGATGAAGCTAATACTTGAATACAGGTTTCTCTAACCCTTTACAAACTACAGATTTCCTATTCCCTACATTGTCTATGTCTCTATTAATGACACTATTGGTATAAGCTATTTAAGTAAGTTGCTTACAAAGCTGTGGTATCTGTGTTGACTGTGTAGTTATGGAAATACATTACAGAAGAAAATAAGTAGTCAGGGTGCCTGTGTGGGGGCTGTGATAAGTGTTGAGAAAACTTTTTTTTTTTTTGAGATGGAGTCTTGCTCTGTCGCCCAGGCTGGAGTGCAGTGGCTTGATCTCAGCTCCCTGCTGCAAGCTCCGCCTCCTGGGTTCAGGCCATTCTCCTGCCTCAGCCTCCCAAGTAGCTGGAACTATAGACACCCACCACCACACCTGGCTAATTTTTTTGTTTGTTTTTGTATTTTTTGTAGAGACAGGGTTACTAGGCTGGTCTTGAACTCCTGACCTCGTGATCCACCCACCTCAGCCTCCCAAAGTGCTGGGATTACAGGCGTGAGCCACCGCGCCCAGCCAATTTTTTTTTTTTTTTTTTAAAAGATGGAGTCTTACTCTGTCGCCCAGGTTGGAGTGCAGTGGTGCCATCTTGGCTCACTGCAACCCCCGCCTCCTGGGTTTAAGCAATTCTCTGCCTCAGCCTTCTGAGTAGCTGGGATTACAGGCGCCTGCCACCATGCCTGGCTAATTTTTTGTATTTTTTTTAGTAGAGATGGGGTTTCTCCATCTTGGCCAGGCTGGTCTTGAACTCCTGACCTCGTGATCCACCCACCTCAGCCTCCCAAAGTGCTGGGATTACAGGTGTGGCTCACACATCTCAGCCACCATGCCCAGCTGAGAAAACCTTTCTTTTTTTTTTTTTGACATGGAGTCTCGCTCTGTCGCCCAGGCTGGAGTGCAGTGGCATAATCTTGGCTCACTGCAACCTCCACCTACCAGGTTCAAGCAATTCTCCTGCCTCAGCCTCCCAAGTAGCTGGGACTACAGGCGCGCTCCACCATCTGCAGCTAATTTTTTGTATTTTTAGTAGAGACGGGGTTTCACCATGCTGGACAGGGTGGTCTTGAACTCCTGACCTCGTGATCCACCCACTTTGGCCTCCCAAAGTGCTGGGATTACAGGCTTGAGCCACCGCGCCCAGCGGAAAACTGTTATTTTTAAGGGTTAGGCTTAAGTCTGGTATGTGAGGTAGATGGTGCTGTATTCCCAGAATGATACCCCTTTTTTGTTCAATGCACTGTACTCATCCTTGGGGTTCTTCCTTAACAAAGCTACTGCAGCCTTGTGGCCACCCTCCGTACCCTCATTTCACTTTATTTCTGAATCATTTGACAGCCCTCTTCACCATTGTCAGTATCAGTGGAGACAGGACAAAGAAAACTAATCAATGTGGATAAGTGCCCCTTCCATACTCCTGCATGAGGCCAAGCTTCCCCCTTGTCTCTGCTAGAAAAAAACTGAGCTCAGAGTTGGTACTAACTTGGAACAAAGGGACTCTTCTATTCATCAAGGTACTATACGACTTCTACTTGGATTTCAAGGAGAGAAGCCCACCAGCATGAAGGTGGGTTAGGTTTAAAGCACTGTGCTAGGAGTATCATATGAGATTTTGACCAATAAGACAGATAGGTACAGTGGTTGACCAAGGCACCTTCTATTGGAATTCTGGTGTCTTGAGTTCAGGGGCTTTCTCTTAACCAGTGATCCCAGACTTTTTTGCCAGTATTTGAAAGCATAGACTTGTTTTGGGGGCTGGGGATGCCTGGCCCTTTTTGCTCAGATCTGCTTGTGAGCATGGGCCCAAATCTCTCTGCCCTTCCTGACTTAAGCTTTCTTTTCCTGCTTTCCAGAGCAGGAGTTTCTAAGCTGTTGCTAACCAGCATTATCACCAAACAAAGGCAGCTGTACCCATTTTCCTTCTAATACCCTCATTAGCCTACCTCTGTTCTAGGTAATGCCCAGTGACATGACTTTGAATGGGGTCTCCTTTGGGCCAAGGCCACCTGAGGCCACAAGCTGGGCATTCAGTCAGATTAGTCGTTGGCATATCCTCCTGCCTTTTGCAAGGGGAGGAAGTAAAGAGAGAGTCAGCTAGCTGAACCTGGGCTTCTAGCCAAGCCAGTTCTGCTTTGGGCAGTTTGTGTACTCACTCATTCAGCAAGCATTTATTAGGCACCTTTTGTGTATACTCAGGGGAGACCCTCCCTCAGAGACAGACAGAGTGGAGCAGAGCCCCCTTGCAGGAGCTTGGCATCCTTAAAGAGCCCTTGTTCTCGGAACCTTTTCCTTTTTGACTGGAAGCCGGACATCCGCTGAGCCCCCTGATGGGAGGCAGCAGGAGATGGGAACAAAGAGACTGTTAACATTAATGAGGCACACCAAGTGGGCATTTCCGCAGTCTCCAAAGGAAGGCAGGTTTTTCCTCTTTCTTTTTGGAAAGTGACAGCTGACATGGACCAAATACAGACTATTTTTGGCTCTCAGGACTGAAAGGACTGAAAGATGCTCTGAATCCTTTCTTCTCAATTCCCTCCCTGCTGCCCTGTCATTATTATCTTCCTTCTCTAGCAAATAAATAAAGCCTTTGATCCTCACCCAGTCAGGCATAGAGTGAACTGTAAATAAAAGTGAACTTGTGACATGGGGAAGGGGAGAGATGTTGGCAGCTTATTCCTCTGCTCCTGAAAGGAAGCATTCTGTCTACTGTTCCAGGGTGCCCACCCAGTGGGCAAAGCCCCCCAGCTGCCAAGATGCAAGGGAAAGCTGATGCCTCATTGTTCCCTGCAGACTAAAGAGTCATAGCTCTGGGTACCCTCTAGACTGAAGGGCCACCACGGCCTTGACAAGGAGCTTTGCTTAGAACTTTCTACCCCCAGGCCACATGGGCTGGTAGAGTTCCAGACCCTGCATTTCTCTCTCTCTCTCTCTCTTTTTTTTTTTTTCTTTTTCTGAGACAGAGTCTTGCTCTATTGCCCAGGCTGGAGTGCAGTGGTGCAATGTCGGCTTACTGCAACCTTCGCCTCCTGGGTTCAAGCAAGCAATTCTCCTGCCTCAGCCTCCCAAGTAGCTGGGATTACAGGTGCCTGCCACCCTGCCTGGCTAATTTTTGTATTTTTAGTAGAGACGGGGTTTCACCATGTTGCCCAGGCTGGTCTTGAACTTCTGACGGAACTCAGATGATCCACCCGCCTCAGCCTCCCAAAATGCTGGGATTTACAAGTGTGAGCTACAGTGTCCAGCGACCCTGCATTTCTATGTATGGCGAGAACTCTCGGTTACCTGAGAATTGACCAAATTCTGGTTCTCCAAGATATGAGACTTCGAAAGATGCTTTGCTATTCTGATCTCTACTTACCTCATTTACAAAATGGAAATGATGGTAGTGCCTGCTTCTAGAGCAATAGTGAGGATTCACTGAGATGGCCTGTCACCTACCACAAGACCTGGCCCACTATAAGCACTTACTGCACACTAGCAGTGATTGTTAATATGAAGACTGAAGCTGGGTTTAGAATGAAGGCTACCGATGACAACCTAGTCACTTCCCTACCTTACCCCAGGCCCTCAGAAGGGGAATCTAGAAGGGCTGGTTGCCTTGGCACTGATGAGCTCCCTCTCCCTCTTTGCTCTCCTTCCCATTCTCTCTCTCTAGGGGACACTACACAGAAAATGAGAACTGCTCACTATCCTACCCCAGCCGAATTGGATGCATATGCTAAGAAGGTCGCAAACAACCCACTGACTATAAAAATCTTCCCCAACAGTGTGAAGGTTCCCCAGCGGAAACACGTTCGTCGTACTGTGAACGGCCTCGACACATCAGCCCAGCGCTACAGCCCCTACCCGACACAGGCTGCCACCAAGGCAGGCCTGCTTGCCATTGTCAAAGTGCCAGCCAAAAGCATACTCAAGGACTTTGACGGCACCCGAGCCCGGTTGCTCCCTGAGGCCATCATGAACCCCCCAGTGGCACCGTATGCTACTGTGGCACCCAGCACTTTAGCCCACCCCCAGGCCCAGGCTCTGGCCCGCCAGCAGGCCCTGCAGCATGCACAGACCCTGGCCCATGCCCCTCCCCAGACGCTGCAGCACCCTCAGGGTATCCCGCCACCCCAGGCACTGTCCCACCCTCAGAGCCTCCAGCAGCCTCAGGGCCTGGGCCACCCTCAGCCCATGGCCCAAACCCAGGGCTTGGTCCACCCTCAGGCCCTGGCTCACCAGGGTCTCCAGCACCCCCACAATCCCTTGCTGCATGGAGGCCGGAAGATGCCAGACTCAGATGCCCCCCCGAATGTGACCGTGTCTACCTCAACTATCCCCCTTTCAATGGCGGCCACTCTGCAGCACAGCCAGCCCCCGGACCTGAGTAGCATCGTGCACCAGATCAACCAGTTTTGCCAGACGAGGGCAGGCATCAGCACTACCTCAGTGTGTGAGGGCCAGATCGCCAACCCCAGCCCCATTAGTCGCAGTCTGCTCATCAATGCAAGCACCCGGGTGTCGACCCACAGCGTCCCCACACCAATGCCTTCATGTGTGGTCAATCCCATGGAGCACACCCATGCGGCCACTGCCGCGTTGCCTGCTGCAGGTCCTGTCAACCTGCCCACAGGCATCTCTCGCGCCCCCACTGGCTACCCTAGCGACCTCAAGCCAGTCACCTGGAACCAGCACCAGCTGGCCCACCTACAACAGATGTGCAGCGAGGCTGGTGGGACGCCAGCCCCTGGCCTGACAGGCAAGCATGCAGCAGGACGCGAGTTGGCAGGGCCTGGCTTTGTGGGCAAAGCCCCTGCCTACCCGCAAGAACTCTGCCTGGCGCCGTCCTTCCATCTGAAGCCACCCCTGGAAAAGCCGACCCCATCCCCACCAGTCAACGGCATGGCAGCCCCATTGGCCTACCCCAATGGCCACTACTTCCAACCCCTGTGGAACAACATTCTGCCCACTCCCAATAGCGACAGCTCGGGGTCTCAGGACCTCGCCATGCCGTTCCACGGTGGGCAGCCCACAGGTGCACCCCTCGACTGTGCAGCAGCTCCCGGGGCCCACTACCGAGCAGGGACCGGGGGCGGTCCAGTGGCAAGCCAGAACAGCTTAATGCAAACAGTGGATTACCTAAGTGGGGATTTCCAACAGGCCTGCTTCCGAGAACAGAGCCTGGCCATGCTGAGCAAGGCCCACCGAGCCCCTGGCAACCGAGCCCCCGATCCCACAGAGAGTCGAAGTCTTCATATTCAGCACCCAGGGTATAGATAGGTAGCCCTGCTGCCCTCCACGTGCAACACATCATACATCACCCTCCTAGGTTTAGTCTTTTAAGTAACTGGATAGTTTCAAAGTTTCACTGCTCCAGTGTGATCATTCTTCGATGTCTAAGAAAGGGAATTTGGTGGGATGTAACTGGGGACAGAAGGAGTCCTCTCATCCTCCCCTCCAGCAACTTTTGGTTTTATGTTAGAAGCTAACCCCAAGCTCAGGCTTTTCTCTCCACTGACTGCCTGTCAGCTATTCTCCCCACCTTGGCCATTTCCAGCCAGCTCCCAGCCATCTTTTCTTGAACCTCTTCCTGTTTCCCTTAGGATGACTGAGGTGTGGGCTGAGGGAATGCCCTAGTTGAGGTAGTAGAGGTGCTCAGGCCCCTAAGCCAGACCTCTACCTGTTGCTACCGCCCTTCCCCTCCCCCCAGGACTAAGAAGCAAGATTTCCCAAGTGCTCTGAAAGCTAATTCCTTATTCACCCAAAGATCTCAAATCAAAGCTGATCCAGTCTTCATGTCCTTCCAGTTCCTTTCCATTCCTTAAGGCTTTGTTTTGTGTCTATATTGATCCCGCAGCCACTGCACTTGGCCATGCCACACTTGATCTCAAGGGCATCTTGGAAGTACTTGACCATTTCATGAGATATGGGGGAAAAAAGTCTTTGTATTGGCATCTTGGTTCCAGACTCCCCTTTCCAAACCTAGAAAAATACAACGTCCCCAAGTATACCCAAGATCCCTTTCTTACTGTTGCCTATCCCCTAACTCACCTGCCCACATCCCCTATCCTTTCCCCTTCAACAAAAACAAAACCTACCTTACTTGAGGAATTAGGTAGGTAAGGAATGATCACATTGGAGTTTGGGATTAAAAACACCAAAAAAAAAAAAAAAAAAAAAGCATTTGGTTCTCTACACTGGCTAAGAATATTGCTCTACACTGTAAGTTTTAAATGTTACGTTTCTGTATGAATGTAGTGTGGGTTTGAGTAGCATTGTGTGTGAGTGGCCCCACAGGTACATTCACCCTCTAGTGCAGCCCCTCAGTTTAATGAAGAAAACAAAAACAAAACAAAAAAAAAACACAAAGCCTTAAGCTCTTTGAATACTTCCTTTACCAAATGAGCATGGTTCTAACACCTGGAGGTGGGCCTACATTGGAAACAGCCCCTCCTGCCCTCTGTCCATTCTTAGAGCATACCTTCATCCACTCCATGCTCAGCACGTCTCATCCCAAGCGACAATTAGTTGGCTAGAAACACTTTTCTGTAATTTTAAGCTTAGATTGTTTTGTTATAAATTTTTGCACCCTTCTGTTAAAGATGCAGAATGGGTTTTTTTATTTTTCACAGATGAAATAAGCCCTCACCTTTCCTCTTGTCTCTGGCAAATGTCAGCTGATGGTTCTTATTTAAGGTTTTGCATTTTGTTCACTATCCACTACTGTTCGTTAGCCAGAAATTCTCTAGTGATCTGGAGCAATGTGACTGAAGACCAGTTTTTAAGTTATGTGTTGGCAAGTTGCCTTATATTTAAAAGGAAAAAGAAAAAAAAAAAAAAAAGCCTGATTGTGTTATGCCAAATGATAGCAACATGAAGTCCTAATTTATTGTTCCCAGTTGTTTTTCTGCTGTCTGTGAACACTGGTACCTCCCTGTCCTGAGCCCTCAGGAGCACCTGCAGCTTCTGGCTTAATGCCTTCTCCCAAGGTGTTGGCCACCACCTCACCCAGGGCCCTCTTCCAGTTCCTGCTTTTCTGAGTCAGATTTAAAGAGCACCACTGTCTTCCCCCTATCCCTTGCTTGATCTCCAAAACAGATATTCTTGGCTGTATTTTTTTTTCCTCCCCAGTACCTCTCCCTGAAAGGTGAGCTGCCATTTTAGGAAATTGGACCAGACACCAACTTGGGGGCTTTAAGTCAAACAACCTCAAACCCATCTCTTCCTGTGTAGGGGTGCAAGTCTTTGAAACTCTCACTCCCACCCCTAGTCTGCATGGAAAATGTACTGTGATCCCCTTGCCCCCTACTGCCCTCGCCTTTGGTGTGAGATGTTCCCTCTATTGGAGTTCAGCCTGAGTCCCTCTCCCCTCTGCCAGCCAACCCCCAGCCAGCAATAAGGGTCCAAGCCAGGGCCTCCTCTCCACACTCCCTGTCTCCATCCCACACTACCCTAGGGAATACCTGGATTCCCCACTCTATCCACATACTGTAGCATTCATTCTCCATCTCTCTCACCTCACCTGTGGTGGTTTATGGGTGTGATGGGGTTTTTAAGATTATTATAAACCAGTAAAAGGAAAAAAACCTTGTTTTCTGACCTTGTTCTATTCGTTTGCTGCTGTGAATGTTTGAGGTAACTTTTTCTTTTAACAGTTTCTAACATACCTCGCTTGCTAGGAGTAATTCCTTATTTTTAAAAGAGGGACCCCTGTAATATGCATCCCACCCAGAAGCCATCTCCAAATCCATTGTTTCAGGCCAGGCGCTGTGGTGATTGTAGACAGTTCTTCAATGAAGCCCTGGACAGAGGGTACCCGGCTGACAGGCCCTCTCCCCAGGCAGGAATGCTATGGGCTTACTGTGAAGTTTGATGGATAAGTGTGGTTTGCTGTCCCTCACTGGAGGCCCAAAAGGTCCTGCCATTTGCACTCCAAGGGCCTTCCAAGTCATTGAGAAATGGGGATCTGGTGGTTTTGTTTTGTTTGAGGCAAAGTCTCACTCTGTCGCCCAGGCTAGTGTCCAATGGCGCGATCCTGGCTTGCTGCAACCTCCGCTTCCCAGGTTCAAGCGATTCTTCTGTCTCAGCCTCCTGAGTAGCTGGGATTATAGGCGCTCGGCTAATTTTTTGTATTTTTAGTAGAGATGGGGTTTCACCATGTTGGCCAGGCTGATCTCGAACTCCTGACCTCAAGTGATTCACCTGCCTCGGCCTCCCAAAGTGCTGGGATTACAGGCGTGAGCCACCATGCCTGGCCAAGAAATGGGGATCTGGTCTGTTAATAACCCAACCTAAAACTTCAAACCTCGTTCTCCCATTTCCAACACTGAAAATTCTGAGGGCCTCTGACAGAGGTGAAGGTGATAGGCACTGTTATCTGCAACATAACTGGCTCCTCTTGGTGATTCCAGTTTTCTTACGTTGAATTTTGGATAACTTTTTTTTTTTGTCTGCAGAGGGGGAAACAAAAAAACTAAGTGATTGTGGCCGGGTGCAGTGGCTCATGCCTGTAATCCCAGCACTCTGGGAGACCAAAGCAGGTGGATCATCTGAGGTCAAGAGTTCAAGACCAGCCTGACCAACATGGCAAAACCCAGTCTCTACTAACAATACAAAAATTAGCTGGACGTGGTGGCACGCGCCTGTAATTCCAGCTACTCAGGAAGGTGAGACAGGAGAATTGCTTGAACCCAGGAGGCAGAGGTGGCAGTGAGCCGAGATTATGCCACTGCACTCCAGCCTGGGTGACAGAGTGAGACTCCGTGTCAGAAAAATTAAAAAAAAAAAGTGAATGCAGTTACCCTTCTCTTCTGCTGAGCTTGGGTTTGAGCTAAGATGTAATGGAGGGAAAAACTGATTCTGGCTGGATGCGGTGGCTCATGCCTGTAATCCTAGCTCTTTGGGTGGCTGAAGTGGATTGCTTGTGCCCAGGGGTGAGACCCTGTCTCTTCAAAAAATTGTAAAAAGTTGGGTGTGATGGTACTTACCTGTAGTCCCAGCTATTTAGGAGGCTGAAGTGGGAGGATTCCTCAAGCCCGGGAGTTTAAGGCTGCAATGCCACTATCTGGGTGACAGGAGTGACCCCCAGCTCTACCATTCTGACCAACATGGTGAAACCCTGTCTCTACTAAAAATACAAAAATAAG
>NW_012105820.1:214658-215719 GCF_000951045.1 Mandrillus leucophaeus
TCTCGGCTCACTGTAACCTCCGCCTCCTGGGTTCACACCATTCTCCTGCCCCAGCATCCCAAGTAGCTGGGACTATAGGCACTCACCACTACGCCCGGCTAATTTTTTGTATTTTTTAGTAGACACGGATTTCACTGTGTTAACCAGGATGGTCTCGATCTCCTGACCTTGTAATCCGCCTGCCTCAGCCTCCCAAAGTGCTGGGATTACAGGCGTGAGCCACTGTGCCCAGCCTTTTTTTTGTGTGTGTGTATTTTTAGTAGAGACGGGATTTCACCGTGTTAGCCAGGATGGTCTTGATATTCTGACCTCGTGATCCACCTGTCTCGGCCTCCCAAAGTGCTGGGATTACAGGCGTGAGCCACCGTGCCCAGGCGGTAATTTTTGTATTTTTAGTGAAGATGGGGTTTCGCCATGTTGGTCAGGCTGGTCTCGAACTCCTGACCTTGTGATCCACCCACCTCAGCCTCCCAAAGTGCTGGGATTACAGGCGTGAGCCACTGTGCCCGGCCCAGGGTGCTGTTTTGTGAAAGTGTTTTGACTCCTTTATGCCTCATGCCACCTCTGTGAAAGAAAGCTGTCTTCTGCCTGTGTCAGATAAGATCTGCAGTCGGCCTAAAAGCATACAGCTAGACAGTAAAGTACAGCGCTTCCTCCAGAGTGAATGATTCCTGGGCTGAGGTAGATCCTTGGGGAGTGCGGCTCACACTTTCATTGCAGAACATGGCCTGAAATCTGCAAGTTATGACTAGCACTGAATGAGGGCCAGGTGTGCGAGGCTTGCAGAGTATGGGGTTAACAGCCCCCATTGTTTGCACACAACTCTAGGAGGCACCATCTAGACTATGTGAATGTTATCCCCGGAATCATGCAGTGGCAGTGTCCTGGGCAGCAGAGGAGCCCAAGTTTGACACAAGTGCCCAGCTTATTTATTTATTTATTTTGAGACAGAGTCTCACCATGTTGCCCAGGCTGGAGTTCAGTGGTGCAATCTCAGCTCACTGCAACCTCCACTTCCCAGGTTCAAGTGATTTCTGCCTCAGCCTCCCAAGTAGCTGGGA
>NW_012105820.1:216149-223560 GCF_000951045.1 Mandrillus leucophaeus
CCTCAGCCTCCCAAAGTGTTGGGATTACAGGCATGAGCCACCGTGCCCGGGTCCTTGTATTTTTTTGTAGATATGGGGCATCTCCCCTTTGTTGCCCAGGCTGATCTCCAACTCGGGCTCCCAAAGTGCTGGGATTATAGGCGTCAGCCACTGTGCCTGGTCAGGTGTGTAGCTGGGATTCTGGAAGGGTGTTTCAGCCTGTTGCCTGAAAGCATTTATGCTGCTGGAGCCCGTGGCTGCCTCTACCAGTCTCCAGGCATCACCATACCAAGAGGTTTATCTGGTGAAGAGGCCCAGCTCTAGTTTCTCAGCCAGGGCCCCACTTCTCCCTACATAGGTCAATTTGACGTTTTTGAAAAGACTGGGCTAGATGATGAGCTCCCCAGCCTGGCTCACCAAGGCTTGGTCCTGTCACCCAATAAAGGCTTTTTTGTTTGTTTGTTTGAGACGGAGTCTCCCTCTTACCAGGCTGGAGTGCAATGGAGCCATCTCGGCTCACTGCAACCTCCCCCTCCCAGGTTCAAGCGATTCTCCTGCCTCAGCCTCCCGAGTAGCTGGGACTACAGGTGCATGCCACCACACCCAGCTAATTTTTTTTTGTATTTGTAGTAGAGATGAGGTTTTACCACGTTAGCCAGGATGGTCTCAATCTCCTGACCTCATGATCCGCCCACCTCGGCCTCCCAAAATGCTGGGATTACAGATGTGAGTGAGCCACTGTGCCCAGCCCAAGGCCTTTTTTTTTTTTTTGAGACAGGGTCTGGCTCTGCCACACAGGCTGGAGTGCAGTAGCGCAATCTGAGCTCACTTTAACCTCTGCCTCCTGGGCTCAAGCCATCCTCTCACCTCAGCCTCCCGAGTAGCTAGTCATATGCAGCAGAGACTGAGGTTGTTTTTTTCAAAAAAAAACCCCTCGGTCTCTACGTGGGAAGAGAAATAACTACAGCCCTTGAACCTTCCCTTACTAATGATTCTTGTACATAACAGCCTCTTCTCAGGGATAGGCAAGACAGTAAAGCACTGTGTACTGACCAGTTCATTTAATCTTTACAGTAAATCTGGGAGGTGAGCTGGCTTTCACCAGTGAGGGTAATGGAGGACCTACGTCGCTCAGAAACTTGCCAAAAGCAAGCACAACGACCCACACCTATTGCCAAAATTAGAGGAAGCTACAACTTCTAGGGACTACTGGAGTTAAAACAGAATCCAGGCCCTGCCCGAACCCGCAGAAGAATCATTGATAAGTCAGTCACTCCTCTGTGTTTCATCAGTGAAACGTAGATAATCACACACACCCACAGAGGCCCATAAGAAAGGCTGATGAGAGACAGAAGAAAATCCAAGTGCCTTAAACATCTTGAAGGCCCCTTGTGCTCAACATCCAGTCCCCTGGATGCGGCTGGGGTTCGGAGTTAAAAAGCATTCACTAAGCACTTACTCTGGGACAAGAACATGCATTGCCTCATGAACTCTTCTCTAGAGCCCACAAAGCCAGTTATTGTGATAAAAAATATTTCACTTGACAGTTCTTTTCAGTAAAATAATAATGCACGTAAAGTGCTTAGCAGTGTCAGTACCTATTATCATTAGACCAAGAAAGACCTGCCTAGGGCAGAGGCACTAGTCTGGTATGGCTGACCAGGGACTCCAGCCTTACGAAACATACAGGCCATACACCTCCCCCATTTCATCGCCAGAGGGCAGCGGCAGGGACCGTCTTTCATACAAAGCCCGATGCAGTTTCCCTGGCGTCCATCGGAGGGCGAGCCAGCAGGGCAGCTGGATCTTGGGGCCAGACCCAGGCAGCGGCCCTTCTCTGACTGGTCCTTTCTTTGCCTTCAGTTTGATTGAGCCTCCCAGGGCCCTAACCAACCCAGGTAAGTCAGGCTGGAAGCAAATTAATAAATACAATTCCAGGTTTATTAAAAAGCAGGGCTCCCCTGCTGTGCCCTCCTGGCACTAAGGAAATAAATAACCAGAGGGGGCACAGCTAGGGAAAGGGGAAAAAAATCAGATCTCAAGACAGACTCTTTGTCCTACCCTTTCTCCATCCCCAACTCCCACCCCCCTATGGCTCTTGGGACATAGCACCTGAGCAGGCACCTCAGTCCGGGTATTGTGTTACCGGCACCAAGGCAAGTCTGCCCTACCCAAGAAGGGAGACAGGCCCTAGGGTCACTTGTTTCCAGCCCTTGATGACCCCAAGACCTGTTCCCCACAGGGGCCAGGGCTGAAGCACCAATTGGAGGCACCTGAGGGTGGTGGTTGGGGGAGGCAGAATGGGGTAACAGAACCTAGGCAGCAGAAGCAGCTGACGGGGGTCCGGCCCCCTCTCCAAGTTCAGCCAGTGCCTGACTGAGGTCATGCCCCATCGTCCTTTCCCCTCAAACCCTGCCTGCACTCAGCTGAGGATCTTCCGGGGCAGTTCAACAGCAGCACGGATGAAGACTGCATCATCCCGCACATAGTTTCGCTTTCGAATGTCCTGGTGAGAGATGAACTTGGGATAACCAAAGCCCAGAGAACTCTCATCCAGGGAGCCCCGCCACGTGCCCGGCTTCTGGAAATTCTTCCAGTTTGGGTCGGGGTGGAAGGTCTCAGTGACGTGCTGTGGTTTAGCCAGCCCAGGGTCGCTCTGATCCAGCAGGGAGAAGGTGACACGGCGGGCAAAGGGCCACTCAAGGAGATTGTCAAAGGCACCAGGCAGCACACGAATGTACAGTGAGAGGTGTGTGCCCTCGCCACTGCCATTGCCATTGAGGAATGCAGACACCTGCAGCTTGTAACCATACTTATGTGTGTAGAAGGCAGGGCTGAAGCACTCAAGGTTGGGCTTGGCCTTGGCCTCCTGTAGCCGCCGTCCATAGCTGCCAATCTTCCAGATGAGCACGCCATCACTGCCCACTGATAGCTCCTCCAGCTCTCGCCGAAGCTCCTGCAGCTCCTGCCGTTGCCGGCTTACCAGGGCACACATCATGGCCAGATGTGGCTTCACACTCTCCTCCACATGCCGTGCCATTGCCAGCTTAGGGCACTGTTGACAAAGCCCCAGGCCATGGGGGAAGGGAGGAGAGTTATCAGTAGGGGAAGGTCCAGAGAAGAGAGGAGAGGACAGTGGGTACAGGGTAGCAGGCACCCAGCTCTATGTGAGGAAGACAGAGGGTGTTAGGAAGAGGCTGGAGCTGGCCAGCAGAGGGAAGGACTGAGGGTTTCAGAGCAGCACAGCAGGGACCACCAAGGCCTAAGTGGCATCAGGAAGCTGAGCCTCTGTCCAGGGCTTCAAGAGCAAAAGGGGGCCGACAGGAGAAGGGGCGTCTCACCCTGTGCTTGCAGCCGGAGTCTTTGAATGGGCAGAGCACCAGGGCAGTGCTACAGCTGTCCTTCAGATGGCCTGGCAGGTCCTCCCGGGCCACAGTGCCCACACCACACTGGTTGGGGCAGGGAACAGGCAGCCTTGGGCACTGGTACTGGTGGCTCTGGGGCCACAGAGGCAGAGAGGCAGGAGTCAATATCCTGACTCCCTGTCACCTGCCCTGCAACCACAGCTCAGGAAGGGCCTCACCTGGATGGTGTCAAAGACGAACTCCTTGGTGCAGTAGGTGCAGGGCTGAGTGCGCTTGGGGCACTCAGAGGTGGCATGCTGGGCCAGCAGCCGCCGCATCATGCGGGCACCACACTTATTCTCACAGTAGACACTCTCTTGGGGGCACATACCCTCATGGCTCTGTGGAAATGTCAGAGGTGCTGAGTTAAGGGATGCCTAGGCCATCAGGTACCCCTCCTCCACATTCAGCCAGACCCCACCCACCTCATAGGCCTCCCCACTGAAGTCACAGCCACAAAACTCGCACTTGAGGCGCCGCTTGGGGCAGTCGTGCTGCAAGTGTGCAGGTAGATCACGGCGGCTCAGTTTCATGGGGCAGCGATTAGGGCAGGGAACGACGTTGAAGCTGCAGGTATTCAGGTGGCCCTGGTGGGAAGGGTTGCAATGAGTGCCTGCCAAGAGCGAGGTGGTGCCAGCCCCTCACATCAGAGCCTCACCTGTAGATGGCGTAGTGGCCCATTCCAGCGGCAGCCCTCCTCACTGTGGATGCAGCGGATAGGCAGGCCCAATACTTGTACTTCCAGCTCGGGGTCTGGGTAGATCTGGGGGTGAGGATAGGGGAACCGGCCAGGATCAGAGCTGACTGCAGTGCCCAGTTCCCACCTCCAGCCCCAACTGGGCTGGCTCTACCTTGGAGCCTGTAATAGCCTCTTTCGGGCTCTTTGCCCCTCGAAGTCCAGGAATGAAGGGTACAGCAGGCAGCGTCTGCTCTGATGCTGGGTCCTAACATGCCTGCACAGGACGCTTCCTTTGAAGGGGCAGCCAATCAGCCTGCTCAATCCCAGGCTGTCCCTGGGGCTCTGCTTCCTTCTCCCTGGTGGTGGGATACTGGCCCTCAGCCACAGGTCTGGCTCGCCACCGGAAGGGGAGGGAGCACTTCTTGCGGGCACAGAGCAGCTCTGTGCACCCCTACAGGCTGGGCATTGTGCCTGTCCTCCAGGGCAAACACGGGCCTCGTTTGCAAACTGGCCTGGTGGGAGGGAACAGGCTACCTTTGTGGGGGCGCACCATCCCAAGGCTTTTGGTTGACACTGGCCCTGAGCCCACTGGCTGCCAGCAGCTCTGGCCTCCAAGGGCAACAGACTGTGCTTGGACTTCTTCCTGGCAGTGTGGACTCACCTTGGCATAGTCCAGAGGAAGCTGGTCCTCAGGGCACTTGAAGACGCCTTCACTGAAATGGGGGAGGGGCAGGGTCAAGGCTTCTCATTAGAGGAAAGGGAGGCCTGGCCCCACCCCCTCCACCAAGGCAGCCTCCCTTCCTCACCAGACCGGTTCCCAACCAGCCCAGGTGAGACAAAAGGGCAAGCAGAGGCCTGAGGGGTCTACTTCCCCAGGATCCCAAAAGACCCCAGCCCCTGTCCTGGGAAGGGGGATCTGGGCCTAGAGGAGGCAGTGACAGCTGCCTCAGTCAGGACTTGGCCAACAGGTGGCAGCTGGCACCCCCTCCCCCAGGATGGCAGCTGGACTGGGGAAGGAATACGCTGCACAGTTACCCCCTCCCCCTAGGTTAGTTTTCACTGGCTGGGTTGAAAGCTGATTGGGAGGGGGAACAGGGATGGGCTGAGATTAAGTGCCAGGGCTGCCCAGTCCCCAGGAAGGTCCTCTGCCAAGAACCAGGGCAAAGGTCAGCTTGCGGCCACCTTACCCTGCCTGCTCTGCTCCTTTGAGGGTGTGTCTCCCACAGAAAAGAGGAGGAAAGGCATGCTCCCTGGCACCTGTTTACACTCCCACCCGGCCCTTGCCACCTGCCTCTGAAAAGGGGTGGAATGCCCCCATTTTACAGATGAAACAAATAGACTTACAGGTGAAGCAGTACCTGGCTATGTGTGTCTGACTCCACAGCTCAGACAGGCTCTACTACACCACACACACGAGGAAAAGAAGCTGGGGCAAGGGAAAATGTCCAGCAAGCAAAGCTATGACTCTGGGCACTGCTCAGTGGGCTTCTGAAGCCTCGTGACCGTCCCCTCCTGCTAGCTGCCCGCCTTCTCCTGCACCAAACCCCACCTGGCTGTCAGCACCCAAGGAGCCTGTTCGCATGCTTCTGTCGACACGCCCTTGCTGACCCCAGCCAGGGCCAGTCACACATGCCTGGCATGGCTCAGGGAGAGCTAGAGCTCACCCAGCAGGACTCAGGGCCCTGGGGCAGGGCATTCCTGGCAGGTCTGAGTCAGGTAGGTGGAAGGCAGGCAGGGAGCAAGGCAGAACCACAGCCCACATAAAAGCCCAGTTCTAGAGGCACTCTCCAGGACCTGGGCAGTCCATGCCCCAACTGCCCCAAGGATTTCTAGCACCCACCTCCTCCCCTTGACCTCACTACCAATGGCCATACTTCAATGCCAAGGACAATACAAGAGCAGGCACTGAAGGGGTGTGTCTGCCCACAGGGCAACCAGCCTTCCTGGACCAACCTAACAGCTCAGGCAGGAGTGGGGAAAGAGGGGTGGGTCCAGGGGGAGGGGGTCCACTTGGCTGCTTCAGGAATGTGCTGACTTAGTGGTTTAGGAGAAAGGGAGGGGATGGAGGCAAGTCCCTAGGCTTCAGACAGAAGCTTAGCCTGCAGCTTGGGGCCCAGCCAGGGCTGTGGACACCCTCACTTGTGCTTGTACCATGGCGAGTGAGGAGCACCTCTCTCCTCTTCAGAAGCCTCAGTAGCACAGCTCAGGCGCTGGGGGTTGGGCGAGAGGCAGGGCAGAGGCTGCTCCAGGCTGTGCAGTGGAGGCCCAGGCTCCGGGAAGAAGACAGGATGGGGGGAGGGGGTGTGGGAGTGGGAGAGGAAGAGGGGATTTCCGTGAGGGGGAGGGGCAGAGGGGGGCCAAGAAGGTGGTGGAAGGAATCGGGCCTGACAGCCCCCTCCCCCGCTCCTTCCCCGCGGCAGTCAGGGTGGGTCTGCTGTGGAGGGGCTGGGAGGGCTCAGCTGGCCTCATCTGGAACCCAGAGGGCCGGGGAAGAGCAGTGGCGGAGACAATGGGGCTGTGTCTGTAGGAGAGTAAATGTGTACACTGCCGGGGGGGAGGGGGTAGTCCTGCAGCTTGTGCGGGAGCATATGTGAGGGCAGGAGCCGGCCCAGGCTGTGGGGAACAGAAAACAAAGGGCCTGCTGAGACTTCCGCCAGTAGGAGCTACGGAGGACCGAGCGAGGGAGGGAGGCACGGACGGAGGGAGCACCGGGGGCACGCGCCCCAGAGATACTCTCCCTGCCGGGCCCTCGATCCCCTCGGCCCAGCAAACAGCCAGGCAGTGGCCGACCCGGCCTTCCCCTGCTCTGGGGCCATGACCTCCGAAGAGTCGGGGCTCCTTCACCCTGCCTCCCACACCCGGGCCTGAGTGGTCCCCTGCGTGGGCAGGAGAGATTCAAGACACCACAGGGCGCCCAGAAACTTGACGGATTCCCAAGAGCCAACGGCTAACCTGCGTCCTGAGGGGACAGTGGAAGTGCAGTAACGATACGAGTGCGTCCCCCTTCTTCACGAGTTACGGACCACCCGCCTTGCTCCAGCCCCCGGGAGAGAGAGGGGAGCTGCCTAGAGGGTCCTTCGGGGGAAGATTCAGTCCTTCCTCCATTGTGTGATCATAAGCAGCCCGGGGTTAAATCCTAGTTAAGCCTTTAAGTAACTGTGTGACCCTGGGCAAGTCGCAGTCTTTCTTTGAATCTCGTCTCATCATCTGTGAAATGGGAGAACAATAGCTACCGTTCCCTGAACGTTCGAAGAATCACAAGAGGTTAGATGGGTGAAATCTCCGGAGACTCAAAGTGCTGCGGCGGGAGCGGGTTTTGTCCTCTTCCCCCAGGATTCAAAGTTCAAGG
>NW_012105820.1:224240-233849 GCF_000951045.1 Mandrillus leucophaeus
CGGTCCTAATGCGCGCCCAGCGGCCCCGCCCACCTCCGAGTGCAGGCCTTTGGGTCTGGTCACCGCCAGTCTCGCCCACCCACCGGAGCATGGGCTTTTCTTTCCCCTGGGGGAGAGAGAGCGTGTATCCACTTCTCGGGCCCTGGGGGAGTGCGGGTTGGAAAAGGGGACGGGCCGCGCTACAAAGGTTTTCTTTTCTAGAGGCAACAGCTCGGCCTCCGGGGCCGTGAGCCGCCCAGGAACCGGGGCCCCAGCTTCCAGGTGCTAGGCAGCCAAAGCCTGGCAACCAGCTCCGGGGAGCCCAGCTGGGGCGGGGAGGCTGGACTGGGCGCTGGGCCAGAGAAACTTCGACCCCAGCCGCCGGCTGCGCCCACATTCCTCCCTTGGCCGCAGCCCTGCCACCGAGGTCGCGCCCAGCCCAGTCCTGGGGTGCCTGGTCGCCACACCCACCCCTGAAGACACCACACTCCAGCAGGCAGCTGATATTTTTATTGGCTTTACTTCCTGTGCTCTGAGAAACCAGTCTGGTCCCACTAGCTACCCTTTCTCTCAAGTGTTTCTGGAGAAAGGCATGGGGTGACGGACAATCTGCAGCGCGGATCTTTTCTGCAGCAGACACGTAGTGGCTCCTGTCCTCGTGCTGGGGAAAAGAGGCAAGCAGACGTCCAGCAAATCCTGCCTTAGGATGAAAGTGTGGGGGAGATGGCAGCACTCCCGGGGACTGCCCTGCCCCAGGCTATGCAGAAGCTAGGCAGGCCTAATGGTCAGTCCAGGCAGGCCCTGGCTTGCCCTGCTCCAAAGCATGGAGACAGTCCCAGTGAGCACCAAAGACATTTTTTTTTCCTTTTTTTTTGAGAGGGAGTCTTGCTCTGTCATCCAGGCTGGAGTGCAGTGGTAGGATCTCGGCTCACTGCAACCTTCGCCTCCAGGGTTCAAGGGATTCTCCTGCCTTAGCCTCCAGAGTAGCTGGGATTACAGGCGCCTGCCACCATGCCTGGTTAATTTTTGTATTTTTAGTAGAGACAGGGTTCACCATGTTGGCCAGGCTGGTCTCAAACTACTGACCTCAAGTGATCCGCCCGCCTTGGCCTCCCAAAGTGCTGGAATTACAGGTGAGCCACCGCACCCAGCCTTATTTTCTTCTTCTCTTTTTTTTTTTTTTTTGGTGGAGACAGCGGTCTCGCTATGGTCCCCAGGCTGGTCTACAACTCCTGGCCACAAGGGATCCTCCTGGCTTGACCTCCCAAAGCACTGGGTATGCAGGTGTGAGCCACTACCCCCGGCCCAGACTTATTTTCTAACTGGGCTGGGGGAAAGGGCACGGTCTGTGTGGAGCTACAGCTGCCTTCAGCCTTTTTATGGCAAGGCTCTGCTTCCAAAGGCTAGGTCTGCCTTCTAACTGTAGCCAGGCTGGATCCTGGGGACACTGACTGAAGGGAGGAAGGGGTAGGAAAGGCAAAGAGGTGGTGGGAGAACAAAGTGGTTGAGGTTTCCATATCCAAGGCCAAAAGCAGAGCAGGGGTTTTGCCAGCCCGGATACCCCATGATGACCCAATCTAGGAGACGGCTGCAACAGTCATGCCTTGGGCACCTGCACTTTTCAGAACATTCAGAGGAGAAGCAGTATCAGGGTGGTCCAGAGGTGTATCCAGGTGCCTCAGGGGGGGACCGGCTCATCTGTGACTGCTGGAGGGTATCAAAGAGAAACCCTTGCAGCTTCTGAGGGCAGTGCCTCCAGCAATTATCACCCACCTCCCACTCCTACTGGGCCCTGGATTCTGGACCCTGTTAGGCCAGAAAGAGAGGTTCAGCATCAACGGGACTCAGCAGTAGGAGAAAGAATGCATGTGAGTCCCCTGGGGAGCAGTGGAAGCAGCCCTTCCATGAGGCCCAAGAAGCACCCGCCTTGGCCACCCGGGACAGGAAACTTTGAGCTTTTTAACCGCAGCTTCAGCTATTTTTATCTGAGGGCTAAAGATGCTTTTGGTGATGCGGGCATCTGTGAACACGGGGGGTGGGAGTGTGGGCAGGGGTCAGCTGGGTTGTGTGGTGAGGTGGGAAAAGTTAAAACTCACGGCGAACAGCCAGGAGGGTGTTTCCATGGCAACAGGACACGGAAGTCACTGTGTAAGGGTGTGTCTCATCCAACTGCACTGGCCGAGGGAGTCCGGCATCCTCATCCCTCCTTCCCAGTCGACCTCGGGCCCCTTTGCCCCAGGAGTACACTTCACCCTCTGCCAGGAAGAATCCCCAGGAGGGAAGTGGGAAGTGGGCACAGCCTGAGCAGAATCTCCCCTCCCACATTGCCAGGATGGCCCCTGGGAGGCTCCAGAGTCCAGTGGCCCTCAGCAGCAACCCTCAGCCCACACTGCTCATGGCACTGCCTGCCCCCGCCATGCTCAGTCCTCACCTGCCCCAATAGCTACGGTGAAGGCATCCCCACAGGCTACCATTGCCATCTTGATGCCCTCAAGGCCTTGGACCTTACAGGGTGCCCGATTGCCTCGGCGAGCATTGGTGCCCAACTGCCCGTGCTGATTGCTGCCAAAAGTGTAGCAATCACCTGAGGCTATGGGGGAGAGGAAGAAAAGGGGTGCTTCAACAGGGTACCAAGGAGACCATGAGTCCCCCTCTGGCCTCCAGAGCCCAAGTCCTGCTCACCAGTCACAGCAGCTGAGTGAGCAGTGCCCAGGTCTACACTCAGCAGGGGCTCCTGGTCCAGGGGTGCAGAGCCTAGTAGTGTGAAGCTCAGGGCCTCCTCCATCTGCTGGTGAGGGACAGGCTCCTCCCCCAGGGAGAGGTGGTCCAGGCCCAACTTGTTGAACCTGAGGGCAGAGCCAGAAGCCAAATCCAACTGACAGACAGTTTGGGCAGGAGCTGGTGCACCAGGAGACAGATCCCACCCTAGGTTGAACCAATAGCACCCTCAACCCCCTCAATTCTGGTCTTTGATGAGAGGTAGGCAATGATGGATGGAGCACTCACAGCCAAGGAGAGCCGGAGGCAGGTTAGTCACCCTGATGACCTATTCACCTGTTGCTCCCACAGGCCAGGGCTTGGCCAGGCACAGTGAGGATCATGGAAGAGTCAATGCCACATACAACTCGCTGAGCTTCCTGTCCTGGGGGCATGGGCACCTGCTGGGGGCAGCTGTGGGACTCCCTGGTGCCTAGTCCCAGTCTGCCTACGAGAAGAAACCCAGAAGGAGTTAATTTGAGCTTTAGTGGGGGTGACGCCAGGATGAGGAGGGCCCACTGAGGGGAGGGAACAGCATGAGTTCTCTGTTCTTTCAGTCCCAAATGCCTTTCCTAGGCCCCTCTGCTGGTTAAAATCCTCCTTTATTTATTTTTTATTTTTTGAGACCGAGTCTCACTCTGTCGCCAAGGCTGGAATGCAATGGTACGATCGTGGCTCACTGCAACCTCCACCTCCCGGGTTCAAGCGATTCTCCTGCCTCAGCCTCCTGAGTAGCTGGGATTACAGGCATGAGCCACCACGCCCAGCTAATTTTTTAATTTTTAGTAGAGACAGGGTTTCACCATGTTGGCCAGGCTGGTCTCAAACTCCTGACCTCGTGATCCACCTGCCTCAGCCTCCCAAAGTGCTGGGATTACATGTGTGAACCACCGCGCCGACTCAAAATCCTCCTTCTTATAAAGCCCTGTTCAGATGCCATCTCTCTCCTCCAGTTGACATTATTGTTCACTGAGTTCCACACCTCTGCACTGGGGTGTAGCCCTGATGCTATCTGTTCTCGGGCATGCTGGCAATGTCATCTTTCTCCTACTAGACTGAGTCCTCCAGGAAGACAGGAACCCATCAGTGTCATCTCTAGTTTCAACGCCCAGCCTGATGCCTGACCCAAAGAGGACCTCAATAAAAACTGGTGGATGAGCCAGGCGTGGTGGCTCACGCCTGTAATCTCAGCACTTTGGGAGGCTGAGGCACGTGGATCATGAGGTCAGGAGTTCGAGACCAGCCTGGCCAAGATGGTGAAACCCTGTCTCTACAAAAATACAACATTTCGCTGGGTGCGGTGGTGGGTGCCTGTAATCCCAGCTACTCGTGAGGCTGAGGCAGAAGATTTGCTTAAACCTGGTGGTGGAGGTTGCAGTGAGCTGAGATCACGCTATTGCACTCTAGTCTGGGTAACAGAGCGAGACTCCGTCTCAAAATAAAAAAATAGGTGGTTGAATGAAATTTCCTTCATTACCTCAAACACCTGAAGGAAGCCACATCTCCATCTCATCTCAGCACCCAGCACAGCATGTGCACAGTTGGTGTAAAATAAAGGTTTGTTGAATGAATGAAGAGAATTTGAGAGAAAAGAGGGAGGAGAGAATGTGCTGTGGGGTGGAAGGTGGGTATGAAGGGGAGCAAGTCATGGCTGAGGATGCTGTGAGATGGGGCCTAGAGGCTGGAGCTTACCACCGTCTCCACGGCCCCAAGCAAATAGTTCTCGCTCAGTGGACAGGGCCAGCACGTGAGAAGCCCCACAGGCCACCTGCACCATCTCATAGCCCAGCAAAGCCTCCACAATGGTGGGCTAGAGAGGAGAGGAAGCAAGGAGAAACTGGGCAAAGGGTCTGGGACTAGCCATCTGGCCTCAACACCCCCGGTAGGGACAAAGCTGGAGGATACACATTCTCAGGAGGTGGCTATGTCTTTAACTCCAGCCATACACACTGCCAGGTGGACAACCATTGGGGAAGCCTGGTTTTTCTGTACTTCCCCCGATGTAGGTGGCCCAGGGGAGGTGCATCTGGGAATCTAGAGGAACCTGTGGCTGCTGGGAACTCCCCTGCCCCCAATCTGGTGTCAGCTCTCAGATGTGGGCTCCCCGCCATCTCCCCACTTCCCCCTCTCCAAAGTACATGTGACACCCACCTGGCTGATGTCAGTGAGGCTGCCATGGCCTAGGCACCCATTGCTGCCGCTGCCAAACGTCATGATGATGCCTCGGTCTGGAGAGAAGGGCAGTGAGGAAGGAGAAGGGAGAGAAGTTAAATAGTCTTTCCAGATAGCCTGGTCCTCTAGTGGGTTGCAGCAGCAAAATAAAGTTGGGGACCAGGGCTGAAAGGACGGGATACGAAGAGAAAAGGTTACGAGTCTCTTCAAACGTATGTGACTTTGGACAAGTGACACCCTCTCTGAGCCTTAGCGTCCCCACTTGTCAAATGAGGATAATATAATGACTGCCTTGCCAGGCCCGTCCGTAGGGTAAAGGAGGTTGTGTAAGGAAATCTCCTCAATAGTTACTTGCCAGAAGCAATAACTCCATAACTAGTAGACAGAAGCATTCATTAAGTGCGTGGTTTGCAAGAGAAGAGAGAAGGTGCTCTGTGGGGCCTTAGAGCAGGTCCCACAAGGTAGGCCCGACAGCTCACCAGTCAGGCAGGCAGTGAAGAAGTCCCCACAGGCCACGTGCTTGATGGTCACGCCCGACTGGCCCTCCAGGAAACGCGAGATGAACTGGGGCTGTGGCTGCTCCACTGCCCCAGGGAGGAGGGTGCCTCCGCCTGCACCTAGGGGTGGGGCCTGCAGGGGCAGGTGGATGGGCAGCGCCTGAGCACCCTAACCCTGCTGTGGATCTATACCTCCACACGTCCAGGCCACCCACTGGCCTGCTCACCTCCCACAGGATGAGACGCCCAGAGCGCGTGACGCCGGCTTTCTGTGTGCGCCCAGCTGCTACCTGGATCACCTCCGTGTTGAGCATTGGCAGTCGCAGGGGAGTGCCCAGCCCACCACCCCAGGCATATACTGATGACAGGGGTGGTGGGATGGCCGGCCTCACAGGTCCCCGGGAGATACCTGCAGGTACAGCACATGGGAACTGTTAAACTGATAGGAATGGTGTGGCGTCCATGGGGACTGGCGGCCTCTTCCCACTTACCTCTGCAGCGGACACTGGTGGTCCTACTCCCTGTGCTGCTGGGGGCCACGGACTTCTCTGCCCTGTAGGACAGATGGGGGCCTAAGGACACAGACCCTCCTGACATTCCTACATGCAGGAAGGGAGGACTTGCCCCAGGTTTCCCTCTGCCCGACACCTCCTGTGCTCCCACTGGGTGCCCACACCCTGCCACCCAGGACTGCTCCCTCTCCCTGCACAGGCCTCCGCATGCGGACACTGCCCACGTCGGTGTGGAGGTTGAGGAGGGCACGGATGCAGAGGGGCTGTGCCATGATGTGGCTGAGTGGTGGCCGCTGGGCAGGCTCCAGGCTGAGTAGACTCAGGACCAGCTGGCGCAGCTCAGGGCTGTACCGGTCAGAGATGGGCGCAAAGGTGCCACTCATGATCTTCAGCACCAGTGCTGGTAGGTTCTGTGAAGGCACCAGGTTGGGAAGTTGGGGAAGTGAGGGCAGCACCCCCCAGCTCCAGCCCCTGGTCTCCTGGGATAATAACAGCTTTGCCCTCAAGAGACTTCAGTCTGATGAGGGGACTCCCAGACTGATAGGGGAGTCCAACCTGGCTTTCAGTGATCCCTAGTCTGATAGGGGAGCTGCAGCTATGTCCTCAGAAACCCCAGGATGCTGGGAAAACTCAAGTCTTGCTCTTGGAAGGGTCTCCTGGGAAAGCCACAGTCCTGCCCTCAGGAGCCCTCAGTCTAATGGGAGGCAAGATGTACTCTCAGAAATCCATAGTCTGAGGGACACCCATAGCCCTCCCCTGGGGTAATCTGATAAGGGAGAGACATGACTCAGCTAGAGGAGAAACCTGAGGTGGCTGGAGCTGAGGCCTGCTGGGGCAGGCAGTACATTTCCCAGTTGTCCCCTGGAGGGTGCGTACACTCACCGCAGCCTCAAAAGCCCTCTTGAGGCTGGCCAGCTCATAGAGGACACAGCCCAGGGCCCAGATGTCACTCTTCTGGTTGTAGGGCTTGCCCTCACACAGCTCAGGGGAGATATAGCATGGGGTACCCACCACCTGCAGGAGAGAAGCTGGGATCACAGCCCTGCAGGGAGGGAAGACCAGGGTCTCTGCACATAAGGCCATTTGGGGACAGCTTCTTCTCAAAGCAAGCCAAGGGGCTTCCTCCTGCAGGACCACCCAAACGAGCCAAAGGGCCAAGGGTGTTTTAGCAGGAGAGGAGGAGGCAGGGTTAGGTCCTGGCCCTCAAGACTTCTAGCACCCTGGAGGTCCCCTCCATGCCCAGGCACCGTGTAGGCCTTGCTCTTGCTGCTAAGGATCTTGGAGATGCCGAAATCACCGATCTTCACGACCATGCGGTGTTTGTCAAGAAGGATGTTCTGGGTCTTGAGGTCTCGGTGCAGGATGAAGTGGGTGTGCACATGATGCAGTGCAAGCAGGATCTGCACGAAGAAGTGCAGGATGGTCTCCTCCTCCAGCAGGGAATTGCAGCGCTTTTGGATGAACTCAGCCAGAGTGCCGCCTGTGGCCCAAAGGACTAATCAAGATCCAGGCTTTCTCACACCACGACAACCGTTCTCCTTTTTTTTTTTTTGAGACGGAGTCTCGCTCTGTTACCCAGGCTGGAGTGCCGCTGCACTCTGTTACCCAGGCTGGAGTGCCGGTGCGATCTCGGCTCACTGCTGCAAGCTCCGCCTCCCAGGTTCAAGCCATTCTCCTGCCTCAGCCTCCCAAGTAGCTGGGACTACAGGCGCCTGCCACCAAGCCAGGCTAATTTTTTTTTTTTTTTTTTTTGTATTTTTAGTAGAGATGGGGTTTCCCCGTGTTAGCCAGGATGGTCTCGATCTCCTGACCTCATGATCCACCTGCCTTGGCCTCCCAAAGTGTTGGGATTATAGGCGTGAGCCAATGGGCCTCCTTTTAGGTATGGAACAGGGCACTGGGAACAGAGAGGAGAAGGGGCTAGCCAGGGTCAGATAACTGGGACCGGAACTCTAACCCTTGGCCATGCTCATTCCAAGGAGGGAAGCCAGGTGATCTATGTCTGCCTGTCCCAGAGATAAGAGGCCCCTCCAGCCAGGTCACCATAAGGAGGCTGGCCCACCTGGTGCATATTCCATGGCGATCATGAGGGCTTTGTCTTCCAGGAAGTTCTCATAGTACTCAATGACATTGGGGTGGTTGAGCAGCTTGAGGACCTGGCACTCATTCTGGGCTGCCTGCCGCTCTTCCTTGGTCATCTGTTCCACTGGAATCTGCTTGATGATCACCAGCTTCTGGTCAGCCTTTCGCAGGCACAGGTGCACAATCCTAGGGATATGGAGGACAGGGACAGGTTACCAGCTGAGCCTCCAGCCACATATCAGGCAGGGCGGTACAGCCTGGTGACTGATGTCTCTTAGCAGAGGGTTCTAGACTAAGAGGTCATCTAACCAAGTGCACAGAACACTGAGCTTGGGAACAGGGAGAACTGATGACAAGCTGTGTGGGATTTCAGTTTTACCACAGGCACTGTGAGGTAAAGTTAGTCTTGATCTCTAAGTTCCCACAGACTGCCTGGGTTCAAATCTGGGCACCTCCTCTTACTAGTTATCTGGTTTAATACACTATGTGACATCATTGTCTGGAAAATAAAATGGGCCTCCCAGGGTTGTTGAGAGGATGAGAAAGTGCATGTAAGGCACTGAGCGCAGTGGCCAGCACAAAGAAAATGCTCAATGAATAGAAGCCATTCATATTATTTTATTTTAATTCTGTGGTCAGTCTCCATAAAAGCAGGAACTACAACACTCTTGTTCACCACAATGACCCCAGTGCATAGCCCAATATTTAGCAGACAATAGGTGGTCAGTAAGTATTTGCTGAATGAGTGGACTATAAGCTGATCCAAGTCTCAAATTTTTACCTCAAGATCAGACTTCTCTGCTGAACCCTGGACTCAGATATTCACTTGAATGGCTCATAGTCATCCTAAATTTTAACAAATTCAAAATAAAATTCTTGATTCCTGCCTCCAAACCTTTCCTTGCTCAGTCTCTTCCATCTCGGTAAATGATACCACTATCCTCCAGTTATTAAAATCAGAAACTGCTAAAATCAGAAACCTGAGGCAGGGCCACGTGGCTAAGGCTTGTAATCTCAGCACTTTGGGAGGCTAAGGCAGGTGGAGCACTTGAGTCCGGGCATTCAAGACCAGCCTGGGCAACATGGTGTATCCAGTCTCTCAAAAAAAAAAAAAAAAAAAAAATTAGCTGAGCATGGTGGCAAGCCTCTGTGGTCCCAGCTGCTCTGCAGGATGAGGTGGGAGGATCACCTGAGCCTGGGACGTTGAAGATACAGTTAGCCATGATCGCGCCACTGCACTCCAGACTGGGTGACCAAGTGAGACGATCTCAAAACAAAACAACAAAAAAACAGACACTTGAAAATCACCCTAGGCTGGGTGTGGTAGCTCACGCCTGTAATCCCAGCACTTTGGGAGGCCGAGGCAGATCACTTGCGGTCAGGAGTTTGAGACCAACCTGGCCAACATGGTGAAACCCATCTCTACCCAAAATACAAAAATTATCTGGGTGTGATGGTAGGCGCCTGTAATCCCAACTACTCAGGAGGCTGAGGCAGCAGAATGGCCTGAACCTGGGAGGCAGAGCTTGCTGTAAGCAGAGATTGCACCACTGCACTCCAGCCTGGGGGACAGAGCAAGACTCTGTCTCAGAAAAAAAAAAAAAAAAAAA
>NW_012105820.1:234149-238744 GCF_000951045.1 Mandrillus leucophaeus
CAGGATAGTCTCGATCTCCTGACCTCGTGATCTGCCCGTCTCGGCCTCCCAAAGTGCTGGGATTACAGGCTTGAGCCACCGCGCCCGGCCTCATCATAATTTCTTGCCTAAAATACTGTACAACTCTCCAAAATGGTCCCTTTCATTCCTGTCACCCTCAAATCTAAATTCTACATGGCAACCAGAATGACATTTATTTTTTATTTATTTCTTTTTCTTTTTATAATAGATATGGAGTCTCACTATGTTGGCCAGGTTGGTCTTGAACTTGTGGCCTCAAGACATCCTCCCGCCTCGGCCTCCCAAAATGCTGGGATTATAGGCATGAGCCACCATGCCCAGTCCCAGAATGTAATTTAAAAATCTTACCATCCTGACTAACATGGTGAAACCCCCTCTCTACTAAAAATACAAAAAATTAGCCAGGCGTGGTGGCAGGCGCCTGTAGTCCCAGCTACTCGGAAGACTGAGGCAGTAGAATGGCGAGAACCTGGGAGGCGGAGCTTGCAGTGAGCCTAGATTGCCCCACTGCCCTCCAGCCTAGGTGACAGAGCAAGACTCCGTCTCAAAAACAAAAAAAAAAAACAAAAAAAAACCCTGAAAACTGGGGCCGGGCACGGTGGCTCACACCTGTAATCCCAGCACTTTCGGAGGCTGAGGCGGGCAGATCACTAGGTCAGGAGATCGAGACCATCCTGGCTAACATAGTGAAACTCTGTCTCTACTAAAAACTACAAAAAAAATTAGCCAGGCATGGTGGCGGGCGCCTGTAGTCACAGCTGCTCGGGAGGCTGAGGCAGAAGAATTGCTTGAACCTGGGCGGGGGAGGTTGCAGTGAACTGAGATCGTGCCACTGAACTCTAGTCTGAGCGACAGTGCAAGTCTCCGTCTCAAAAACAAAAACAAAACAAAACCCTTTGTGGCAAATGAACCCTTTTACCTCAGGTTGTCAGGTCATAATCTAGTCCCCGCCCTCGACAATTACATTTCATACCATTCTCTATCTTGCCCACTACATTCCAACTATGCTAGTCTTTTTCTCAGTTTCTTCAATGCTTTGTTTTCCCATGTGAGAAATTTCACATATGCTATTTCCTTTGCCTGAAAAGCTCTCACTTCACTTTCAGACTACTGGTTCTCATTCCTCAAGTCTTGGCCTTAAATCTCACTTCTGGCCTGGCGCGGTGACTCACGCCTGTAATGCCAGCACTTTGGGAGGCTGGGGCGGACGGATCACCTGAGGTTAGCAATTTGAGACCAGCCTGGCCAACATGGCGAAACCCCGTCTCTACTAAAAATGCAAAAAAAATTAGCTGGGCATGGTGGTGCGTGCCTGTAGTCCCAGCTACTCGGGAGGCTGAGGCAGGAGAATCGCTTGAACCGGGGGGGCAGAGGTTGCAGTGAGCCGAGATCACGTCACTGCACTCCAATCTGGCGACAGAGGGAGGGAGACTCTGTCTCAAAAATCAATCAATCAATCAATCTCCCTTCTCAGAGAATTCTTCCTTGACCATCTCATATAAGTATTCTCCCTGGTAATGTACTCTAGCCTCACAACCTGCTAATAACCCTTCATAACTGCTATAACTTCTTTTTTTTTTTTTTTTTTTTTTTTTTTTTTGAGACGGAGTCTCGCTCTGTCGCCCAGGCTGGAGTGCTGTGGCCCGGTCTCAGCTCACTGCAAGCTCCGCCTCCCGGGTTCCCGCCATTCTCCTGCCTCAGCCTCCCGAGTAGCTGGGACTACAGGCGCCCGCCACCTCACCCGGCTAGTTTTTTGTATTTTTTTTTAGTAGAGACGGGGTTTCACCGTGTTAGCCAGGATAGTCTCGATCTCCTGACCTCGTGATCCGCCCGTCTCGGCCTCCCAAAGTGCTGGGATTACAGGCTTGAGCCACCGCGCCCGGCCACTGCTATAACTTCTTAATTCATAATGTTTTGTTTATTGTATAACTTTCCCATAGTCAGTAAGTTCCAAGAGGGAAAAGACCACGCCTGTTTCGGTTCTAACTGCATACCCAGGGCCCAAAGCCTGACATACATAGCTGGCACTCAGTATTTGTAAAACCAATGAATAAAGAAGCGAACAGAACTCAGTGGGCGGGCCAATGGGCTTGTCAGGGGCGTGGCCCACGTAGAGGCGGAGTCTCCCCGCGGGATAGGGACCGGAAGCTTGGGCGGAGCTTCCCAGAGTAGCTCACACGCCTTGGGGCGGGTCTAGGCGGGCGGCGACTTCGCGGGCAGAATTGGGGCTTATTTTCCCTATCCTTTAGCAGTTTCCTCCCCCAGAGCCCTGGCTCACCCGAAGGCACCTCTCCCCACCACTCGGATCCGCTCGTACTTCTCCATCTCATTTCTTAGCGTTTCACTTCCGTCTCCCACGCGGCGCGTGCGCGGACCCAGCCACTCTGGGCCCCGCCCCTTCACGGCGAGCGGCTTGCGGGGCGGAGCCAGCGCGCTAGGTGTGGGTTTCGCCACGCGTCCGTATTTGTGGGCCTGCACCACACACCTGCCGCTGCGACACGCCGTCACCTTTCCCCTCACGACCCTGCCCCACGCAGTGTCCAAGGGATAGGGCAAGAAAATAGGGCGCGCCCCGCAATGGCGGGCACGGTACCCGCCCCTCCCAAGCATATACCCAGCCCTTGTAAAGCTTGCTAGACTAAAAGGATGTCGCGTTCCTGAGAGTTGCACCCCACAGGCCGGGCGGGGGTGGGAAGAGAGGATCGACCCCCTTCTTGCCCACGAGTGACGCTATTTCAGGAGAAATCGGGTTCTCCTTGGCACACAAACGATAAACACAACCAAAACGACCGAGGCCAGAGCTCCTGGGAGAAGGCAGCAGAGTTAGTTTCGTGTTTGCCTAGGGAGGGACGAGGGAAATCCCAAGTTGTGCAAGTTGATTCACCTGGGGAGGACATTACACGGTCTCAGGCCGTCCCGACTAGTGAGCACCGCGCTGGTCAGGACTCTCAACTCGCTTTTCATACACACGCACTGCAGGAGGGTAATCTGCCCTCAGTGCTCATCTAGGGTGAACCCCATGGGGGAAGATGGGGGCGGAAGTGAATCACTACCTGAAAGCATCAAGGGGAAAAGGAAAGACCGCGGTTTCGCCGAAATGAGCTCAAGACAAAGCCTAGAGGCAGAGGGCTGGTTAGTGTGACTAACTAGGCTCTTTACCGGAAGTGAGGTTAATTCCAGGTTCTCCCGGGCTCCTGCTCTGCTGGAGCTCTATAAAAACTCAGTATTCGGCCAGGCGAGGTGGCTCACGCCTGTAATTCCAGCACTTTGGGAGGCCGAGGCGGGCAGATCACCTGAGGTCAAGCGTTTGAGACCACCCTGGCCAACATGGTAAAACTTCATCTCTACTAAAAATACAAAAAGTTGGACATGGTCGCGCTCGCCTGTAATCCCAGCTACTCGGGAGGGTGAGGCAGGAGAATCGCTTGAATCTGGGAGGCGGAGGTTGCAGTGAGCCGAGATCGTGCCACTGCACTCCAGCCTGGGCGACAGAGTGAGGCTCCATCTCAAAAAAAAAAAAAAAGAAAGAAAGAAACCCTGCCCCGGCCTTCGCAAGGGTACCCAAACCCGCCCACGTGGAAGGACTGCTGATGGGCGCTGGCTCAGGCCGGTGTCGGCCGGCGGACAGAGCAGCTCTGTGAGCCAAGGGGAGGGGCGGGAAAGCCGCTCACCCGGGACACCAGTGCTCTCACCTAGAAACCGACTGCGCCTTGATTAACCTAGGAGTCCCACAGGGGTTAATGTGTAACCTTGGAGCCATAGGGGAGGAAAACACTCAAACGGCTTGGTCCGTGGGTCCTTGCGCCTCAGGTTTTTGGCTTTTTCCTCCCTCCCGCAGCACCTTTCTCCTCCCTCACTTCTTCCCTCCCCTCTTCTATTACCACCCTCTCCTCCCTCCCCGCCCTCACCCCCGCTTCACTTCCCTCGCTAGCTCTCAGCGACTCCTCCTTTCGCCCAGTTTACCTAAACTTCCCCCGAAAGCAGCCGCCTCGCTAGGAGGCGGGAGAGGGAGCCCGCGCCACAGTGAGGGCAGGCTGACACCTAGTGGCCAGGAGCCGCAACTGCTGCAAGCTACCGGCCTGGAGAGCGCGGGTCACCCCAGCAGTCCCGGCAAATCCGCGGTCTTGCTTGCCCAGCCTCCGGGGAGCCAGGCCGAGGGCCGGAACTGTCTGAGGGAGGACTGTGACAGCCGCCCGGCCCCGGGAGCTTAAGAGCGGGCGGGGAGAGGTGGCGATGGGTTACTCAGCAGTTCCCAAGCGCCCACCTCGCGGGCGCGGGAGGGACGGGTAAACCCGGGTCTCCGGTCAGAAGACTGCGAGTGGTGCGGTGGGGGCACTGGGTCTGCACCGAGACCACTGTCGGAGGCGGGGCTCCCGAGTCCACCCCAGGACCAGGACTTAAGGGGCGTGGGCGTGTCGGGTCCCGTCCAGCTCTTCGCAGAAGGTAGAGGGTGGAGAGAGCTCTCGCGGTACCCGCCCAGGGCGGGGGAGCCGGTGGCCCGGGGAAAAGTGGGGACGCGGGTTAATGAGGCCGGGCGAGCCACGGCAACTGGGACTCCGTCGGCCGTCGGGAGG
>NW_012105820.1:239389-244302 GCF_000951045.1 Mandrillus leucophaeus
CGCTCAGTCGCCTGCCCCTACCTGTGCACGTGCGCGCCGACCCCCTGCGCACCTGGCGCTGGCACAACCTGCTCGTCTCCTTCGCTCACTCCATTGTGTCGGGGATCTGGGCACTGCTGTGGTAAGCGACTGTGGGGATGAGGTGGCCGGGGGATCCTGAGCAGGGAGCTGGGGTCGGCTCTTGTTACTACCCCCATCGCTCATCGGCGGGCTGAGGCCACGCAGTCTCACCTGATCCCATTTGGTATCCTATCCAACCAGAAGCCGCAGTGGCCCCAGGGGAGGGGGATCGCCCCTGGGAAACTGGAGGCTCTTGGGTTTTGCCCAGCCACTCTTAGCTTCCCAGTCAGCCACTAGGGCGAGCCCAGGCTCCCCCGGGGCTGGGAAGGGTAACCGGAAAGGTGAGGGTCCTTGAGGGTGCCAAAATGCAGAGCCTGCTTTCTTCCCTCCTTTCCAGTGTATGGCAGACTCCCGACATGTTGGTGGAGATTGAGACGGCATGGTCACTTTCTGGCTATTTGCTCGTTTGCTTTTCTGCAGGTAGGTCTTGCCCAGGAAGCGGGAGGCCAACTGGGGACAGGGAGAAGGAAGCTGCTTGTTCAGTCCTTCGTGACCTCTTGCCCCATCCCTCCACTAGGGTATTTCATCCACGATACGGTGGACATCGTGGCTAGCGGACAGGCGCGAGCATCTTGGGAATACCTCGTCCATCACATCATGGTAAGACAGAAGCTGATTATGTGGTACAGGCCTGGTGTCAGTCAGCAACCTAGTCTCAGCTCCGTCTTTCTGAACCTGGGAGAAGGCTGTTTTCTTACCGCCCACCACCCCCCACCTGTGTGCTGCTACTTATTTTTAGGATGCTGAGGTTAGCAGTCTGTGTGCTTGTTCAGAGGCAAGCAACCCATGGTCTCACTACCTCTTTAGACTGAACATCATCCACAGCCAGAAGCTGTGAGCAGGGATCAAAACCTAGTAATGTTGAACGAACAAAACGAAGCATCTTATCCACTATGAACTATTATTCCAGGTGGAAATTTGGGATTTTCCAGCCCTCAATCTGATACCCCCCACCAAAGTCCAGGAAAGCATCTGCATCTGGTTCCCTAACTCCTATTCTCCCTTCTTCCCGCTAGGCCATGGGTGCCTTCTTCTCTGGCATCTTTTGGAGCAGCTTTGTCGGTGGTGGTGTCTTAACACTACTGGTGGAAGTCAGCAACATCTTCCTCACGATTCGCATGATGATGAAAATCAATAATGCCCAGGATCATCTCCTCTATAGGGTTAACAAGTATGTGAACCTGGTCATGTACTTTGTCTTCCGCCTGGCCCCTCAGGTCTACCTCACCCATTTCTTCTTGCGTTATGTGAGGCAGAGGACCCTGGGCACCTTCCTGCTGGGTATCCTGCTCATGCTGGACGTGATGATCATAATCTACTTTTCCCGCCTCCTCCGCTCTGACTTCTGCCCCGAGCGTGTCCCCAGGAAGCAACACAAAGACAAGTTCTTGACTGAGTGAGAGGCACAGAGCCTGGGACAACAAAAACGGACAAGGCCAGAAACAGCTTTACATGGAAACTGGGACTTAGCCCCAAGCCTGGGCGTCCTCTGGGGCCAGCCTCTCCACCTTCCGAGCCTGCGCCCACACTATTGAAAACACTAATGAAAGCACTCCTCTGAAGTCCTTGTCCTTTATTGGGCAAGGGGTGAGAGAAGCAGACAGACCGGTTGGGACATAGTAGATGGGTGTGTGAGGACAAAATGCTATCAGAAAGCCAGCCAATCCACACTCCCCTGAAATGGATGCTAATGCCCTTCAAACCCCGGGCATTGGTTTCATACACAGCCTCTTCCAGGGATAAAAGAAGGGGTTCTTGTACTGCTTCTTGTTACCCTCAACCATGGAGGCAAGTTCTGAGTTCCGGTTTTCCTAGGACACTAACTCTAGTCACAAAGATCTCTGGAGTGATCACACATGGTAGAGTGGCAGGGTGAATATTTCAAAAGGATGAGTAGAACAGGAGTCATGCCCAAGCCCTGTTATGTCAGTGTACTGTGTGTGGCCTCCCAGCCCAACCAGAAATTGACAGAGAGGCACGTATATGTTGAAAAGATATATATATATATATTTAGAATTAGGCAGCTGGACTCAGTTTAGATGATCCCAATCTGAAAAACAAAAGGGAGCCTCATTACTGGAGCTGAAACATGAAGATTAAGCTGGAATGTTATTTTCAGAAAGCAAAATGAGGAACATTGAGGATAAGGTTTGTTAAGATAGGGTGCAGTCAGTTAATTATGACTCATCAGCAAAAATCAGGCTTTGGTCGCTAACATATGCATCATTTGCACCCAAGGGGTGAATGATAGGGGGTTTGTAGGAGGGAAACTTACTTTGTTGGCAACATCCAAAGCGTCGTAATCAGGAGCCAGTCGAACATACGCCTTTTTCTCTCCATCAGGCCTGGGGTAGAGAAGGAAGCCTTAGTCCCTGCCACCCTCACTGCCCCCACACCCTCCCCCTTTCTCCTCCAGTCCTCCAGCACTTCAATGGTTCCTCTGTTCATGTCATTCTTTTCCAATGATTATTTTTCCATCAACCCAGAGGACACCATGAAGCCACGAAGCCAATTCTCTTATGGGAAACACCACAGGCCATGTTAAGACTTAAACCAAGGTAATCTGCTGCACTCTAGTGGCCTTTGAAAATAGAAGTAGGGACCCAGAAAATGAGCACCAACCCCCAATCAAGTCCTAGAAAGTGTTGCCTCAGGTCCATACAAAGGTCTGTAATTAAGGCAGCCTGTAATTCCTGCCTCAAGGCTCACACACTGCTAAACCTACTCCAAGTTTAAGTCAAGGAACCTTTTTCCCCTGTTGAAAGGTCCAGAGGATTTTTTTTTTTTTTTAAAGGGCCCTGCTTGGTTGCTCAGGCTGGAGTACAATGGGGCAAATCATGGGTGACTCCTGGGCTCAAGGATCCTCCTGCATAACTGGGACTATACGTGTAGTCCTGCATTACCAGGACTATCTAAACATCAAAGAGCTTCATGAAATGCAGGTTTTTTTGGCTCCAGCTGCTGGTCCAGCCCGCTCCCCATCCCTTGAGGCCCAGCTCACCGAATCAGGGTGTTGACCTTGGCCACATCAATGTCATAGAGCTTCTTCACAGCCTGTTTAATCTGGTGCTTGTTGGCTTTAACATCCACAATGAACACAAGTGTGTTGTTGTCTTCTATCTTCTTCATGGCAGACTCAGTAGTCAGCGGAAACTTGATGATAGCATAGTGGTCAAGCCTAGGAGAGGCAAAATGGGGTCACCTGGCCTGGGCCTTCTTTGGAGCCCAGAGCCAGGAGAGCCTAGGGCATCAGACGAGGTACCAATCATTTTGTTCAGACTTTGGTCGTTTTACAGTGTCATCACCTGCACCCTGAAATCTAAGAGCCTGAAGCCCCAACCCCAGGGGCAGAACACTGTACATTTTCTTTCTCTTGAAGGGCTCTTACACCTCAAGTGATTAAAGAATCATCTCTGGGCCTGGCGTGGTGGCTCATGGCTGTAATCCCAGCACTTTGGGAGGCTGAGGCAGGCGTATCACGAGGTCAAGAGATCGTGATCATCCTGGCCAACTTAGTGAAGCTCCCTCTCTACTAAAAATACAAAAATTAGCTGGGCGTGGTGGTGCAAGCCTGTAGTCCCAGCTAATCAGGAGGCCGAGGCAGGAGAATTGGGCCAGGAGCAAATTCTTATGCACAGCTGAGGTTAAACTTACAGTGGCTTAAGCACAACTGTAACAGCTTTCCCCATTTAAAGTCAGAGCCCGGCTGTTTATTCAGACACTACTTTCCTGTTTTGAAACCAGGTCAGGTCTAAACCTCATCACACTCAATCCTAGGTCCAACTTGGTGGGGGGAAGGGCAGGAAGACAGTCTGTGAACTGCTTTCCTATTGAACACAATCCACTCTTTCTGTTAGGAAAGAGTAGAAACAGCAAAAACCCATTGCTAGTAACTACTACCATGGTTCTACTCAAATCTGTGCTCCCTAAAAAGTTAGTTATTACCGGTAGCTCAAATACTCAAGTGCCCAACCTTTTGCCCATCTCCCCCAACCATTCCTTGAGCAATATGAAAATTTGGGAAAATGAATGCAAAGAAGCTTCTATACATCGCAGCAGCCCATAACTGCCAAATACAGATAACGGAATCCCCATTATCATCAAGAATCAATCCATGTTCTCACCCTCAAGGATTGTTCCCTATAGCAGTAGGAACTACGAACAAGGAACCTCTGTATTCTACTTTACAGTACCCCCAAAATAGTTTTCAAACCGTGACCACATGTGAAGCAATAATTAACCTAACAAATTTTGAGACTCAGGGTTTTTTTTTTTTGAGATGGAGTTTCGCTCTTGTTGACCAGGCTGGAGTGCAATCGTGCGATCTCGGCTCACCACAACCTCCACCTCCCGGGTTCAAGCGATTTTCCTGCCTCTGTCTCCCGCGGGTAGCCGGGATTACAGACATGCGCCACCACGCCCGGCTAATTTTCTATTTTTAGTAGACACGGAGTTTTTCCATGTTACTCAGGCTAGTCTCGAACTCCTGACCTCAAGTGATCCGCTAGCCTCGGCCTCCAAAGTGCTGGGATTACAGACGTGAGCCACCGCACCCGGCCTCTGGGCTGATTTAAAAAGAATTCCTGCCAGTTTTGTAAATACAGCAGAAACAATCCCCTCATACTTCCAATTAGAGAAGCACACTGGACACAATTTGTGTTTGAGAAACCATCACACAGGGTGAGTGATTTCCAAATTACCAATGGAGAATACCCAAATCTTTTCATGGGTAGAGGGGGCAGTACTGACTTGTTTCTCCTGGGGGCGCTCTTCCGAGGATATTTGGGCTGCCT
>NW_012105820.1:249522-251881 GCF_000951045.1 Mandrillus leucophaeus
CGGAGTGCAGTGGCGCGATCTCGGCTCACTTCAAGCTCCGCCTCCCGGGTTCACGCCATTCTCCTGCCTCAGCCTCCCGAGTAGCTGGGACTACAGGCGCATGTCACCATGGGGGTTGTAGTTTTTTGAAGACACGCGTTTATTTGCTCAGGCAAGCGGACGGCGTAGCCGGCTGTCGCTCGGGTCTGGTCCCGGGAGCTTCCCATCTTGAGCAACTGCCAGTCTCAGGGAAGAGGATTGCCATGCCAGGAGGCAGGAACGCTGCCAAGAGTAAAGAACACATTTAGATTGACTCGGGAGTTAGATACAGCTAAGTTCTAGAGTGTTGGAGCAGGATTTGCTCGGTCGAACTGAGGTCCAGAGAGGAATGTGGTTTATCAGTAACAGTGATTTGGTGGCAGAAAAAATCAAGTCAGGGCCGGGCGCAGTGACTGACGCCTGTAATCCCAGCACTTTGCGAGGCCAAGGTGGGCGAATTGCTTCGAGCCCAGGTGTTCGAGACCAGCCTGGACAACACGGCGAAACCCCGTCTCTACAAAAGAATACAAAAATTAGCCGGGCGTGGTGGTGCGTGCCTGTAATCCCAGTTCCTTGGGAGGCTGAGGTGGGAGGATCGCTTCATCCCTGGAGGTCGAGGCTGCAGTGAGCCATTCCAGCCTGGGTGGCAGAGTGAGACCCTGTCTCAAAAAAAAAAAAAAAAAAAAAAACCCGAGTCACGAGGAGGGAAAGTGTCAGAGGAAGTACAAGGCGGCTACATCTGCCCCTCTTTACCTGCGACACTGATACTGTCAGTTTCACTGCGTTTCCTGATAATGCACTTGAAGTTCTATGAAAATTCCACACATTTCTACAAGATTCGCTAGTTCTTCCTGTTAGTAACTTGACTCACAATCCCCTGCCCAAAACTAGTCCTCCCTTCCGTGTCCTGGTCATCTTTACATCCTCAAATTCAGCTCCAGACACAGAGAAAGGTTTCATAACACTCAGGTTTGCATCTTCTAAGGTGTGTGCCTAACCCATCCCCACTTGATCCTTTCTGTCTTCCCTCTCCCCTCATAAAACTAGAGATGTCCCCTTTGACGGTGAAATTGATTGTGCACTGCCCCCTCTTCTATCCTGCAGGACTTTGCAAAAAGAAGTTGTCTCTGGGGGATAGATTCCAATGGGGCCAGAACAATGAACACCCATATCAGAGGGGAGTCCCCGCCTCCCAGAGAGGAGACCACCCCAAAGAGCGGAGTTTCCGGGTCCACTTAGCCCTTCTTTAACCTCCCTAGAGGGAGGCAGCTTGATCTTCAGCCCTCCCATCTCACAATCTACACAGCAGCCTTGAAGGAAAAGACGCCAAACTTCAGACGTCTCTCTCCTCGGTGGGCACGTCATTCTAACCCTGGCACCCCCTTAGCACGCTTCCCCTCCACCACCACCACCCCCGACCTCCCAGGGCAGAAGGGCGAGCGGGGGCAGACTCTCTGTGAGTCACCTCCCAGGCCTGGAGTTGAGGAGGGAAGCGCCGCCTCTCCTTGGGCCCCTTCTCTCCCCCTTTCCCCTCCCTGCTGGTTTCTGGCATCGCCAGATGCTGCGCAGCAGTCTCCGATTCCCTATCACCAATTCGGCTGGGTAAGGGTCCCCCTGAAGGCGGAGCCGGGCATAGAGGTGCAGGGGAGAGCAGCCTGGGGAGTCCCTATCTGGATAGGCTCCAGCCTGGTTGGGGGCGGTCCTGGTGCCCGGTGAAGCGTCAGACGAGGGAGCCTGAGCAGGGCAGCGCAGAGGCGTGGAGAGGAGGGGGAGGCGAGGGCGGGCAGCGAGGCCTGGAGCGGCCAGGAGAGGGGCGGGGGGCGGCCCTTCGCTAGGAATTTCCGGGGATCGTGTTACAGCGTTCGCGGAGTCCCAGCGGAGTGGGACTCGAGGCCCTGCAGCCGGACTGGGCCCCTCGTCCCCTCCTCCAGCGGCCTGCTGGCCTTGGCAGCGCCGCCCTTGCCCACACTGACCCCGTGTGGCGGGGCCACTCCGCGCCCCGGGGCCACTCTGTAATGGTAGGGCAGCCTCAGCCCCGAGATGACGTCGGGTCTCCGCGGTCCCGGGTTATTGTAGGAGCTATCCGGCCCCGCGTAATCGTAGGGTCTGCGCGGGCCCGGCCCACACCAGACGGGACTCCCCGCCCCCAATTGGCGGCGGAGGAGTCTCCTCGCCCCAGAGTCATCTTCGGAATGCCCAGGGCCCGGGTGATTGTGGGCTCGCCCCGGCCCCGGGTGATTGTTTCATCTCCGTGGCCCGCGGTGGTCGTAGCGTCTCCGAGACCTCGGGCTCCCGTAGGGTCCCCGTGGCCCCGAGTTGTAGTCGGGACACCCCGGCCGCG
>NW_012105820.1:254416-255714 GCF_000951045.1 Mandrillus leucophaeus
GGATCTTCTTTTTTTTGTGGCTGTGGACACCTTTCAACACTGCCTTCTTGGCCTTTAAAGCCTTCGCTTTGGCTTCGGCTTTAGGAGGGGCAGGAGCTGGTAGAGAAGAAAAGAAAACGGGGTGCGGGTTAGCAATCGGTTACTTCCGGCCCCAAGAACTGCAGTCGGCGACCCTGGCCACACGTGCATCAGTGGTTCCTTTGAAGACATCACAAATGTCAGGAGATTAAAACTTTTCCATCACATGCACGATACCAGAGGCGAAAGCGACCAACTCGAAGTAAGTCCAAGGATACGACTATAAAACAAAGTAGCACTGAACGAACGCTTAGTACTTTCCAGAAAATGTCCTAGGAATTTTACACATACCCCATCGCAAAACCAGGCAGCGGAGAGGGGGGCGGGTAATGTAGCCCGGTTAAACATGAACCAGAAGGAAAAATGGTTAAAGCTGAGGGCACTAACTTCTTACAGGCCCGGGGACATGGAGCGCCAACCAACGGATGCGTGTAGCTTCCCAGAGCCGAATGTCTGGCCCTCCCTGGCGGATGATGTCGGCCGGGTTGCCTCCCCAACTCCCTCCACCGGAACTCAGCCCATGAGGCTGGGCCCACGCGGCCCAAGTATACTGCAGCGTGACCGAAACGCCGGTAGCAACCCCGGAGCAGAGCCCTCAGGACTTAGCCCAGCAGCCATGCTCCCAATTCGTTCCCTCTGCGGCGCGGCAATCCCTGGCAAACCAGCGGCGGCCCCATCCCCAACACACACCTTCCTTCTTCGCTTTCGGCGCCATCTTGTGAAAAGGGTCTCTGATGCCCGTTCCCACAGGCTTATAGCGCCAAATCTCATCAAAGACTCGCGATGCTTTGTACTTAGAGCTGATTTGGTAATTTGCAGAGTGGCGCCCTCTGGGAACGGTAGTTAGGTTTAATTTCTTTTTCGTGCGTGAACAAACATGCGCCACTCCTCCCCTCAAAGGCACTAAAGCTTCATGGGGGTTGTAGTTTTTTTTTGTTTTTTTTTGAGATGGAGTCTCGCTATGTCACCCAGGCTGGAGTGCAGTGGCGTGATCTCAGCTCACTGAAGCTCCGCCTCCCAGGTTCACGCCATTCTCCTGCCTCAGCATCCGGAGTAGCTGGGACTACAGGTGTCCACCACCGCGCCCGGCTAATTTTTTGTATTTTTAGTAGAGACAGGATTTCACCGTGATCTCGATCTCCTGACCTCGTGATCCGCCCGCCTTGGCCTCCCAAAGTGTTGGGATTACAGGCTTGAGCCACCGCGCCCGGCCTTTTTTT
>NW_012105820.1:260414-281041 GCF_000951045.1 Mandrillus leucophaeus
CCCGTCTCGGCCTCCCAAAGTGCTGGGATTACAGGCTTGAGCCACCGCGCCCGGCCTTTATTGTGGGTTTTAAAGGTAATACTGATAACAGTTGGCACCATTAATTAAGCATTGGCTGTGTGCCAGGCAGTGTTGGGTACTATCATTATCTTTATTGAAACGTCCATCACTTAAGATATATTCTGATTTCAGAGACATTAAAATGGGGGGGAGGGTGTCTTAGAATATAGGACATTTATCTCATTTTAACCTTCACAACGACCCAATAAAATATATACTAACTTCACCTAAATGTTTAAACTGAGGCTTAGAGAGGCTAAATAATGTGTCCAAAGTCACACAGCTAATCAGTGTGAGAGCTGGGATTCAAATTCACGTTTCTCTGCTGCTGGAGCACAAAACACTCCTCCTCTCCAGCACATCTGTTCAGGCAGCTGCCTGGGATGCCTGGTGTCTATAATACCCTCAGCCTGGGTGCAGCTACCTTTCTGGACCTAGTCAGGAGCATTGGAACTCCCTAGGGTGAAAGAGCTCGTGCCTACTCCCCTTGCCCACTCTGTGTCCAGCAGATTTAAGATCTCCAAGATCATTGTGGTCGGGGACCTGTCGGTGGGGAAGACTTGCCTCATTAATAGGTAAGGGGGTGCTGGAGCTGAACTGGGCAGGGTGGGGCGAGACCTAGACAGGTGGGCTGGCTCCAGATTGGAGCATCTGGTACCCTCTCAGGTTCTGCAAAGACACCTTTGATAAGAATTATAAGGCCACCATTGGAGTGGACTTCGAGATGGAACGATTTGAGGTGCTGGGTATCCCCTTCAGTTTGCAGCTGTGAGTGCTTCCACACCCTTTCCAGCTATCCCTTCCCCCCAGCACCCACACCCCCCAACATACATACCTGTGCTTCACTCCTCCTTCCTCCCAGCTGGGATACCGCTGGACAGGAGAGGTTCAAATGCATTGCGTCAACCTACTATCGAGGAGCTCAAGGTAAGGGGCTGGGTGAAGTGGGGTAGGTGGGTCTCAGAGTGCACATGGCTTCTCATCTGGAGCTGGAAGAATTGGGGAAATGAGCAGTAGTGTCTTCCCTGTCAACCTGGGGCTGTTTCTACCACTCTTCCAGCCATCATTGTTGTCTTCAACCTGAATGATGTGGCATCTCTGGAACATACCAAGTATGTGAGCATCCTGCAATAAATGGGAGGCTCCGGGAAGAGAGGGTTCAGAACAGAAGGGTGGTCAGGAAGAAGAAGAATGCATGTTGCACCAGAGAGGGGGTAATTGGGCATATGAATGTCGGCAGGAGGGGCCCTGCAGGCTTACTCATCCCTCACTTTCCATCACCCGTGGCAGGCAGTGGCTGGCTGATGCCCTGAAGGAGAATGACCCTTCCAGTGTGCTGCTTTTCCTCGTAGGTTCCAAGAAGGATCTGAGTGTGAGTGTGCCAGTGGGGGGACTTCCCAGCTTGGTGAGGGAATGCCCCCCTCTGATTGTGGCCTTCCCTCAGACCCCTGCTCAGTATGCGCTGATGGAGAAAGACGCCCTCCAGGTGGCCCAGGAGATGAAGGCTGAGTACTGGGCAGTCTCATCTCTCACTGGTGAGTTGGAGGCTTCAGGGCTCTGCTGTGACACTCTTGCCTGGCTCTCCTCTCACTGCTATACCTCCAGCTGTGCCCTGTGTCCCCAGATCTGGCACTGCCCCTGAGCACCTATCTGCTCCTGTGTCAGGTGAGAATGTCCGAGAATTCTTCTTCCGCGTGGCAGCACTGACTTTTGAGGCCAATGTGCTGGCTGAGCTGGAGAAATCGGGGGCCCGACGCATTGGGGATGTTGTCCGTGAGTGCCTGCCTGGTTGAGGGTGGCAGAGGGCACAGTGAGCCTCCAATCCCTGCTTCACGTATTTCCCACCTTTCTTTAGGCATCAACAGTGATGACAGCAACCTCTACCTAACTGCCAGCAAGAAGAAGCCCACATGTTGCCCATGAGGGGTGAGGAGACTGTTCAGGGACTGCCAGCCCTGGGGCACTGTGCCACCCTCATTCCTCCAGAGCTTGACCCCTGAACATTTGCACTGACTTTATCCAGACCAAAGAGCTGCCTCTTGGTGGCAGTATTCCCACAGAGGGGTAGCTGGGACCATGCTAGTCACTTCCTGCTCCAGGCACCGTGCCAAAGACTGGATGCCCCCTACTCTTCAGGGGACTGTCCAGGGTGCCCAGCGGTAGTGGGGAAGAGTGTATGTTCTTTTGCTCAGCCTGCTGGGCCCTTTGTGTGTGAGGATGTTTGATTCCAGCCTCTCACTGTGCCTTATGCATTAAAATGTCTTTGTTACTAGCACTTTGGGGCTGGAGTTCTTTGCTGGGGATGATGGATGTGGAATGGGCATGACTGTGGGGCCATCTTGCCACTAGAGCCCCCTGGGGATGCTGTGCTGGCCATCCCTGGCCCCTGGGCAGGTTCAGGTAGGCTGCACTGGGCCCTCACTGGGTGAAGTCTGAATGGCTGGTTTTCAGAGTCCTTTTCCCCTGATCCTTTCCCCACACGTGTCCTACTTGGTGCTTATACCCAAATTTTCACTACTGGAGAATCTTTTTCTTTTTTTCACCCTTTTCTTGCCTTCCCTTTAAGAAATACTTTTCCGGCCGGGCGCGGTGGCTCAAGCCTGTAATCCCAGCACTTTGGGAGGCCGAGATGGGCGGATCACGAGGTCAGGAGATCGGAACCATCCTGGCTAACACGGTGAAACCCCGTCTCTACTAAAAAGTACCAAAAAAAAAACTAGCCGGGCGAGGTGGCGGGCGCCTGTAGTCCCAGCTACTCGGGAGGCTGAGGCAGGAGAATGGCGTGAACCCGGGAGGCAGAGCTTGCAGTGAGCTGAGATCCGGCCACTGCACCCCAGCCTGGGCAACAGAGTGAGACTCCGTCTCAAAAAAAAAAAAAAAAAAAAGAAATACTTTTCCAGGCTGGGTGCGGTGGCTCATGCCGCTAATCTCAGCACTTTGGGAGGCCAAGGCAGGCGGATCACTTGAATTCAGGAGTTTGAGACCAGCCTGGCCAACATGGTGAAACCCCATCTCCATCAAAATACGAAAATTAGCTGGGCATGGTGGTGCGTGCCTGTAGTTCCAGCTACTTGGTAGGATGAGGCAGGAGAATCGCTTGAACTCAGGAGTTATAACCATTAACTTTTCTTTTTTGTTGTTTTATTTTGTTTTTTGTTTGGTTTTTTGGTTGTTTATTCCATTAACTTTTGTATGGGGAAAGGTGACCGAGACCCTGGCTCCCTGTTGAAATCTGACCCAGAGTTCCAGAGGAGCTGGAAGCACCTCAGACATCTGGGTCAACAAAGGAGGACTATGGCCTCCTGTCATCCTAGGAGGCTAAGGGGGTCCAAATTAGAAGGCAGATTCTGGCTCCTAGTTGCCAGGTGCTCTGTCTGTTCCATTCCCGGTTCCATTTTCACCAGGATGGTTGGTTTTTCTGCACTCTTCCCTTCTCCTGGCTTCCCCTCCCTCACAGTTCCTAGACTCTCTAGAGCTACCACAGGAAGGAGGGTCTAGGCAGCAGCCCTACCCACTCTGGACATGGGTCTGGAGGAAAGCGAAGGTGGGGATCAGGCGGAGCAATAGCAGCAGCAGCAGAGCCCCTGGATGATGGTGGAAAAAACAAGGTGTGGATCCCATCCTTTCCCCTCCTCTCCATCCTGGCTTTGGAAGCTGGTGCCAAGAGAAGTGGAGGGGTGTGGTGCATGGAATGTCAGCGATGTGGCCAAAACTTCTTTTCACACTCTCCTGTCATTATTTTTTCCATTTCTGTTCCCTCACAGCACTGGGCTCCTCACCTTTGCCTTGCCTGTTAACAGATGTGTGTGAAGCCAGCACCATAGTCCAGGTGTGGTGTTTGTGCTGCACCGGGTATGGGAGTTCTGTGTTCCGTGTGCATGTTGTATGTGTGTGGTGAGTAGATTTTCTGTGTTCTGTGATATATACATGCGCAGAGTGTTGTACCTGAGGGCGTGAGGGGTGTCACTGTGATGAGGTTCCAATGAATGCAGCCTGCCCTGTTCTCCAGACGGGATAAGCTTACGACTCTCTATCCGGAAGTATTGTCTCTAGAATAGGGTGTCCTATGGGGGCCAGGGGCGGGGAACGCTGCGGGGTGGCGCAGGGTCTGGGAGCCGACATCAGGTCCTCAGCCGGGAGTTAGGCCTTGGGAGAGGTCTGTGGGCGGAGAGAGGGGAAGCCTGGGCTCCACCAGAGCGGGAGGGACCTCGAAGCCCGGACGGTGGAGTGGAGATGGCGACGCCAGGACCTCCCTGGGCTCAGGTAATCCTCCCACCTCAGCCTCCCAAGTAGCTGGGACTACAAGTGCGCGCCACTAAGCTAACTAATTTTTGTATTTTTTGTAGAGATGGGGTTCGCTCGCTCGCCGGCGGGCAGAGGCGGGGCTGCGGCTGGGTTCCCAAGGGTCGGCGGGGCGGGGAGCGGGGCGGGAGTGTGCGGTTTAGAGAATGACCGGGGCGGGGCTAAGAATGGGGCTGGGGGCAAGGCTCGTTGTAACACTAAGAACTGGGGCTACGATCTGGAGGCAGGGTTAAAATCTGGGGCTTGGACTGCAAGCTGGAACCAGAGATGGGTGGTGAAAGCTGGGCCTGTAAGGTTAAGGTCTGAGATAAAGGGGAAATCCTAGGATTACAGGGGGAACAAAGAGGGGCCTGCGAGGCGCCAGGAGGCCCCGGATGAAGAACGCGGCTGACGCTGAGACCCGGGCTGGGAAGACTACGCAGCCTGGAGCGGAGTGGGGGAGGCGGGCGGGGGCTGCGCCAGCATGAGGCGGGGTTAGGGTCTAGGCGGGGGCGAAGCCGAGACTGGAGTTCACGGCTGGGCCGAGGGCTCGGCCGGGCTGAGGCTCAGGGTTGGACTTCAAGGAAGAGTCCTGTAGAGACGAAGACCTGGGCGGAGAGCGATGTGGGTCAGGACGACACTCACAATTGAAAGATGGACTAAGGAAAAGACCGAGCCCAAGGTCCGCTCGTGGGATGAGAGCAGGTGCTGCGGTAAGAGGGGCGGGGCAGGGGCTGGGCAGGGGCTGGGCAGGGGCTGGGCAGAGGGCGTGGCCGGGCTCGCAGACCCTGAGCGGCGCACGCGGGAGGCTGGCAAACCAACGAGGGAGGCGGGGCCGAGCGCTGGGCCGGGGCGGAGCTAGGGCCGGGGGCGGGCTCGCGTCGAGTCGCGGGCCAATGATTGAGGACTGGGGGCTTGAGGCCCTGCTGGGTCGCCCGCGGGTTGGACGGGAAGTCTGGCTCCAGCCAGAGCTGTAACTCTTGGCTATCGGACTGGGTGGCACCGGGCGCAGGCCGCTGCCCTTGAAGCGCCGGCCTTGGCTGGAGCCCATGGACCAGCGCCCACCCGGACGCCTGGGCGGGAGCGGGCGGTTCCATCAACCCTGAGGGTGGACCAGGGAGACTGAGGGTTCCACGCGTGGCATCACAATTACCTCCGCGGGGGCGAGGCCAGAGAGGCATTTCCAAGGAGACGCGGGCGCACTGGCCCTCCCTTGCTTCCTCCTTTTCCCTCCTTCCTTTCCTAGTTTCTTCCCTTCCTTCTCCTTCCCTCCCTTCCCGCCCTACTCCTTTCGGCTGCTCTGGTGCCCACCCCCAGTGCCTCGAGGGCGAGGAGAGCTCCTCGGCCCCGCAGGACTGGGAGGATTCTGTACAGATGAGCATAACCTGTGAGTCTTGAGTTAGGCCTCTGTGCGCCGATAACGCTTCACGGGGAAAGACGCCATAAGCCTCCCACTTTCTTTCACCCTATCACCCTCATTCATTGTGTGTGTTGTCAGTCACTCCTGCTGCAGGACCTCTGAACTGCTGCTGGTCAGAGCTCTCCTGTCCTCTGGAACTAAAGAGCAGGTTGCTTTTCTCAGCTCTGAAGAGAGTTACTAAATTCGTCTCCCCCTTTGTCCCTCCTCCCCTCATCTCCTTCACAAACAGAGCTGATGGGTGTCTGAGCTCTGGGGGATCTAGTCAGTGGAGAGTAAACAGGCTCTGACCCTGCATGTGTGCTTTTTTTTTTTTTTTTTTTTTTGAGACGGAGTCTCGCTCTGTTGCCCAGGCTGGAGTGCAGTGGCGCAATCTCGGCTCACTGCAAACTCCGCCTCCCGGGTTCAAGCAATTCTCCTGCCTCAGCCTCCTGAGTAGCTGGGATTACAGGCGCGTGCCACCACACCCAGCTAATTTTTGTATTTTTAGTAGAGACGGGGTTTCACCATGTTGGTCAGGCTGGTCTTGAACTCCTGACTTTGTGATCCGCCAACCTCGGCCTCCCAAAGTGCTGGGATTACAGGCGTGAGCCACCGCGCCCGGCCATGTGCGCCTCTTTCATGGTGACTCATGAAACAGCAAGGCAGAGGAGTTTTGGTTCCTCACCCTGGCTGAGGCCCCAGCAGCAAGACTTTAGGGTCCAGGGTGGATAAGGGAGGCTGTGGAGTCCGGATTGAGTAAAACCAGAGGGTGAGGAATTGGCTGTGTTGGAGCTAAAAAGCAGGTGTAGTAGGAAGTGACTGCGCCTCAAAAAAACACCCGTCCGGCCGGGCACGGTGGCTCAAGTCTGTAATCCCAGCACTTTGGGAGGCCGAGACAGGCGGATCACGAGGTCAGATCGAGACCATCCTGGCTAACATGGCGAAACCCCGTCTCTATTAAAAAATACAAAAAACTAGCTGGGCGAGGTGGCGGGCGCCTGTAGTCTCAGCTATTCGGGAGGTTGAGGCAGGAGAATGGCGTCAACCCGGGAGGTGGAGCTTGCAGTGAGCTGAGATCCGGCCACTGCACTCCAGCCTGGGTGACAGAGCGAGACTCCGTCTCAAAATAAAATAAAATAAAATAAAAAAACACCCGTCCTCCCCACTGTCTCACTCTGCCACCCAGGCTGGAGTGCAGTAGCACCATATCGGCTCACTGCAACCTACACCTCTGGGGTTCAAGAAATTCTCCTGCCTCGGCCTCCAGAGCAGCTGGGACTACAGGTGTGCGCCACCACGCCTGGCTGATGTTTGGATTTTTAGTAGAGATGGGATTTCACTATGTTGGCCGTGCTGGTCTCAAACTCCCGACCTCAAGTGATCCGCCCACCTCAGCCTCCCAAGGTTCTGGGATTACAGGCATGAACCACTGCACCCAGCCTGGTAGGACAGGTTTTGCATATGGAGCTGAATATGATTTATTATTTTATTTTTATTTTTATTTTTATTTGTTTTTAGACAGAGTCTCGCTCTGTAGCCCAGGCTGGAGTGCAGTGCCCGATCTTGGCTCACTGCAAGCTCCGCCTCCTGGGTTCACACTATTCTCCTGCCTCAGCCTTGTGAGTAGCTGGTATTACAGGTGCTCGCCACCACACTCGGCTAATTTTTTGTATTTTTAGTAGAGACGAGGTTTCACTGTGTTAGCCAGGATGGTCTCGATCTCCTGACCTCGTGATCCACCTGCCTCAACCTCCCGAAGTTCTGGGATTATAGGTGTGAGCCACCGCGCCCAGCTATTTTGTAAGACAGAATCTCTGTCTCCCAGGCTGGAGTGCTGTGGTGCTCTCAGCTCACTGCAACCTCTGCCTTGCCAGCTCACTAAAGCAGAATGTGGTTTTAAGGCTTGGCTGTGGAGCTTCACATACAGAATGGCCTTTGTTTACAGGGGTGTGTCCCCAGCCAACAGTAAGTAGATAGGGCTGAAAGAGCATAGGCTATGGAACCAGGAAGACCTGGGTTTGAATCCTACCTCTGCCATCTATTAACATGTATCTTTGGACAACTTACTTATCCTAAGTCTCTGTTCTCATCCATCGAATGGGGCTGTGGTGGGGATTTAGAATCAAAGGTATATATTTTAGTTGAGACAGGGTCTTACTCTATTGCCCAGGCCACAATGTAGTGGCGCAATCATGGCTCACTGCGGCCTTGACCTCCCTGGACTCAGGTGATCCTCCCACCTCAGCCTCCTGAGTAGCTGGGACTACAGGTGTGCACCACTAAGCTAGCTAAATTTTTGTATTTTTTGTAGAGATGGGGTTTTGCCACGTTGCCCAGGCTGGTCTCGAACTCCTGGGCTTGTGATCTTTCCGCCTCAGCCTCCCAAAATGATGGGATTACAGATTTATGTCATTTCACTGGTGGATGTTGAAAACATGGAAGTTGATGAAATTATCCAGGACATGCTTTTGTAGAGTCTTCTGAGGAGGTGACCAAGTCTGGTAATCACCAATTTAAGGTGTACAGCAAAACAAGAGGAGATAGCAAAGGAGACAGGGAAGAACTAAAGAGCTGGTTAGAGAAGGAAGAGAAAGATGAGGTCTGCCATGGAAGTCCAAGGAACAGTTTGCAGAAGAAGGAGATTCATTGGTCAACAGGGTCAAGTGAGGCTGGGCGCGGTGGCTCACGCCTGTAATCCTAACACTTTGGGAGGCCAAGGAGGGCGGACCATGAGGTCAGGAGTTCGAGACCAGCCTGTCCAACATGGTGAAACACCGTCTCTACTAAAAATACAAAAATTAGCCAGGTGTGGTGGCGCGCACCTGTAATCCCAGCTATTCAGGAGGCTGAGGCAGGAGAATTGCTTGAACCTGGGAGGCAGAGGGTGCAGTGAGTCGAGATCACACCACTGCACTCCAGCCTGGGCGACAGAGCGAGACTCCATCTCAAAACAAAACAAACAAAAACAAGAAACAACAAAAACAAAAAACAGGGTCAAGTGAGATAAGCAGCCCACTGGGTTTGGCTACTGGGAAACTGCTGGTGGCCTTTGCCAAACCTATTCAGATTGGGGGGCGGTGGCTACCATGTTGCAGGTGGTTGGAAGAGAAGAAAGAGGTGGAGACACTGAGCTCACTGAAGGTAGGGACTTGGCCTCTTTTCTAGTGCTGAGTGAAGCCACCCAACATATGTCCTCTAAATGAATGAGTGAATCAATTTGGATTGAAAGGGGTATACGCAATGATAGGAGAAACAGGATTGACAGAGTGTTTTGTTTTATGATGTTTATAGCCTGTAAGGGAGGAAAAAAGAAGCCAGTAAAGAAGAAAGTGTCAATTCTGGCTGGGACCTAAAATATAGATGCTTTGGGCATGAGAAAGGAGGGACACCCCTTTCCCAGGCAAGCAAAGTTGATGAGGATTGGAGTGTCCACAGATAATGGCAGTGAAATTATCTGCTGAGAGAACCAGTGGTTGCAGGAGTTTCCAGGAAGTGCTTAAAGTCATTCATTCACTCTTTTGTTCATTTAACAAATTTTGAGTATTTGCTGTGCTGCAGAAAACAGGAGGAGGAGCTGATCAGAGACTTGTAGGAGGATGACCAAGTGCCACTGAAGGTTTGCTGAAGATGCCAAGCAATCAGTTTCCCTTCCTTAAGCAGACCTGAAATCCAGTGCCTCAGGGGACAAAGCTAGCTGTGGGAAGGAAAGGCAAAGGGGCAGACTCTGTCTTGTGGCTGCTGATGGGGAGCTGCCACCCCAGTTGGAGGTCTGCTCAGGGTCATCCTCTGTCCAGGCTCCACACACCCTGGGACAGTTTCTGGAGCTGTCCCTCCTTGCCTAGACCCTGGCTGGCTCCTATTCATCACTCTAACTCTAGTGATGCCCCTTCCAAGAAGTCTTCCATAGTCCCCTGTCCTCCTTTCCAGTCCTGGTAGGTGGCCCTTGTCCTGTGCTACCATTTCCCTGTCAGCATCTGTATCACACTATTGTCATGAACCTCCTGTGTCCCTCCCCCCTGCCCCTCACCCCTCCGACCCCGCAACCCCTCAAGAGCAGGGACTGTTGTTTTATCTCTGCATCTCCAGGATGCAGTGGGGCCTGACATGTGGAACTTCTCGGGCTATGTTTGGTGAATAAATGGCACAGGGAGGGGGCTGCTGCCGCCACTGCCACTCTGTGCTCTCTCAGATGTAAACAGGTTACCCAGCTGGGAGAGAGGACATCTGCTGGCTGGTGTGGCGTCCAGCACTGATGTGTCTACCTTCTCTGAAGGTGGGTCCAGGAGACCTTTGACCCAGGGGGGTCCCCATCACCCCTCACCTGGGAAAGCTGATACCTGGTGGAACATTGGTCCTGAGGCAGGGAGGGAGGGAAGTGTTTGGTCCTGAAGCTGCCCCATCCTCAACCCATCCCCTACAGATGCCAGAGGGGACCCCTTTCTCAAGGCCACAATCACCCCATTCATTTGTATAGAACTTTATGGCACATAAGTATCTTTGACATACGTGAATTGAGTACGCCCAACAACCCTGCAAAATAGGTATGGCCACCATCCCATTTTGTGGATAAGGAAACTAAAGGCTCAGAGAAGTAAAGGAATTTGCCCTAGGCCACCCAGCTAGTAAGTGACAGACCCACGACTTGGGCTCAGGCCTGACTCCAAGTTCAGGGCAATTTGCCACTATGCTGCCCTTTGGCCCAGCTCAGCAGTGCTGAGGAAGGCCGAGGTGGTGGTGAAGTTTCAGGGTCCTGCCACACACCCATGCCTTCCTCATCTTCCTGGGGGATAAAGGGTACAAGAGGGGAGGAGAAAGACACAGATCACCCATGGGTCAGCGGTGTAGTGAGGACCCAGGACTTCACAGCCTTGTGTGGGAAAGGGAAGGAGGGAGAAATGTGGGTAAGCCTCAGGCCAAGCTGCTGCACTGTGAGGCCACTTGGACTCACACCACAGCCTGGGCTCATTGCTGGCTGGTGACCAGTATGAGGTCTCACCCTAGTTCCTCTCCTCGTGGGCACTGGCAAAGGCACAGTCCTCATGGCCTGTTTGAGGGTAAGCCAGCCACAGCACCCCAGGCCAGTGCCGGCTCCCTCCCTCCCCTAGGGGTGCGGGGGAATCCGAGGTAAGGTCCCTTGTCCTCTGCCTGGTGAGTGAGATTCTGGGCTGTGAGAGGCGCAGAGTTGCCTCATGGGCTTACCTTTGAGAGGGGACAGCCAGTGGTAGATCAGGGCCTTAGGCAGGGTCAGAGGTGAGGCAGTGGTGGTAGACTGGGGAAATTCTCCTGTCTTCAGGACTGGCATTGAGCTGAGCAACAGAGGTGGGGGCCTTTCTCCAGGGCTTTCCCCTAACCCCAAATTCTTACCCCAGCAGCTTCTTCCTGTGCCCTGGGAAAGGGGATGTGGTCTCTGTGCTGCCTAAAAGGGTGCCTAGGCTGGGGGTGGGTCGTTCAAAAGCCTGGCACTCTAGGCAGTGGGGAGAGTGTGGAAAGGTGCTGCGTGAAGAACAGGGAAAGGATCAAGAAGCGGGCATGGGAAGGGAGGGGAGTGAGAAACGTGTCAGGTGGGAGGAGAAAAGGGGCTTGAAGAAGGAGGGGGAAGTGGGGAGGGAAGGACGAGACAGAAGCTAAGGAGCATGATGCAGGCCTTAGCTCCTGGCCAGGCTGTGAGAGATCAGAGCGGGCCAGGGCAGGTGTAGGAACTGAGGATGCTGCGGCTCTGCTGCTCCTGGGGCTCCGGGGTGCCATGGCAGGAGGGCCTTCTCCTACCAGGTACCTTGTGGAGCAGGGCTACCACTCATTGTGGGTAGCTGGGTGAAGGGCAGGCAGGAGCCAGTGGAAGCCTCCCACTGGAGGGAGAGGACAGAAGTTAACAGGGAATCACAGGACTGCAGGGGGCTTGGTGAGGGTCTCCTGTGTATCAGACATGGAACCAGACATTTTGCTGGGACCTGGGGTTACTCTGGGGCCAAGTTACTACTACTGAAGCAGAAACACTTCTTGGGGTGGGGACAGCTGGTGGTGGCAGGTGAATTTGGTGAGGTTTTAGCTTGAGCTATGGGAAGACCCAGAGGTCTGTGGCTGCTGCTGATGACCCAGACCCCTGCCCCCTCAGGTGACTGCAAGGAGCCTGACAAGTGCTGCTGGAAACACAAGCAGTGCACTGGGCACATCATCTACCCCTTCGCCTCTGACTGTGTCTGCCACAGCCTGCACCTACGCTCTGTCAACCACTGCAACTGTAATTCTAGGTGAGGGCCCGCCCCCTTGGGGGACCCATGGCAAAGCAGGTCCCAACTTTCATTGTGGTGTCCCCTTCAACCTTTGGTTTGCCTCTTCAGCTTTGAATTGGTGCTGCCAGCCCAGTCCCAGCTCTGCACACTTTGTTCTGCTCTAACAGAAATGGGGAGGTCTGTTGGCGGCCTGGGACAGGCCCAGCGGAAGCCCACTGTCCCTCAGGCTTCTGGCTCTGGGTCCCTGGGGGAGTGATGGGAGCCAGGCTGAGAGTCCCATGTGTGGCAGGCTGAAGGACTGCTCAGAGGACAGCAGCAGCTCCCGGGGTACGGGCCCAACCTGCTCCCATGTCATCGAGTCCCCTTGCTTTGAGCTCACACCGGAGGAGCAGCATGTGGAGCGATTCTGGTATGGCTGGTGAGTGAGCCCCGGTGGGCTGATGGGGAAGGGGCCTCTACAGGGCACTGCCCCCCCGACTCTGTCAAACTTCCCTCGTCATCCCTCCTCCCAGGTGCAAAAGCTACAGACCTGTCTCTGTGGCGGTGATCCACCATCCCCTCCACCATGAGTGTGGGGCAGATGATCTAAATGAAGAAGAGGAAGAGGAGGAGCAGGAAAGCAAGCCCCCCATCCCAACGCAGGTGGGGCCTGCCACCGCCTGCCCTGACCTAGGCACCACCATGGCCACTGGTACCCCTGACTCCGCAGCGCCCATCACCATCTGGCGCTCTGAGAGCCCCACAGGGAAGGGTCAGGGCAGCAAGGTGATCAAGAAGGTAAAGAAGAAAAAGGAAAAAGAGAAAGACAAGGAGGAGGAGATGGATGAGAAGGCAAAGCTGAGAAAAAAAGCCAAGAAAGGCCAGTTGACTAAGAAGAAAAGCCCGGTTAAATTGGAGCCTTCCCCGCCAGACGCGAGCCGATCATTAAGCCCAAGACAGCTGGCCAGGATGTCCGAGTCCAGCCCAGAAAGCAGGGAAGAGCTGGAGAGCGAGGACAGTTACAATGGCAGGGGGCAGGAGGAACTGTCCAGCGAGGATATTGTGGAATCATCATCGCCCAGGAAGAGAGAGAACACAGTTCAGGCCAAAAAGACAGGGGCAAAGCCCTCACAAGCCAGGAAGGTAAACAAAAGAAAATCTCCCCCAGGATCAAACCCCAACCTCAGTTGAGGCCAGGGTGGTCAGGGTGCAGAATAAATGCCATCGAGCCTGTGGCTGGCCCTGTGCTGCTGTTCTCTCCCTCCAACCTGGCTGTTTCTTGCGGGGCAAGGGGTGGGCTCAGGGCTGCGGGGGTTTCTCAAAGGCAATCCAGCTTTCACAAAGGAAGTCCATGGGAAGGCAGGTGGGAGGGAAAGGAAGGGGCACAGCCCTATTTCCTCCTACCTGCTAGGACAAGGTGGAAGAGTACATCTGGGTGGGAAGGAGGACTTCCCCTCTCTCCTGGGAGAGACTCTCGGTCTGTGTGAAACCCACTTCTGGGAGAAGCAGTACTGTCTGCAGTGATACCCCCAATAAATGGAACTTTTTAACCCACTCTGTGCCACTGTGCCTGGCCTTTCCCGCCTCTAAGTGGCTCTGCAGAAGGTGCTCATGGTACTACCAGAGACTGACCTTCCCAGCTGATGGTCCAGCTCCTCCCTTGTAGCCCTTTTGTGCTGAAGGGAGCTGACTTTTGAGTTCCTGGCAGAGCTGGCCCCTTCCCCCAGCTCTTGATGAAGAAAAGCAAGGGGAGGGAGTGTGCGACGTCCAGGCAGCAGTGGCCTTTTCTGACTTCTCTGCTGAGCCCCAAGCAGAGGAAAGGGAGCCAGAGGCCCCACTCTCCCGGCACTGACTCACAGAGCTGTGAGATGAAGCCCTTGTGCAGAAACAGGGATGGCAGGTTCAGAACAAAAAATGTAGTGGGGCAGGAACACCTTACTGCTGAGAGTTTGCCAGAGACCAAGGCCCAGCTGGGAAAAGGGAGGAGACGAACAGCAGAGGCTCAAGTTGAGAAACCCAGGTGTACTTGTGGCCTTTCTCGAGTATGCCAGAGAAGACCAACAGGTGTGGGTGGATGGGGCAGCTGTGCTGTGGGTGAGTGGGTGTAATAATACCGGGTAACATTTGCGAGGTACCAGGCATTGGGCCAAGGAGCTTGCACATGCTGCCTTGGTCCTCACAGCAGCTGATGAGGCAGGTATCACTATCTCCATGTTACAGGTAAGAAAGCCAGTTGAAAGCCAGCAAGAGCTGGCACAGGGTCACCGGGCTGGTAAGCAGAACAGGGATGTGCCCCAGGCAGTCTGATGCAGAAGCTGCCTAGTCTATGAATCTTTGCCTCTGATGGAAGTCAGGGGGGTCCCTGGAGCTCCAAACACTGCTTTGAAAGCCATCCCCTCAAAGAGCTAGAGAGTTGGAGAGAGAGGCTTTGGCAAGGGCTCAATAGAAACACTGTTTATTCAAATGACAGGCAGGAAGCGGTGGCGGCAGCAGTGGGGAAAGGGCAGCCAGGCAGGGACTGGGCAGGTTAGTGCTGCTTCCCTGTGTCCCCTGCATTCCTGCTTGGACAGCCACCCGGCTGTTGGCATCAGGGTCAGAAATACTTTCCCTCCTCTCCCTCCTGCCCCAAACTGAATAAATAGCATCCCTCTCCCCACAAGAGCCAGGGGAGACTCATGTGCTGAGTTTTGTGTCCTAGTCACAGCCCAGCGTCTGGTGAGGGCAGAAGTTCAAAATGGCTTGTAGGGAGTAGAATCAAAACTGTTCTACTCATTCTCACCTTCCTCTTCCTCCTCCCTGCCACACTCCCCTCCCAGCCTGGTCCCAGGCCAGGTGGTCGGTGAGGGTCTGGAGTGGGAGAATTGTTGCCTAGCACACACTGAGCTCAAGTTCACAAGGCCATCCAGCCTGTCACCCATCCAGGTTGACCACCAAAGAGAACGTCACTTCACGCCACTTTATGGACAGAAAAGGAGGGGCAGGGAGGGAGGCAGTGGGCGGCCAGGCCTTTCCCAGCCTCAGAGGTAACCAGAGTCCGAGGAGCAGGCCCCCTACCGATCCATCTCGTCCAGGAGTGGGGTGGCATCGCCAGCAATGGACATGGGGGTGCTTTCGATCATGGGACTGGGGGAAGGCCGAGGTGTCAGCCGCTGCTTCTGTTTCCGCCGTTCTGCCTCCTTTTCCTGCAGCCACTGCTCTGCCATTTTCCCCCAGTCGATGGCTGCATGGCTGTTGGACCTGGGAAGGGAAGAAAAATTGAGATTCGGACTTTGCTAAAAGGAATTCTTCCCACCAATCACTGTACCCTTGCAGAAGGGAACCTCATACCTACGGGCAGCAGCCCCTCTGCTGGGGTGAGGCAGATATAGCAGCAGCTGGCTGCCACACTGCTCTCTTCTGTCTTCACCCAGAAACTAGTGTTCCTGGCATATCACATGATCAGGGCCCTCAGAGGATCCAGAGCACCTGCCTACGGTAAGCCTCTCGGCCTCTTGACAACAAGCCCCTACCACTGACCTGCACTGTGCCACCATCCAGATACTTACTTTGGCTGCTGCTGCCGTTGCCGGGAGCTGGAGGAGGGCTGGGGCTGGGCCTGGGCCGACTGCGGGGTGGTGCTGGCCTGGAGCTGGTGGTACTGAGGGGTGGTGATGGGCTGGCTTGGGGTCGTGTAGGAGTAGCTAGGGGTCATTAGTGGTGTGGCCACTGGCTGCTGGGCTGGCGTTGGGAATACCTGGAGAGGCATGAACAGTTAAATAGGGATGGGTGTGGGGCTTGTCTGGCCTTGCTGTGAATTCTGGGTAAGCGCAAGGGTGGGCTCAGCAAAGCTTTCCAGATGATTCTCCACTGAGTGTGTGCTTCTGACCAGCAGTGGGAAGTCTGCAGGTCGGCACCGAGCACACAGTGGTGCCCACTGATCCCGACCACATCAAGTTTCTAGTGGCCTGCGGGTTCCAAAGATTCCAAAGGCCCGTGGAAACATTATGCCCTCTCTTACTCTCTTCCCCTTCAAATGGGCCTGAGGACAAGGAATATCCGTTGGAGACAGTTACCACGGCTGTGGCAGCCCCATCTGTGCATGTGAAGCCCCTTGTGGGCAATGTGAGAGGCCAGTCTACGGGCCCCACCCTGCACAGGCAGCCTCCTCCCCAAGTCACATACGTGGTAAGCACTGCTGCCGCCTCCACTGCCGCCATAGCCATACTGGCTGGAGGCCCACTGGGCTGGGGTGGCATTAGGGTTCTGTCCTTGGCCTGTCACCGCAGCAATGGCACTGAACATCTGTGAAGTCATGTTCTGAGGCAGAGCATTCACGGCCCGTGTCAGATCTGTAAGCACACAGAGGCAGGGAGGGGCATGTTAGAGGTGAAAGTCCCTTTAGCTCCACCCTTCCCACCTCCAGTCCCAGGCTCAAGCTCCTCACCTGCAAGGTTGATGTTGGCCGGGGTAGCATTGATAGAGGCAGGTGTCCGGGTCCTGCTGCTGCTGCTAGGGGTGATGCCTGCAGGAAGTGGTTACTTAGTTACATCCCTCCAGAAACCTATTTTTGGTTTCCCAATTCAGGGGGTGGAAGGGGCACTGAAGTAGGTGGAGGGAGGAAGGGAAGCTGCATAGGCACAGTGGATGGATAAACTTCCTGATGCTGGGAGGCTGCAGGAGGACTAAGACAGCTGCAGTGACAGCCTACTTCTCACCTGGTCCCCTAGGCTGGGACTACTCTTGAGTCAGGTCCTAGGTGTTCCTCTAGCCAGGCCCCTGAGGTCAGGAAGAGCAGAACTCACCTGGTACAGGATCCTGGTAGTGATCCTTAAACCATCTAAAGAGTCCATTCACAGTTGGGAAGATCTGGCCCCGGTACCGGAATCCCTCTGGAGTCACTGTTACATATTCTATCCTGGGATTTTAGAAGGAAACATGCGTCAGAAACCACTTGGGACTCACCATGAGAGAGCAACCAGAACAGATGCCCACCATGTGAAGTAGCCATTCTGGGTGCTAGGGGAAAGGAGAGATGACACAGCCAATCCCCAGGCCTGTGAAGGGAGGTGAGCAGCAAATGGCAGAATACAGTCAAGGCCAAGGAGTCGGTGGCCCCGTGTGCAGCATACATGCTGCCGGAGGAAGGCTTGCTGGAGGCTGTGCTACCATACTCGGCTGCAGTATGAAGGCAGGATACCGCCGGTGAAGTGAGACCAAGGTCCCATACTGCCAGGGTTGGAAGCGACCTCCCAGAGCAGCAAATTGCAACTCCCCCAAAACAGACATCTCTCTGCAATGGCTGTGGAAGGTGGTAGTCTGCCCTTGTTCAACACTTCTGAGAGTAGCAGATAGTAGTTAAGAGGGGCTCTAGGTTAGTTCCAGTTCTAGTTTCAGCTCTGCCATTCACCGCGTATGACACATTGCACCAAGTTACTAAATTTGAATCTCTGCTTCATTTGTCCAATGAGGATCAAAGCACTTAAACCTATGGGGTGGGCGTGAGGATAAATGAGAATGCACAGAACACGTTTCACAATGCCTATAGCTGGGTTGTGCTCAATAAAGGCCAGCTATCAATGGCAACCAGATAATGCTACATTGTACACAGTTCTCATTTCTATTAGGCTGACACCTGCCTCCTAACTCTTCCATTAATTCTGCCACACAAGGAGAGTCAGCTCCTTTCTCCAGAAGCAATCATGCTGCACCTGGTCCTGGTTAGAGGCACCCCCCCGACCCCCCCCAACCCCACTCAGTTTGCTCAATCATTCCTCATAGGACACAGTTTCTAGCCCCACTTAGCCCTGGCTGCTGGCCTCTGGAAGCACACTGGTGAGTCAACAGGCTTCTCAAGAAATGAGCACAATATTCCAGATACACCCAGGATGGCACATGGTCCAGAGTCTAGGGCTTCCTGTCATCTGGCCACTGAGTGCCTACTAATGCAGCCTGAGCTGTGCATCAGGTGCAGCCAGTACAGGGATAAAAGCAGAAGTGCACAGGGCCTTGGCCAAAGGCCAATGGAAGGATCGGGGCAGGGCTTAGGCAGAGAAGGTGAGTGTGATTACCAGTCTGTATCACAGACATAGAGAGGCAGGTCTAAGGAAACTGGACTTTGTCCTCTAGGTTCAGAGTAAGTGCTAGAGGGATTCAGATAAAGGAATACCTCAGGAAGGCCAGCCTATCAGTCACACAGAAGGGGGCAGAGCAGGAGACAGAGCAGAACAGGAGACAGGCTCTCCTGACCACCGTTTCAGTGCAGGTGGAGTGAGCACATTACAGCAACAGTGAGCCACTGTGTGCAAGCCCTGGTGAGGGTGAGGCAGGCGGTGGTCAGGAGACACCAGTGTACTGGCCCCCCGTTTCTGCAATCAGATGAAGAGTGTCTGGTGACTCCTGTCACTGTGGGAGGGAGAGGAGGTGAAGGGAACTCCTTTCTCACAGTGTTAAAGAAAGCGCCCTTTTTATGTGAATCCTTGCCTTTTTGCCTCTAAATCATCACCCTCTTTTCCCACCTCCAACCTCCACCTCTGTTCTAAACAGATGAGAGGAGAAAGGCAGTCCAGCACAGCCAGAGAGGGCACTGCTCCGGGCCTCTCCCTCCCTTCTAACTTGCCTATGAACCCCAGTGGCAGCACCTTCTCAGCACTAGTGCTCACCTGGGTTTACCCCGGGGCTGGTATCCCAGTAGGAACTTGCCGGGCAGTTCCTTGCAGGCACAGATGAAATAAGGGATGAAGGTGGGCTTCTCCTTCTTAGTTTTGATGAGCAGCTCCTCTAATTTCTGGGGGTAGAATGAGGGGGAGAGGTTGGGATAGCAGTATGCTTGGTACACAATGTCTGGTGCACACATGATGTACACTTCCTTTACCGCTTGAGTGTCCCCTACACTGAAGGGAAAAGCGTAGATCCTTAAGTGACTGGAAAGTGTCATCCCTCAGAGAGACCTGGGCTCACCTTGCGGTCCCCACCGCTGCAGTCCTGATAATACTTGTGGTTTAGAAGGTCCCGGGCGAAGGATGCCATGGGCTGGACATAGCGAGCAACAATCTCATCCAAATCTTCAAATTCCTGTGGGAAGAAGGTAAAGGCCTCATGTGTCATATCCAGAGCTGAGGCTCTTGGTCCTTCATCGAATCCATCCAGAAGAGAAACCGTGGCAGGGGATGGGCTTCTCAGTCCTGCTGAAGCCTTACTCCATAGCAAAGTCCCCTCAATTTATCCATCTGTGTCATGTCCAGATATATTAGCTCACAGGGCATAAAGTCCTTTAAATCCTGGCTTTGATTCTCCCCTAGTGCTTGGGAACAACAGGAAAATTCACCAGATTTCTCTTCACTGAAAACAGAAAAGAGAAACTTGATATATGTGTGTGCGTACACATGTGTATTTTCTTCTCTTCCTCCACCAGCTCTCTCTAGGTAGACTATTTTAACGTTTGGAGGACAGGGAATGAGGGGACAAAATAAATAAAATTGATATCAAATGACTCATTCTGCAAACCACCTCCCATTCTGTTGCTCTGCACAGCTAAAATACGTATGACCGGAGTTACTAATGTCAGGTGAAGGCGCCCTGAACAGCGCCTTTCTGAAAGCAGGAGTGGGATGGGAGGCGGGCAGGTACTGGCTCTCACCTCACTGTTGATCCACAGAGTGGCTCCCAGGCTGAAGGCATTTTCCTTGCCCTCCTCCCGCACATCCACGTGTTGGTAGATACCATCACTGACTTTCCAGGTCACTGTCAGGTGGTTCTCGCCCTTGCTGCTTGGTCGGATAATCACATCACCCTGGTCCATGGTCTCCATCATCTTTTCTGCTTGCTTGAAATTGATATTATGGAAGGATGGGTGTGCGATCACTCTCTTGATGTATGCTGAAGAGAGCAGAAAAGTAGTACAGACTAGATGATGCAGCTAGGAGCTGGCAGCAACAGGACAAACCAGGCCTTCACTTCTTATTTATTTATGGAGTTGGGGTGCTCTGTCACCTGGGCTGGAGTGCCAGTGGCACAATCATGGCTCACTGTAGCCTTGAACTCCTGGGCTCAAGTGATCCTCCTGTCTCGGCCTCTAAAATAGCTGGGAATACTGGTGCACATCACCATGGCTGGCTAATTTTTTTTTTTTTTTGAGACAGAGTCTCATTCTGTCACCCATGTTGTAATGCAGTGGTGCAATTTCGGCTCACTGCAACTTCTCTCTCCTGGGTTCAAGCAATTCTCCTGCCTCAGTAGCTGTGATTACAGGCGCCCACCATCACGCCTGGCTAGTTTTTGTATTTTTAGTAGAGATGGGGTTTCACCATTTTGGCCAGGCTTGTCTTCAACTCCTGACCTCAAGTGACCCGCCTGCCTCAGCCTCCCAAAGTGCTGGGGTTACAGGCGTGAACTACCACGCCTGGCCATTTTTTTTTTTTTTTTTTGGGACAGAGTCTCACTCTGTCACCCACGTTGTAGTGCAGTGGTGCAATTTCAGCTCACTGCAACTTCTCCCTCCTGGGTTCAAGCAATTATCCTGCCTCAGTAGCTGGGATTACAGGCGCCCACCACCACACCTGGCTAGTTTTTATATTTTTGGTAGAGACAGGGTTTCACCATTTTGGCCAGGTTGGTCTTGAACTCCTGACCTCAGGTGATCTGCCTGCCTCAGCCTCCAAAGTGCTGGGATTATAGGCATGAGCCACCGCACCCGGCTCCTG
>NW_012105820.1:281576-294750 GCF_000951045.1 Mandrillus leucophaeus
CAGGATGGTCTCGATCTCCTGACCTCGTGATCCGCCCGTCTCGGCCTCCCAAAGTGCTGGGATTACAGGCTTGAGCCACCGCACCCGGCCCTCCTGACTAATTTTTAAAATATTTTTGTAGAGATGGGCTCTTACTAAGTTACCCATGTTGGTCTTAAACTCCTGGGCTCAAGTGCTCCTCCTGCCTTGGCCTCCCAAAGTGCAGGGCTACAGCCATGAGCCACCCTGTTTGGGCTTAATTTCTGACCCACTATTGGATTGTGAGACTCCTTCACCTTCTCTGGGCCTGGATTAGCTGATATGAAGGACACATTAACCTGGGCTCCTAGGACACTGAAAGAATGAGGCCTTAAGAGTCACAAGGCAAATGTGACCCAAAAGACTCTGGGTTCCAGCCCTACCTATGACTCTTTCATGACATCTCCAGGCCTCAGCACCTCAAAGCTGAGTACCTACTTCCACTTGAGACTGACACATGTGCATCCTGTGGCCTGAATCTCGCACTGGGAGAACTGCCAAGATTCAGGGTGCACAGAGATGGTGGGAGGCACACTCACTGGTCCGCTGCTGCTTCCGCTTCATGTCCTCCTCCTGCTTGTGGTCTGCAGCTTCAGCATCAAAGTCATAGTAGGTGTCCTTGGGCAGCTTCCACTCATTGTTCCTGTCCATGAGGTCTGAGGTGCGGCAGGTCAGGTCTGCACTGAACTTCTCAATGTCAATCTTCATGATGCGGCAGTGAACAGTCATTCCCACCTAGATCCACAGAACATTTGAGCTGGAAGGGACAAAGATGATCTAGCCCGATGCCCTATTTCACACACGAGAAAACCAAAGTCCAGGCAGAAAGGTGTAAGGTGTAAAGTGACTCGCCCAAAGCCAGCCAGCTGCTGAATGGCAGGCTGGGAGTTTGGCGTGGAATCCCTGCACTGATGCCTCCACTCTGGGCAGGAAAACCAGCTGGAGCCTGCTGGATCTACCCTGTCCCTGGCACTCTTCTCTTCTCCAATGAAGTTGCCTAGTTACTGCTCCTAAAGTGCCATCAAAGGTTGACTCCCCCAAGCCCCCCACTTTTTGTGAGACAGTCTCACTCGTCTCCCAGGCTAGAGTGCAGTAGCGTGATCTTGGCTCACTGCAACCTCCACACAGGGTTCAAGCAGTGCTCCTGTCTTAGCCTCCCAAGTAGCTGGGATTACAGGCGCATGCCACCACGCCCAGCTAATTTTTTTATTTTCTGTAGAGACGAGGTTTCACCATGTTGGCCAAGCTAATCTCGAACTCCTGACTTCAACTGATGATCCACCCACCTTGGCCTCCCGAAGTGTCGGGATTACAGGTGTGAGCTGCTGCGCCTGGCCTGACTTCCCTTTTTGAAGGGGAAGCAAAATAATAGCTGTTTTCTGTAGCTTACCCTTGACATGAGCCCTTCTAAGTAGTAGCAAAAGTCAGTCCCTCTGCATCACTCTCCTCCTTGTGAAAAATCTCCCCAGCTTCATTTGTTAGAACTATCTTTCCCCAGCCCTCCTAAGTCATAGTTCTCAGGCATTCACAACACCCAGAACCAGTGAATTTGGCAGAGCTGGTATCAGCTATGTCACTAACTGGATGATTCTGAAAAATGTTGAATTTCTCTGACAAAAGACAGTATTTCCATTTCCATCAGCATGTGAGATTAGAGACAACATATGTCGATGTCAGTGCTGGTATCTAGTGGATGCATAATATATGGCCGGAAAATAACAGAACAGTAAGGAAGCCTAGAGATTTCCTCCTCATCCACAGACACCATCTCAAGGTTCCTTCTGTTATCTGGTTCTGCCTAGAGGATCCAGAGGCTCCCTGTGCACAGGGGCTGTGCCACGCATTATTTTCCATCCTCTACAGCACTGCTGCCTGGTCTTGGGAGAACAGGCAGAGCCTTTCTGTTTCACAGCATGAAATGCTGGGCCCTGCCCTCTGGACTGAACTGCAGCTTCCCACACAGGAAGAGAGAGCCCTCTCCTAAAGGACTGGGAACTTGCTGAAATTTCACAAAGGCAGTGAACAAAAGCTGCTACTCATTCAAATGCTTCTCACCCTGGCTTCTTTCAACTAGTTATAAATCTTCCCTGAAATGCTTCCCACCAGCAGCCACTGGGAACAGAGCCTAACTTCTGGTGGGGACAGCCCAAAGTTAAAGACAACCTGATCTGGGCAGCTGAAAATTGCACTACGACCTTAGGACAGTCAGCCCTCTACCTTCACTCGTTCTTCTGGCCGCTTTACCACTTTGTCACTGAGGAATTTGGTGGGGATGAAGCCGGTGACACCATTGTCTAGCCGTGTTTTGACACCGATGGCCTGGCCTGGGCACGAACCGCTGTCAAAGTGGTTCCACACCTAAAGAGGGCATGAGGAGAGGAGCTTGATTATCAAGATTCTAGAGATCGCTTATTCAGAAAAGAGCTCCCAGAGGTGTTGTAATTTCTTTTACCACTGACACCTTGCAGCATGATCTGAAAACACAATGATGACTTAGTCATCTGCCAAGACAGAATTTGAACTTCTACAAAGTCCCTTGTCTCATAGCTGATGCTTGGCACCACTGGCCATCAGATGAATCTTTTTCTTTGAGATGGAGTCTTGCTCTGTTGCCCAGGCTGGAGTGCAGTGGTGCAATCTTGGCTCACTGCAACCTCCGCCTCCCGGGTTCAAGCCGATTCTCGTACCTCAGCCTCCTGAGCAGCTGGGATTACAGGCGTGCACCACCACACTGGGTGGATTTTTATATTTTTAGTAGAGACGGGGTTTCACGATGTTGGTCAGGCTGGTCTCGAACTCCTGACCTCAGGTGATCTGCCCACCTAAGCCTCTGAAAGTGCTGGGATTACAGGTGTGAGCCACCACGCCTAGCCATCTTTTTATTTTTCTTGAGACAGGATCATTCTGCCTAGGCTGAAGTGCAGTGGTGCAATCAGGGTTCACTGCGGCCTCAATCTCCCAGGCTCAAGTGATCCTTCCACCTCGGCCTCTCGAGTAGCTGGGACTATAAGCGCACGCCCCCTAGTCTGGGGGGATTCTTTTTTTTTTTTTTGAGACAGAGTCTTGCCTGTTGCCCAGGCTGGAGTGCAGTGGTGCAATCTTGGCTCACTGCAAGCTCCGACTCCCAGGTTAACACCACTCTCCTGCCTCAGCCTCCCAAGTGCTGGGACTACAGGCACCCGCCACCACGCCCGGCTAATTTTTTGTATTTTTTAATAGAGAAGGGGTTTCACCGTGTTAGCCAGGATGGTCTCGATCTCCTGACCTCGTGATCTGCCTGCCTCAGCCTCCCAAAATGCTGGGATTACAGGCATGAGCCACCGCGCCCAGCTGCCCCTTCCTTTTTAAAAAAAGGAGATGGGGTCTTGCTACGTTGCCCAGGCTGGCCTCGAAATCCTGGGCTCAAGTAATCCTCCCAAATCAGCCTCTGATGTAGCTGGCACAGGCGTGAACCACTATATGTACGTGCCACCATGCCTGGCTGCCATTTTGTTTTGACCCAGTGACTGTAGTAAGTTTCCATGTCAGCCTTTTTTTTTTCCCTTTTCTGAGACGAAGTCTCATTCTGTCGCCCAGGCTGCAGTACAGTGGTATGATCTTAGCTCACTGCAACCTCCACCTCTTCGGTTCAAGTGATTCTCCTGTCTCAGCCTCCTGAGTAGCTGGGATTACAGGCATGTGCCACCGCAACTGGCTAATTTTTGTATTTTTAGTAGAGACGGGGTTTCACCATCTTGGCCAGGCTGGTCTCGAACCCCTGACCTCAGATGAACCGCCCACCTTAGCCCCTCAAAGTGCTAGGATTATAGGCGTGAGCCACTGTACCCAGCTATGTCAGCCTTCTCAGAAGGGACTTCATGCTAAACCTGTATGTTTCTATCTGTCTTCCTTCCTTGTATACTTGTTTGGTAAAAGCATGATCTAGAATGCCCTCATCTCTGATTCCCTTTAGGCACCGAGATCATTCAACCAAGAAAATCCACTGAGCAAGATAACGCTGCAGCACACACCTCGCTTAGTTCAGGGAAATTGTCCTGCTGACAGAAGGGGCACTGCCACAGCCCTGTCTCATCATTGCGGATCGCCTGGTCATAGCTCTCACCCTGGGGACGCCTGTGGGCGATGCCAGTGACATTGCAGATGATGAGCTTTCCTGCAAGAAGGAAAGAGGATGGGGAGCAGGCTCAGAGAATGTGGAAAGAACTTATTTCCACCAGCCTTTAAGTGACAGAATATCTGACTTCCTTCCCATCCTTGAAGAGGGAACTCTTCCTGAGCTTTATTTATTTTTTTGAGATGAAGTCTTGCTCTGTTGCCCAGGCTGGAGTACAGTAGCGCCATCTCGGCTTACTGTAACCTCTGCCTCCCAGGTTCAAGGAATCCTCCTGCCTCAGCCTCCAGAGTAGCTGGGATTACAGGTGCCCACCACCACGCCCAGCTAATTTTTGTATTTTTAGTAGAGATGGGGGTTTCACCATGTTGCCCAGGCTGGTCTCGAACTCCTGGCCTCAAGCAGTCTGCCTGCCTTGGCCTCCCAAAGTGCTGGGATTACAGGCATGAGCCACTGTGCCTGGCCGTTCCCCTGATTTGATGATAGAGAAAATAAAGCTATAAGAAGACTAACTGCATGAAGATTCCACAGCACATTGGAAGCATATCTGACCTTAAATTCAGTTTTGATTTTCAGTCCAGGACTCTTCAGTCTTTTAAAATGCTCTCCTGGTCTTCCCCATGTACAACACAAACCTGCCTCAATCTGCTGGAACTGCTGCTTGGTTTGAATGTACATGGTAAACACACCCCCTGCTCCCAATAAAAAAACGACCCCAGAATTTACCAATGTAGAAGGTCTCTGGTGTTTCTTTGGTTAACATATTGAAGATCTCCTCTGTGTTGGGAGAGCGGTAGGCTGTCCGGAGGTCCTTGTATCGACAGCTCAACTCTGCCCGGATGTCATAGAGTGTGATGTGTTTGTCACCATAGCCCTGGGGAAGAAGCCCATCAAGAAGAGCCTTGCAGCTGCCCCCCAACCTGAGCCTCAGGGAGTCCCGTGGAAGGGGCGGGCCTCTCCAGATGGGAGTACGTTTCTGTCAGGGCTGCTTCTCTTCTTTCCATCAACATTTACTAAAGGTGGTTTTCAAACTTAGCCATGAAACACTGTCCTGTAATCAAAATACTTCACGGAACCCCAATGAGTCCACAGATATACGCAAAGCTGTGCTGTTAGAAAGGAGGAAAGGGGGCCTAGACGGAAACTGTAGTACTGACATCCTCCCAACTCCCTCCTGCCCCTTGTAATTATGGTGGCAATCTCAGACTCCCCTGGCTCCTTAACAAGCAGACCAAAAACTTCCTTGAGGAATCCGGTAGAGCAGGGCAGGGAGATAAGAGGGTCAAGTCTGCCATACTAACAGTATTAGGCTTTCTCTACACACTCACTACCCAAGTCTCCTACTAACCTGGCCACTTGGGATGGGTTTTCCTGCCGGGCCTTCCATGCTGTCCCTTACCTGCCTCTCCAGCTCTTCTGCAAAGGCATCAAGGTCCAGGTCTTTGAGTCGCTCTGGGTTTTCCAATATTTCTTCGAGGGCTCCTGCAGGATTGGCATCCTCGGCTGATTCATCGTATTCCAGGGCATCCACTGCCATCTTCCTAGCCCACTCATAAGTCTCAGGGTGGACGCGGGAACCATCAAGGACTTCAATATATGAGTCAGTGCTGGAGGAAAGGCAGAAAAGGAATAGGATATAGAACGAGAAGCTTCTAGTAACAACCCAAATGTCCACCAATGGGGAACTGGTTAAATAAATTAGGGCACCTCCATACAATGGAATACTATACAGCCATTAACAAGAATGAGGTAGATCTATGTGTGCTGACATGGAAAGATGGCCACAATATATTGATACGTGAAAAATGCACTGCAAAAACACTATGAACCATATGATCCCATTTTTGTAGTAAATGGGTAGTTAGTAAATGCATAGCAAAAATAAAATTTAGAAAAACTGTAGTATACATAAAATTGTTATGGTAGTTATCTCTGGGGGGTGGGATTATGGGGGACTTCCACTTTCTGCATAATATTTCTACATGTTGAATTTTATATGATGAAGTTATATGAGTCTTATAATAAGATAAATCAAGAAAGGGGAAAAAAAACCTTCGAAAATTTGCTGATAGCTATTTTCCCCCATAAAGCCTTCCCAGGCTGGTCTTGCCCGTGCACTCACATGGACCTATGTTATTCGTGGAGTGTTACAGCAAAGCTGAGTGGAAAATGAAGTTTTAGAACTTGAAGCCTATTTCCCCACTGATTTCCATTACTGAATGAGGAGCTATGTGCCCGTGGAAAAGATCCTCCAAAGACTGAGTTGATAACTTCTGGAGAGGAAGAGGTCAATAGTGAAGTCCAAAGTCCAAGTGAATAGAACTTTCTCTTAATAACATCATCTCAAAACATACCAAATCTCTCTCCCCCTTCCTTATCTCTTCATACCCCCAAACTCCTTTTTCATTGCCCCTGCTATTCCCACCCTTATCTGGCCACAACAAACCATAATAAAAAAAAAGCAAGTTTGTGTTCACTGAACAAAATCTTGTGTTTTCCATGCTTAATTTATAAGCTAAGCTGGTCCTTTTTATGTTTCTCTCACATGAAAAATGTTTCACATAATTGAACCGATCTTTTCCATAGGTCAGGGGCTCTTGACTGAATAAAGTTCCTTACCTTTTCTTTAAAACATTTCCTAAATTAAATGGCTTGTGGCCCTTTGATAGCCCTAACCCCTGAAACCCGAAAACAAAGCCCCCAAGGGAATTCCTCCTGCCCCATCCAGGCAGAGGGCATCACCTGTCCCCCAGGGAGGCCGTGTCGATCTTGAGGAAGCCAGCGCAATTCATGAAGACTTTGGGACCCATGTGGCACATGGTGACCAGCTGCGTCCGGCTCTCGAGCCGGGTGTTGTTCTGCTTCAGGATCTGGGGGAGAGAGCTGGACTGAGCCAGGGCAGTAACCAGGCCCCACCTCCCCAGACTGTTCCAGTCTCTATTAAACCCTCGTAACAAAAATTCTGTCCCCACCCAGTATCTAGTTGAGCACTACAGCACGCTATCGACTACTCAAAATTAAAAAACAAACAAACAAAAGTTTTGCTTTAAATGGGAAAATAATAAATGATGTTATACCTACACCAAAGACCTAATGTACGGCTTATAAGTTACAAGTTAACACTAGTTGGCTGGGCGCAGTGACTCATGCCTGTAATCCCAACACTTTGGGAGGCTGAGGCAAGTGGATCACTTGAGGTCAGGCGTTCGAGACCAGCCTGGTCAATATGGTGAAACCCCATCTCTACTAAAAATACAAAAAATTAGACGGGCGTGGTGGTGCAAGCAGCAGTGAAGGGCACAGCTTTGGCCAACTGGGTCTGAAGTCAGACTCTGACTCTCACTAGCTGAGTGATTTTGGACAAGTCACTAACCTTGGTCTTCCTGAGCTATTAAATTATACTGACAAAGTATATATTCATATTCAATGAAATGGCAAGTTTTAAAATTTCTGAATTCACTCCAATCCTACCTTCAGGAGGTGGGTCCCTTTCCGAGGTCCCAGGCCACAAACATACTGGATCAAGGCCTGGCTGTAAGGGTGGGCAATGGCACGGTTGACATCGACCCCGACCTCATTGACTCGGTTGATAAATTCACAGTACAAGGCGTTGAGCAGCTCCTCTTTCACCACATGCTCCTGTTGACATTAAGCAGGCAGGAGTAAGGTTACTCTGCCTTTCCCTCCACCCAAGTCTGCCTGTCAAATCCTACTCACCTGCAAGGGGTGAAACTTGAGACACAGGATGTCTTCATCGGAACTGCACACCTGGGCAAATTCAATCAGAGGGTCCTGGATGCGCCGGGCCAGGGAGACGGCCTGTCTCAGCACTGGAGGGTAATCCCGGAATTCTGCCTAGAGTCAAATGAGGGTCAGCAGGGCCTTAAAATACCCTCAGCTCCAACATCAAGAGGAAATCCAAACCATTCTTGTTTAAATCATTTTCTCTGCTTCTCTGGGATCTTTTTTCCTGGGACCGATTTAATTTCTGGGACTCCCAATCTGAACCATAACTGCAAAATGGAGAACTTCCGCATGGATAAGTACACAGGTATAATCCTGTGCCCTGATAACCTTTGTTTCCCTATTTAATCTCTTTGGGACTAATAGCACTTGCCTGGGCAGGCCCTAAGGGTGGGGCTCCAGCATTACCTCTGACTTCTTGCTGTTCATATAGAGAATGGCCAACTCGTTGTCAACCAGCTCTACCCCAATAGATGACAGCTGCTGGCCCTGATCCAACTCATGTACAATGCGTTTCACATCTTCAATCAACATCTGGGCGTCCCTGGTGGGATAAGTGTTGGTCAATGAATACATTTTCTTAGGGATGGACAGTCTCATGACTGCCTTGGGGGCAGGGAGGAAAGGGCTTTGAAGACAATGAGGTAAAACATCGCCAGGCACACTCCCTGCACAGGCACAAGCCCCATATGTTATAGGTATATGCCAGATACAATAATAAGGAATGAATTGGGTCACAGCCTTAAACTAGGTGTGGTCTAATTCCCACCTACCTGTTCTCTCCTGCAACTGTCACCACATGAGGCTTCTTATTCAGGAGAAATTTCTTTAGCGTTTCAATGTCTTGAGCCTGGATTGAAAGAAAATTGAAGCTGAATGGCTCTGAGGATGTGAAGATTTCAGGCAATTCTGTCTCCCTATGTTGGAGATCTTGTAAGAACTGGAAAAGTCTTCAGATATCTGGTCCAAGGTGCTTCCAAGGAACCATTCCCACCTCTTCCTGAAAGTTGGCCACCCTGCCTCTGCTTAATAATTCCACTGACTAGAACTGCACTCCAGTGGTACTAGCTGCCACTGGCCAGGTCGCAAGGATGAAGTGAGGAGACCGTTCTTTATTGTAGACCAAAATCTAATACTTAGCCACTGGTTCTAGTTTTGATGAAGCAAAACAAAGAACTAGTAGCTGCTCTCTTTTGGGTGTGGGCCCTTTGCAAAGATCAACATGGTTAAGTATGATTTTCTTCAGCCTAAAAATGTCCAGTTTCTTATGATTTACTTTCCAGTGCCTCACACTCCTGCATGTCCTCCTTCTGTGGCTATTTCATTTGTGGTGTGACTTTTGCTAAAATGTGAGTAGTTAGGACTATTAGATATTCTGATCTCCATTTCAAGATTTTAAGGGCTGGCTGCAGTGGCTCACACCCGCACTCTGGGAGGCTGAGGCAGATGGATCGCTTGAGTCTAGGAGTTTGACACCTGCCTAGGCAATATGGTGAAACCTTGTCTCTACAAAAAATACAAAAATTAGCCAGGCATGGTGGTGCACGCCTCTGGGGCTAAGTAGGACCTAGTAGGGTATGGCTACTGGACAGGCTGAGGCAGGAGGATCACTTGAGCCTGGGAAGCAGAAGTTGCAGTGAGGTGAGTTCTTGCCACTGCACTCCAGCCTGGCGACAAAGCAAGACTCTGTTTCAATAATAATAATAATACAATTTAAAAAATAGTTGTTTCTTAAGAAGTTTTTCTTTCAAGAACGGAGCTCTGTCAACAAAACTCAAAGATACCACAGATACTATTAGGATAAACAAAATTCAGAAATATACCAACCAAATGAATTGAAAGTCTTCTTTCCTTGGAAAAAGAGACCCTGAAAGGCTAAAGCAGGGAAAAGGATGGCTTCACGCCTCAGTGGCTTTCAGCTGCTGGAACAGCCTGACCCAGATGCTGGTAAGAACAGAGGCAGTTAAAGCAACTCCAGAAGCACACAAGGCCTAGGAATTGGCCTCAAGCCAGAAGCAAATTCTGTACCAGATAACTTGAGTGCCATCTACTGCTCATGGAAGTGAGGCATCCCAGGGGACAAGTCAGTGACCAGATCAGAGAATCAGTCTTGCATAGGATTTTGCTTAGACCATAAACACTTATTCCCACTGAATCATAAGACATACTCCAGATGTACACTTAGTAACCTCGTCCTAGCCACTTGCCTTCTTTTCCCGCTCTTCCTCTCTCCACGCAGTTCGCCGTTTGGTAAAATGGGGCAGTCGAAGGAAGTCTGTCACTTCTCCTTCACCATTGACCAGGGCACAGAACACAGGGTGATCTCTGCCAGACGGACAGAAAAACAAGAGTGCAATAATCAGCAATATGAAGTTATAAATGAGAGAAAAATGAAATTTAGGAAGACAGATAAGAGATGGTGCTGGGGAGGCAAAAACAGGCTGTTACCTGGCAGAGGAGAAAGCAATGCCCAGGACTCGAATGCCTTTCCCTTGGTTCTCGTCCATAAAGTCATCATCTTCTTCCACTTGCTGATCTGGTCGGTAGGGCGCCACTCTCAACCAATTGTAGAGCTTTCGACTACAGGCCTGGGGGAAGAGACACAAGGGATATTACATACACGATGACATGGTCATCAGGCTCACCAAGTGTGCTACGGAAACACACTCATACACACGTGCGAGGGTGTGTGCTTTTTTTTTCTTTTTGAGACGGAGTCTTGCTCTGTTGCCCAGGCTGGAGTGCAGTGGTGCCACCACGCCCGGCTAATTTTTTTGTATTTTTAGTAGAGATGGGGGTTTCACCACATTAGCCAGGATGGTGTAATCCCAGAACTTTGGGAGGCCAAGGCTGGCAGATCACGAGGTCAGAAGATCGAGACTATCCCGGCTAACACAGTGAAACCGTGTTATTTTATACTAAAAATATAAAAAATTAGCCAGGCTTGGTGGCGGGCGCCTGTAGTCCCAGCTACTTGGGAGGCTGAGGCAGGAGAATGGAATCAACCCAGGAGGCGGAGGTTGTAGTGAGCCGAGATCGCGCCACTGCACTCCAGCCTGGGCAACAGAGCAAGATTGTCTCAAAAAAAACATAAAAAAAATCATGAGTCTCTGCCCTCACCTTTATGACATATTCCTTGGCTTCAGCCAGCAGCTTGTTCTTGAGTTCTTTGGCCATCTGCACATAGAGGAACTGCTGTAAAGCCCGTTCGATGGCCATGGTGCGCTGCCGGTTCCACTCCTGCACCTGGTGGCTGAACTCATCTCGGTAGTAAAACTGTTTTATCTCTTCAAAATATGTCTGGTCGTTGCCATAGCTGAGGAAAGACACAAAGCTATGGTGTCAGGAATGGAGAAAAGGGACACCCAATGTCCACAAACATTCTAAGCAAGCCAGAGACAACAGCTTGCTCAACTATGAAATTGTGGTTCCCCACTCCTGAGGGGCCCTTCCCTCCATCAGACTCCCCACCAGGCCTTCTCCAGAGAGCCTCCAGGCCAGGGTTCTGCTTACCCTTCCACTCCCTTCATATCTATGCTGATGTCAGTGGTGAGGAGTCCTTCGTCTTCAGCCAGGCATATCTTGAGGAACTGATCATCTCTCAGTTCCTTAACAGGCTTGTTCTTTAAGTACTTGAAGGAATAGGCATAGTGGGCCTCATCCACATCCTGCACACATGAAGGGAGAATCATGAGCCTGTGGATGGGCTGGGCCAGGCCCCAGGAGAAAAGACTGCCTTTCTGCTTTCAGGCACACAGCTCAGTGAAGTGGAAGGCAAGAAACTCAGGCCAATCAAAGAAGGAGCTGGGGCACATCTTGGATCAAAGCCCTTCACCCAGCTCACCTTTCTACCTTTCTTGGTGGGGGTTATATTTAGCTTGGCTCTCTCTTGGAAGGTCTGCCTCAGCACCTGCCGGACAAGGGGCTCACGGGCAATCTGCAGGGCTACCATGTAGCGGGCGCCTTCTAGCACAGCTTCTGGAGTAGGGAACTGGCTGTGGGGAAAATGGTGCAGCTACAGGACCAGGCTGTTGTGGCCCTCAGGCCCCTCCTCCTGTCAGTCACCTGCTGCACGCCTACCTGCAAACGTAATCCTTGGCCAGCTCCAAGGGCTCTGCGGGAAACTGCTCTGTCTCATGCCGCTGGTAGCTGTCCCGCAGGTTCTCCCCAAACTGCTCAGGAGTAAGCCCAAACTTTTTGGCCAGGCCATCTAAAGCAAACAGAAGAGTGAAGGGTAAGGCAGCAGATGGGCTGATAAACCTCTTGGCTTTCAGAATCTGGAGTTGGAATTCTGGGAACTAGCCTTTGTTATTTTCCTGAGACGGTCTCGCTCTGTTGCCCAGACTAAAGGGCAGTGGTGTGATCATGGCTCATTGAAGCCTTGACCTCCTGGGCTCAGGCGATCCTCCCACTTCAGCATTCCCGAGTACCTGGGACTACAGGTGTGTCTCACCACTCCTGGCTAATTTTTTCTGTATTTTTTGTAGAGTCTTGCTATGTTGACCAGGCTGGCCTCCAACTCCTGGGCTCAAGCGATACTTCCACCCTAACCTTCGAAGTGCTGGGATTACATGCTTGAGTCACTGTGCCCAGCTAGGGCACTGGAATTTAAAGAGGCCAGGAATGAGCAGGACCAGGTGGTCAAAGAACAATGAAAAAACTGATTTTAAACACTTGATGGGCTGTTATAAAGCAGAAGAAACAGACAGACTGGACTCTCTCCCTCTAATCATGAGTTTCCCATTACCTCAGGAAATTAGAGAGAGGCTGAACCGTCACTGTGGGGCGGGAATGGGTATGGAGAGGAAGTGCTTTTGAAGACCAGATAACAGGCTGGTTCAGGATTGGATTGGTGATTGACCCAGATAGCCTTTCTTTTTCCTGCCAACCAGTCTTTTTTTCTGGGTAACTTCCCTTGCTCAGGCTAGAATGCCTAAATCCGAAAGAAGCTAGCTTTTACCTAGCCCAGCACTCTGGCAGATGGTGTACATGTCTCGGCGAGAGGCTTGCTTGAGCTCTGGCCCCCTCTGCTCCTCATCTTCTGCCTCGTCCCCTTCACCTGGGAAGAAAACACGGGGAGATTGAGGGTTCTAGTTTCCAATCACTCCCAAGAATCTGACACATTAGGAGAGAAGCCTTAAAGGGTACCCAGCCAAGGGTCTCCTTCAAGATGCCATGGGCCATCAAGTCTCCTGGGTTTTTGAGACACAGCCTCTGTTTGTTGCCCAGGCTGGTGTGCAGTGGCGTGATCTCAGCTCACTGCAACAACTGCCTCTAGGTTCAGGCATGCCTCAGCCTCCT